>NC_085051.1:2184200-2484200 GCF_963662255.1 Cinclus cinclus | reverse complement strand
GCAAACTTCTCTCCCGGTGAGACAAGTTGTCATTCCTTTTCTTTAAATAAAAAGATAAGAAGGTAAGAATCAAGAACAATTAGAGCAAAGGGTGATGGTATCTTCTGCAGTCAAAAATTTATACCAAATCATCTGTATTACTTAAAGATGGTTTACTGTATTAATTGAAATAGTTGTGCATTCTATTATGCAGTTTGTATGGGAACAGATGGCCCATTTCACAAATTAAGCCTTGTCTTTTTACATTGCTTCAACAGAATAATAGTGAATGAACATTGCTATTGTAAATGATCCCAAGTTCAAACCTTGCAGCATCACAACAGGCTCCACTTTTCTGGTGGAAGCTAGTGGAAAAGCAAGGAAATAGATCACTGGATAAATTCACCACGTGTGTTTCACCATGACCTTGGCAAAGACAAGGAGCAGCTCATAAAGCTTCAGTCTTGCTCACTGCCTTCCTGGAATACAACACAGACCAGGCTACTGGTCCTGCAGCATGGAATAAACTGGGAACTCGGCTGTGGACTGGGATAGCACATGAATTTTGTGGGCTGTAGTGGGAACAGTTTCCCAGGCTTACAGCAGCAGTGACACAGCTGAGGAAGGGTAGGGCGTGAGACTGTGCTCTGCTGAGCACTCAGAGGTGACTGCTGGCAAAGCATCCTGAGAAATACCCTGCACTTGCTGCGGGAGTAAAAGCTGCCAATCAGCAAAAGTGATTTGTCCAAAAGGACAAAGTGATGTCTCAGGTTTTTTAATCTGGCTGAAATACACTTGTTCCAGAACTAGCAATAAAAGAACCAGTAGCTGCTTCCCTAGACAAGGAGATTGTTGCCCCCAGCATAACTGAGGGAAATCCATGGTAACACTTGTTTTGAGGGGTGAATAACCTGCAGTTTTTGAAGAATCAGTTGCCTTTTAGCTTGGATTCCCCAAATCTGGGTTAACCCATAGCAGTGTCTCTACTGGAAACTGCACCTACAGTTCCATTTTGTGCGGGCTGGCACGGCGTGGGTGGCACGAAGGAGGGCTGAGTTAAGAGGAGCTGCCTGTGAAATGGATGCTGGTGTCAGCTCACACCTTTGCAGAGGCCAGCACCACCAACAACCTGAGCGTGAGTTCTGCATGGGCCTCTCAGAGGGAAATCCATCATGGATGGGAGGTGGTTGGTGGTGGGAACTAAATTATTCTGGCACCAAATTCCCTTAGCCTGGACCCATTGAACGTGTGGGTCTGCCCACCAATGTTTGATTTGCTGAAAAAAACCTGAGAGCCCTTGGGCAGCCCTCAATGAGCTCAGCACTGTGGGGGAACTCAGGCACGATCCCATCCAAACCTTTCCTGCATGCCTCGGACCAGCCCCAGCTACACCACAAGCACATGTGCTGCTCCTGGAAATTTTATGTGGAAAAAAACTAGCCTAGATTGTAGTTTATAGCTCTTTTCAGCAGGGCTGCATGAAGCTAATGACACAGAAAGCCATTTGGGTTAAACTGTGAAACTGAAAGATGCAGCACCTGCTTTTATGCTTCACGTGTTACTAAAAATACTTCTTCCTTTCTAAAATGCAACACAAATGACAATACAAAAGAAAACCCTACAATAACATTGGCAACATTTCTAAGGGGGGTTTCATCAGTGTCCCTGTGCACAGAAAGATGAAATCAGAGACAGCAGAAGCAGCAGACATCGTTATGGCATTGCTCAAACACTTGGTGCATCCGTACCTGAGGTAATCCATTGCCATCCTGATCTCTCACCGTAAAAAAGGGCAGAGTGAGAAGTCGCAGACAAGAGACATGAGGATGTTCCAAATTATACACGAGGAGAAACTAAATAGCATCTATTTATCCTGAAAAAGAGACTCCTGAGGCAGAGAAACATGGCAAAAAGGTGCGGAGGAGGCAAATCAACCTGCGAAGTGCTTTTGACATACAGACGAGAGAGAGGGCTTAAGAAACAAACAGAAGTGCTGAATTTAACAGAAATGCAACTTTTCAGGGAAGGTGTGGAAGTCAGATGAGGTTCACACTGGAGATTATGCAGACCCCTTTGGGGACAGCAGCCCCAGGGCTGCCAGGGAAGCTGTGGTGCCAAGGCCACCCACCCTGGCTGCAGGCAGTGACCCCACCTGTGCTGGGGCAGAGCCTGTGCTCAGCCATGTCCTTGTCCCCAGCCCCTGGCCCCGTGTCACCTCAGGCAGTGGGGCTGGGTGGGCACCTGGCTGCCCACCCCACCTGGCAGCCTTCAGGAGGTGCCTCTGGTACCTCTAAGGGCACTTTTGTTGCAGGTGCAGCTCGCAAGACACAAATACTGCAAATATCGTTCAGCATCTTCCTCTTTGCTCCTCAAAATCCAGAGAAAAGCCCTGACTCAAGAAAAAGATTTTACCGGTGAGAAGGGAGCATTGCCAGAGAGTATGAACCCCTGCAGAGATTTTACTTTTGCTATTGATTTTATGCGTGAAATGCTCAGGTACTCTGATAGTATCTGACAGTCTAAGAAGCCAGAGAGAGAACAGAAAGGCTAATACAGTAACAATGTCACCAGAATAACTTGTAATTTTTTTTTTTTAAATTGTGTGCTTAAATCTGACTGAAATACCTCATTGGTTATCAAGCAGAGAAGAGTTTTGACAAAAAAAAACAAAAAAACCCCCCCAAAAAAACAACAACAAAAAAGTCCTTCCCTTGAGAAATTTTAATTATTTCATTGTTTTTGTTTGCAAGAAGGACATGGAAGAGAAAATGGGGTGTTTTAGAGAGCTATAAATGCCTTAGAAGGGAAAAAATGTAAATGGCAGCAGTGTAGGTGGCGAGCTGAGGTGTTCAGAGTGAGGGAACACACCTTCCCTCCCTTGCTATGTAACTTGTGTCACATTGGTGCTACGGCACTTACTCGAGTGTTAAATAAAAAGTACAGAAAATATATAGAAAAATCTATTAAAAATATAAAAAATAAATAGAAGTTTAGCTAGGAGGCTGGCTGCAGTTTGGATACTCCCTGGGTTCAGGTGTTCTCCTGGGGGGTACCAGTTTGGATCTTTTTAGGTTGAGGAGGGACTTGAATACCTGTCAGTCACTTCTGGGGCAAGTGCCTTCATGTTGAGGTTCTTTAACAGAAACCATAATCCAATGCATGTTGGAAGTGCAATTCTGGACAGCAGTGGGCAGAGATTGAAGCATAGTCCCACCTTTCAGGTTCTCAGCTGCTTGATGACTCAGGAAGGGCAAGATGTTTGGGATTGCCCTTCTGGGCAGCCCATTCCTCCCTACACATAATCCAGAGAGCCTGGTCCTCATGCTGGGCTTCACACCAGTAGCCCAGCCCTAAAATAAAAAGGTGGTGAAGTCCTGTTTGGACTGCCTCTGCACTGAATCTGTCCCCACGTGTGCCTAATTTTGGGCATTTGAATTATGCGTCACAAATATTCGTTCATGGAAAATATGAGCTCTTTCTATACCTTTACAGGAGGACTGTATGTCAGGAGACTAAAACATCTTTCATTTCAGGTCATTTAGTCCAGCAAGTCTCCCCACTGTAACTGTAACCCACCCTGCTGTCAGGGAGTGCACCAGAGCTACTGCAAAGCTACAGAGCCAAAAAATGTACATTTGAAGTGACAGCATGAAAAAAGTGGATGGGGGTGAAATATAATTAGCTGAGGCAAGGACAAGTAGGTAAGTCTCCACAGTCATAATTTATGGGGGATATTGTTATAGTTATTACCATGCAATTTAACAGGAATACACCAGAGCAATTTTCATATCTTAAAACATGCAGATGCACTCATATATATGAGAAAAGTTTCAGAACGCAAATCATCCAAAATAATCAAGAAAGTTATTATCATAAACAGCCACAATTAACATGGGGATCACAAGGGATGGGTCTCAATTTCTGATAATCTTAAGAGAAAATGAAAGCATTATTAAAACTTTAGTGTGGAAATGCTGGCTATATTCAGAGCCCTCTGTGCACACCAGCACTCTGCAGTCTCCACCAGTCACTCCTCTACTGTTCCAGAACCAACAAAATGTGTGGATTTGAGATTTCCCACACGGTAATGAAAAATATTGGGACTGACCTTGACAGTTCAAATAGATTGTTTTTGGTTTTTTTAAAAAAGGAGTAGTGCTCAATTACTGAAGAGAAGAGGGGGGAGGTATGGACGCTATCAGTACAAGCTGCTGGGGATTTAAAGTTGCAAAGTGCTTCATGACAGCCTGTGCTGCCATCCATAATTTACAGGCTTCCTTCTAACACTGCTGTCAATACAGTACTGCTCTTATCAGATGCATAAATTATTTCTACCTCTGACACAGAATCAAAGAATGGTTTGGGTAGGAAGGGACGTTTAAGGTCATCAAGTCCAACCTCCCTGCCATGACACCTTCAAGTACTGAGCCCCATCCAACCTGCCCTTGAACATTCCCAGGGATGGGGAACTATCACCTCTCTGGGTAATCTGTACCAGTGTTTCACCACCCTCATTGTACAAAATGTCTTCCTGCTAGCTAGCTAAATCTATCTTTTTTCTGTTTAAACAATTATCCCTTGTCCTATCCCAACAGGCCTGGCTTAAAACTTTTTTCCTTTCTTTCTTATACGCCTTGGAAGGCCACAATAAGGTGCCCCCAGAGCCCTTTCTTCTCCAAATCCACCTCTCCCCAGTTTAGCAAGACGGATTTTGGGGCACCATGTCAAAGGCCTTACAGAAGTCCAGGGAGATGGCATTTGTAGCTTTTCCCATGCCCACAGATGTAGTCACTCCATCATAGAAAGCAGCCAGGCTGTTTAGGCAGGACCTGCCATGCTGGCTGTCCTGAATCACCTCTCTGCTGTGCCTCAGCAGAACTTCTGGGAGGATCTGTTCCATGAGCTTCCCAGACAGAGGTGAGCCTGACAGCCTACTTCCCTTTTAAAAAATGGGTGCAAAGTTTCCCTTTTTCAGCCACCTCACCTGACTGTGCCACCATTTCAACAAAAGGAGACATTCATCATTTTAATTCACACTTAAATTGCTGAAGATTATCCACTGTCCATTAGATTTCAACAATACCCAAACGTTAGCTGTTCTAATCACATGCTAAAATACAATAACTACCAACTCTCACAACCATCAGAAAAAATCAATCACTCCCACACTGATCAAGTTGCTGCCTGTCTCAGACGTCTTTTTTTCTCTTCTTTTCCTGTACTTACGTGTGCCCTGTGTGATTTCAGCTCAACATGCATACAACCCCTATTGCTCATAGCTGCCTACTTTAGGTGACCAGCTTGTGTACATACTTGTTTCAGTCCAGTAGGTATGGTTTAGAAACAGATTTTCTTCTCTTGGGGCATGAGGATGGGCTGGAAGAGCTCCTGTGCTTTACTGTTGTCTTTAAAAATCTGTTCCTCAAGCTTAAAAATGTTGTCCCAGATTTGGCAAGGGAGCACTTACTGAAGAAGGAGGGATGAAGTACCACAGCTGTCAGCACCATTCCAGGCATTTCTGGATCACAGAATCATTCCCTGTCTACTTGCCATGTCCTTAAATAAGAACAAAATGAATCTCCAGATAATGCAATTTAGCGGTTTTACCTTTTTCATTTTGAGGCTTGAGGTGAGCTGGGACCTTCTCTGAACCAGAGCAATGAGCCCCATCAGACCAAATCTGTATTTCCAGCAAATGACTCTGCAGTTAAAGTAAGAGACCCACAAAACTCTTACAAATTAAGTCTTATGTGAAATTTTTTAAGATCCAAACTTTAGATGTATCAAAGACAGCCCATTATGCTATTCCAGGGCTGGCTTTTTGCATAATTTTTTTTTTTTTTCTTAATACTGCCAGTCCATGTCTGTAAAAATCTTCTTCCTTCTGTTTGCTGAATCATGCCTGGAATCCATATTAGAAGTCAAGTGTAAAAAAAAAAAAGGAGGGGAAGCTGTGCTACAGGCAGCTGTTATTGTCAGTGCCCTTTCTTTCCCTGCAATAAAAGTCACACAAAAACTTAAAACCTTGCTGGGCCTCTACTCCTTACTGTCAACATTACCTCCCTTCAGATCAGTAAAAGGGCAAATCTTTTCCTAGCAACAGCATTAACCCATTTGCAGGGATTTGAAAGCAGGCTGTCTTTATTTTTTTCTTTCCCATAGCTGGCAACGCTTTTTGCTGTTCCTGCATGCCTGTGGTTCAGAGTGTTGTAGTCTCTTTTTAGGATTAGGAGCAATTCCACAGGAACCCCAACAGGAGCAGAGAAACAGGAAACCCACCAGAGCCTGTGTTCTGCTCTAATCAAGGCACTGAATAACACAGCAAGGGAAGGGCTGCTGGTGGCCCTTAGAGGGGAGTGTTACAAGTACACAGCCACAGCCAGAAACTTCTATAATCCAGTATTAATTTGAATATGTGGCATTTTTCTGACACTCGGCAGATTTTTCTGAATCTCAAGACAATGGTTGGGTTTTTAATTGAGAGGACACTTGTCTCAATAAACCATGATTGTGCTCCTTAGTCACTGTGGAATGCCCCTCAAATAAGAAGGTATGCAGGTAAGTATAACCACGTAAGAAAAGTCTACAGTTCATACCACATGTATAAAAATAGATACAGAGATAGCTAGATTTTCTAGCAGCACCTAAAATGTCTTATGCATGTGTTTTCCTAGCTTCTGGACCAAATTGTACTTAATTCCTTTTTCACAGACTACCAACTCAATAATCTTATTTTCTGTCATCACTCTGAGGCACACAGTTGTCTGCATCTTCTAGCAGATTTTGGCTATGGAGCTAAAGGAACTTTTGGTCTAAATTGCTTGGGAGTCACAGGGCTACTCAGTTATGCATCCTTAACCATGTTAAGAGTGGCCTGCTGGAATCCTGTCTATCTCTGGGGAAGAACCTACACAAAAAGAATGGACCATAACAACTGAAGACAGGTGGAAGTTTACGTCCAAATCTGAACTTTGTGCTGAGTACCTCACTACAGGGACAACATATAACACTGTTAGGCTGCACTAAATACCCCAAGGAATTCAGATTATAGAACTGAAACAACGTGTTTTGGTTTTCTTTTTTTTCTTTGCATACTTGTGAATGCATACTTGTGAAAATGTGGTATCTGTGTACACAAATGCCAGGCAATTCCAAAAGGGATAGGATGGAGGTCATTTAAAACACATAGACCACTTGGTAATCTGAGTTTTATCATAATGCTCCCAACATTTTGTGAGCTACTGCCATGCCTGATATCCACTGACATTTCTCGCACGAGACAAGGGTAAAACATAAAGATACATATTTGGCAATACATCAATGCTGAAATGATATGAGCAATATAAACATTATGTGATTTTTTAAAATAACTCCTATCATCTAAGAGGCATTTTATCAAAGCAGTTCAAAAGAGTTTTTCATTCAGAAATTACCAAAGAGAGTCTCCATACAGCTGACCACAGTGGGTCTCCAGAAGTGTTTTCATTTTTTTTCCTAAAGGAAGCAAGATGCAGAATCTTGTAATCTGCTTCTCAACCTAAGATCTCCTTGCCAGCAGATGATGGGGATTTGGAAAGTGGAGACTGGGCAACCACTTGAAAGAGATTTACTGAGGGCACTAAAACAAATTGCATTAGGCTCAGGCAGCTCTTGAATCCAACCCAGTCTGAGCCTAGGAGAGTATGCAAATATCATAGATGCATGCCTTGTTCCCACTCTACCCCAGGCACTGGCTGTGGCCACTGCTGGAGACAAGGTGCTGGGATGTGCCTTCCTCTGAGCCCTTATGGTGGTTTTTATGTTCCAGTGGAGTCACAGGAAAGGTGCTGTTGGCAGAAAAGCCATGTTGGCTTCATGCTGGCATGAAACATGTGCTTAGCTGCCCGTCTCTTTTAAAAACACATTTCCTAGCCTTTAGTGCTTCAGTTTTCTCTCAAATCTATACTTACAAAGTAATTAATTCCTGACAATACATAAATGGCTTTTTCTGCTGGATTTTAGACGGATTACATCTCAGGTGTCAGGGAGAGATGACTTTCCTTACATTTCTGTGATACACCTGAGAAAGTGGTGACACACCCAGAGCAATTCTTTTCCTTCCAGTTCCTTCCACTGACATCAAGGACATCATTACCCCTTTATTATTTTTATTACTTAATTTTTGTGTGTCACTACTACAAAGTTACATAAGGTGATTAATGCTCTGTGTAATGACTTAATTTGATTTGTGAAAAAATAATTAGAGAAGAAAGAACCCGCCCTTAGAAAAAACCATGAGACCAGATGGAACGGTATGACTTGGGCGTGGGAATGGTTACACAGTAGTTTTTTGGGAAACAATCACTGGGGGATTTTTCTCTCCTGCTCTGTTTGCTCAGTCATGACCTCGGTGACCAGTGTCTCTTCTAAATTATCAGAAAAGTTAAAGAGAGAAATTCGCTAAGGAAATTTGCCCTTCTTGCCAGTAGGTTTGTCTGAGTTAAGCTCCTCTAAAACTTTTGACTGGCCAGGGAAGACCTTCCCCATAAATCAGGTATTTATCAAAGGGTTTGGTTCAGTTTCAGAGGACAAATCATCATGCTGGCATCTCCACACCAAGTGGGAGTGAATACAGGCCAACCTCTGCCAAAATAACAACAACAATGAGAGATGTGTTGAATAAGGGCTTATGCTCAGCCACTTCCTCTGCTGATGAAGGAGGAAGGAAAGGGGAGATTGTCAGAAAACAAAAGCTACCCAATGCCATCTATTGGCACCTTGCACTGGGGGTTTCACACTTCTGCTGTAGATTTAGGACCACACACCTTTCAACAGACCTCAAAACACTTGTAACCTTTCCTGCAGGATTTGGCACAGCAGTAGTGAGGGCATAAAACTGCTGGGCTGTGTGACTGCCACTGTCCAAAAGGCTGTTTAACCTCAGCTTAAACATAAGGAATGACTCGATCCAGTGTATTGTTGCATCAGCTGTACGGAGCTGGAACCCGCCCTATAAGGTTCTGAAAAATGTCATTGAAGTAACTGTGCCTAACCTGGGAACTCAGATAGCAACTGAAACAGAGTTGAAAGGGAAGTTTGGTAGGGCTGTACAGATAAAGGTTCTCATTCACTCTTGTGTTTCACTGTTGAAGCCTGATTTTGCTACGACATCAAGTTGGTTCCATTAAAAACAGTCCCCCCTCCAAAAACAACAAAACCACAAAAAATGAAGAAACATTAGGAGCTATGCTTTGGGTCAAATTCCACTCCATTCCTGGCAAAGCCAGGGCGTGCAGAAGATGATTCCTTTTGGTCTTAGAAGCACCTGTTAACTCACAATCCAAATGAGCTATACTGGCTTGTTTAAGTCAGAAATGATGAGAATTTTAAGTCTCGGGGGAAAAAAATATCAAGATTTGCAATTCTGAGCTTTCTCTGTTTACCTTCCCTTAAATTCTTTAGCTTTCCCCAACATTAAAATCAATACACGTGTACTTGTGACACCAAGAAAAATGTGGGATTTCAGAAGCCTCTCAGCATTTGTTGGTAGAGAGAACCAGCTGGGATACAAATCTAGTGTTGATTAACTAGATACTAAGGTGTTATTTTAATATACTATTTATATTTAAAATTTCAACCTAATTAAGTGGCTAAGGCTAGAGAGCACAGGGAGATCATATGTTTATTTCCTTATTACGAATAAAGCATGTTGTCAAAATCTTATTTAATTCTGAGAAATGAATTGGGACAGAGTAACGAGTGCCAGGGATGAGTAATCAGTGCCAGGTTAAGCATGCTTCACTGGCTTGCAAGGGATGGGGAGCTCCCTGCCATAGCAGCTCATCAGCCCAGACTTACCCTCTGCCTGGCACAGTGTCTGGTCACTGTGGGTTCCCACTGTGCTGCTTTTCACCACCTCAGATGGCCACTTCAGTCAAGTTTATATCAACTATTTTTTGGCTTTTTGAGGTAGGTGTCTCCTTGCTCATCTTACAAAAGAGCTTTGGTTGTGCCTGTGACACCAGCCATAATTCAGACTGGCAAATGCTATTCAGTTCCATCAGGCGTGCTGATGAGCTCTCACAGGGATGGCTCAGGCAAATTTCCCAACTGTACATTTCTTCTTGCCGGGAGATCAGTGGCCAAGGGCTCATGAGTGAGCAGCGCACCCTTTCCAGGAGAAAAGGAGCTCTGTGCATCGCCCAGGTAGAAATTCAGATGTTGGAGGGGTGTTTGAATCAGGGCTGGCGATGCAGACACAATTAGCGGGCGTTGCACCTGCCAGACCTGCAGCAGATTTTAATGTTGCTCAGAAAAAAAGGGGTCGTGAACAGAGATGTCAGACTCTGAAGCTCCTAAGGAAATTATGCTGTCAGCAAAAGGCCAGGCAGACCCCCGAGACGGGGGAGCGCGCCAGGAGGTTCCTTTTGCTGGGAATGCAGAGTTTTCCCTGTGGGGAATGGGGGCTGGCAGCTGCACACCTGCCTCCTCTGCAGCTTCCCAAGTGCCTCCCCAGATGGGAGCGTTTGCTGGAGATGGCCCACGCTGCTCCAAGCAGTTTCCTGAGCCCTGTGGCTGCTGTCAAGGGAAGGAACAGTATGTGAAACATGGCATCGTTTCATCTCACTGAAAGGAAGCGGATAACACAATGGATAAAATAATGTTACAGCCCCCATGTGTGGCTCAATACCGGTGCTTAAAAACATTATTCACATACTGTGGACCCACAATAAGCACACAGAGAAGAGTTGTTAAATGCTTCTAAATTATCCTGCAATGAATTCCCTGTGTTTGCTAGGTTTTTGCAGTTTCCATCACCATGACATGTTAGTAGCTGATGATCTGCCTTGCTCCACATAAATTCTTGCTCCTGATTCAGCTGGGCTGTTCTGCACTTTGGGCATTGTCCCTCCACTTTAACACTGAAGGACACGTGTTAAAGAGCAAAAGAGCATTGTTGGAACTTCACCCCTGAAAGGCCATGAGACAGGACAGGAGTGGAGTCACAGCTTTGCCATGGCTGCTTTCAGGAGATCTAAAACTCTCTATGAGAGAGATAGAGATATCTATCTCTATCTAGAGATAGGAGATCTCTATCTCTGGTGCTTGGTGAGAGTGAGGGATCTCAGAAGGGGATCCAGCCTTCCCTGCTCCCTGTCCTGTGGCCAGGGTGCTGCTCAGCCCAGGTGTGGAGGCAGAGCCTGGGGAAAGGGCTTTCCTCTCCTGCCTGCCACTCTGGCTGGGCAGCTGAGCTGTTTGAGGCAAAACTTGTCTGGGATCCAGTGCCAGGAAATTCATCCTTCAAATACAAACCATAAGGGATATCAGCGAGTAGTCTTACTCCCAAAAATGGTGGGAGGAGGTGATGGAGCTGTGCCAGTTATTCAGTCACAAGCCAATTAGAGCACTCAATAAAATGTGAGAGCCTGGGGTCCCCTTAGCAGACCCAGTGTCTTTGAAGTTAAATCCTGAAAGAAACCCATTGCAAAGCAGATAAGTCATCCCAGGAAGAAGTCCAGTGGCCACATCTCCTCCAGGACTCCAGTGAGCACTGCAGATAGTAAGTGCCATAAAGGCTTTATTTTTCTTTCAGCTTTCCAGAATGAGTCTTTGGGCTAAATCCAGCATAAACGCCACCTGATCTGCAAGATGGGAATGAACCAGAATAACTGGTAAAATATGAAATTAAGAGTTCATTCCTTCCTCCTCCTGCTTCCACCTCCTCTCCTCCAACCTTGTTTCCTAGAACTGCTTATTTGTGTTCTGTAACTGAGGGTCACTGCAGGAGCCGCACTGGGAGTTCACTGGGAGTGCTCGACCAAACACCTCTGCTGCCCAAACTTCAGCAAGGCTCTGCAGCAGCATAAAAACATCAATACTTCTACACCAGTGAGAGACAGAGAGAGAGGGAAAAAAAATCTGCCATGCATTTAAAAAAAACTTACTGCTCTGCAGCGGGCCTAAGGTGAGCAAAGAGAAACCTGGAGGTTTGTCCTGCAGTGAGACAGGGAGAGACCTGAACATCAACAGGACGCCTCAATACAGTTACAAAATTAAGTGAAGAGCGCTGAAAGAGGGATATTCTGTCACCTATTCACTTTTTTTCGTGAAGCCACACATAACACAAAGTTAATTAAAGCCTCTATTCTGAGAAAAAGGAATGTTCCATTTGGTAAATTTAGAAACAGCTGGTTAGTTTTATCCATTACTTTTGTGCTAACATCAGTTGAGCTCATTCAACTCTCTCTTTTTATGAAGCTGTCCTTCCTATGCTACCTGATAGCTACTAATTGCTGCAACTACATTTCTGAATTGCAAATTTTCTGCACTGATAAAAACTTTGATTGCCTGTCAGCTACACATAAGGAAAAGATCACCAGTGCTAAATGAGGTGTTCCACGCTTGGATAATAATGCCTAATGAATTATTCAAAAAAGAATGCTTGAATGAAGCAAACAATTTGAAGGGTTACTAGCAGCCGTAACAGTTCAACAGCCAAAAGAACAAAAGTATCATCCTGAAAATTACACTAATGATTAAAAAATGCGTATTAATTCTACATTTGGAGAAAAAAGAAATGCCAATCTGATTTTAAAGGTTAATCATTATTTTTTCACTAATGCTCTAATCTCTGGGAAAAACACCCTTTACCAATATTTTGGGACATATAATATTATGACATAACATATTTATATAATTTTCCAGGCATTAACCCTCTCTGCAAATTTCAAATTTCACTGTGGAAGAATTGAAAACCTGGTTTGAGAGCCTATTGCTGTCTACAAGATTCTTTCTGTTGTTTTAAGTGAACCTCAGATCAGGCCCAGTTTGCAGCAGTGGATGCCTTGGGGTCAAGCACCACTCAAGGTGCTCTCAAGAGAGTGACTGCTGAGCCACAGCATGGCTTCAACCACACCAAAATACAGCCCAGAGTGTCCAGATTACTCCAGACTGGCTTTGATGTGCAGAAGCCAGAATCTGGCTCTCACAATTCATATGATGAAAGATTTGCAAAATGGAAAAAATGGGTGAAGGAAACCAGACCCACACGTTCAAATCATATTAAAAACAACAATATATTTGCATAACTGCTATAATATATAACTCTTTCCATCCCAGAATTAACTGTACCTTAAAAACAAAGTGGATGGTTATTAAGGAAAGAAATATTTCCTCTAAATGCTCCTGGCTACAATGAGAAGGATAAAAGAAAAAGAAATCCTTAACAAACCATGAGAATTTCATGGATGTCCAATGCTGACACATTTTCAGCTTTCACAAAAATATACTTACAAGACCAAAAGCGATAATTTATTATGACAAATTCTTTCTGGTTGCCAAAAGAGACAGGAAAAATCTGAGAACCAAACCCTAAAGAAGATGTCCTGCAAAATCTTAGTCTTACACAAAATATATGAAAAATAGGAGCACAATATCAGCGTCACAGTTATCTGCTGTGCTGGTGAAACACTCCTGGCTCTTGTGTTTGGAGCTGAGCTAACACAGACACACCACTACAGCAGAGAGGTCTCCCAGTGACAGCACAGTGTGGGCAGCACTAAGGAAGGATTTGGAAAACAGAATTTATTGAAATGAAACGCAGTCAACCACTTAGCTACCTCTGCTGCAATTTTACAGCTATAAAGCCTTTGGTATTAGATGCCAATTAGTGACTTTATTATAAAGATGTTCAATGTCAAGATAACACTTCTCTTTTCTGGCAGTGACACTGAATGGTGAATAGCAGAAATGACTTCAGGAAAGCATAGCTGACCATCTGCTTAGGCCTGCTCACTCACTGATGATTAATCCTTTCCCTCGAGGACAATGTCTCCATGTGTTTCTCTTGCTGTCTTTTTAATGTCACAAAAAGAGGTTGATAAACACATTCAAGTCACAATTAAAAAAACATTTTAACTGACCAGTTGCCACTGATGATATTATTAGACAGTTTTAGTCACTCTTGTAACAATGTGTTTAGTGGTGTTGATATGAAGTGGAGATGAAGTTTCTTTAATGTGCCTCCTACCTATTTTTATGTTTAGGTGACATTTAAATGTTTACCTTGATGCAAACAAGCAGTCTGCAGGAGGCACGGGGAGAGGGTCGTGATTTTTACTGTACAAAAGCAAAAACTCTGGAGGGCTGCAAGGCGACTGCTGTCCTTGGACTGCCATGGGGGAGGAGGAGGAAGAGGAGGAGCAAAGGACCCATCAGAGATTGTGGGTTGTAATGGGTGGTGTTTGCACCACTTAATTAGTGGCTTGTCTTCATTTTCTTCTGTCTTCACTCAGAGTCAGGATTAAAAACACAAAGGAGATGAGTTTTCTTGTGTTTGGGCTCAGTTGTTTATTAAATCTTATCTAAAGTACAGAGAGCTCTGCAACACTTCTAGCTACCAGCTAAAAGTGAGCAAAAGGGAGGTGAACCTAGCTAGCTACAAGGTCTCCTAGAGCTACACAGTCCAATAGAGAAATAACACCTATATTAGTGATACTTTTGACCCAATAACCAAACTCCTGTGACCCTCAGTGCAGCACTAACTGTCCAACCAAAATCTACTGCCTGAAACCATGGAGAAGAAGGAAGAAGAACACTGAAAGAAACAACACCCAAAATCCTCCATCTTGTCCCATACCTATTAATTTATTATAAAAACCTCAAATTCCAAACCCTTCACCATATGAAATCCCACACTTCTATTTAACTACGCACCCGTGACTTTAACTCCATCACTCAAATTTGGAATCCTTCTCCAAGGCCTGAAGTCAAAAGCAGTGTTCTCCATGGGGTCAGTGCCAGAAAGCACAGAGAGCTCCAAACTCCTGGGTTTCTGGGATCCAACAGTGGGTAGATTGCAGTGTCTGTCCTGCAGACCTCAGGAGTTAATGTAAGTTGTGACTCAACAGGAATTCAATAAGTTATGAAAAGGGATGTAGGAAGGAGAGACTTAGAAAGTGGTTACTTTTTGAAGGCAGATTTGACTTCTGATTTCATCCCTCATGAAGAGGAATTTTCAAAAGCCCTGGGGTAACTTGGAAAACCAGGTGCATTTACTACTAATCCATTAGAAATATTTTTGAAATTCATGTAGATGAATGAGCAAGTTTACCACCCAGTCCGACCTGTGGTGAAATTGATGGCAACATTTGCTTGATGAGAGGTAGTTCCAGTACTCACCTAGGTTTCCCGCGGGCATTGCAGAAAAAAAGAAAAAACCAAAAACAAACAACAAGAAAAAAAAAAAAGAGGGGGGAAAAAAGGTGGTTTATATAAGAAAAATGTAGTGGCCTTGCAGTTTACCACTTCAGAAAATTCATTTCACGGGATAAGAGCGAAGGCACAGACATGGTAAGAGAAGACAAGCAGGATCTCATAACTCATAATCACTGGTGGACATAAAAAATCAGCTGCCATAATGTAACCAGTGGTGGCTGGACCTTGTGCGGCACAGAGGAGATCCAATGGAGGAATATAACCAGTGATACAGACAGAGGTGGGCCTTTCAGGAGATTTTTGTCTACAGCATTCTTTCTGCATGATGATCATTCCTGCAGCAGGAATGGATGTTGAAAGCTTCTTTCCTCATTAACCCAAAAAATAGGCAATAAGGAAAAGGACAGGATTTTAAATGCTGAACCCATGAGAAAAAGTTGCTGCCTAAAAATGATTTCTTTCAAAATCATCAGGATATATGTGCACCAATTTTCAGTGGAATTGAATGGATGCTTTATAAGGGGAGAAGAGGAATAACCCTTGAAGAGGCTCTCAAGGGATGGTTGCTGACATGGAAAACCATTTGTCCCAGTCAAATTTTTGGCTTTAATCTGAGATGAAGGGTCTAAGTCATTTAAGGGTGTTTCTGTTTACCCCTCAAGCTTCCTGGAGGCAAGAGAGAAGCTTCCGTGATCAATATTATCAAATGGCGTGGAGAAGCACAGGGCATTACATACAAACATTCTTTCTTTTTCAAATGCTGGGGACATCTCATCTACTAAATAACAAGGCACTTTCCACATCGTAACCTACAATAGGTCAAACAGACTAAATCAGTGTAGTGGTACAGGACAAAATGTCTGATTTCTGGTTTATTAGAGTTCTTAGAAAATGGAAATTAGGCAGTAGATGGTACCTTGAGCAAAATTTTAAGGGTGCATTGCCACAACAGATCTAAGCAAGTATCAGCAGGTAACAATATCTAAAACTTCATTTAAAGACTTCTTGCTCCAAAAAATTCCTCTGCCTAATACAGAACCACAGTTACTCCAATGGCCTTGTGACAGAGTCTTTGTAGACCTGGATGTGAGAGGTAAATTTGTCAATTCCCAACATCTACTTCATATATTATTCATCTTGAAAAATGCTATAGCTCATCACCCCAGGATATTGTTTCCATGGTAATCTAGCCACTCCTTTTTTAAAATTTCCTTTCACTTTAAAAAATCTTTTATGAAAAGAATTTTTAACAGAAAAGTAGACAAAATTTTTCTTCTTCATAAAATATGGTTATCAATTTTTTTTCAGATCAATAATAACTTCCAATCAAAATTCTATAACCAAAAATACGTGATGTAAAACTTTGGAAGCCAAATTACTCAAGAATCTCAAGAAGACTGCTCAAATATTGAGACACTAAGAGTGTTCAGACATTCAGAAAAATTGGCTTTTAGTTTAAATCAGCCTGCTAAGTTCAGGAGAGGTCAAATTTAAAATTAAATAATAAGCAAATTGCACTGACAATTGCAAAAGATGGAATGGATCTGGCCTATGCTTTTGAGCTAGAAACCCATCATTCATAAGATATATTTTAAGAGTTGAATCAAAGGCTGTTTTGTTTGCAATTGACTTCTGTCAGGGGTAAATCCAGAGGAAAGTAAAACCTGCTACAAAGGTAAGCTTTTAAATGTCTTTCTCTTTGTGTATTTGGTTTGTGATATGTTTCCAAGTAATAAAAAGATGACTTGGTAAACAGAATGTGTAACATGATCCTGAAAAAGGGGCAATTCCTTGCCTTCAAGAAGCACAGCTCAGATGGCAAAAGAAATGCAGTAAAACATTAGGAGGATAGTGACAGTTTTTCATAGAGACATTTCAAAATGTTGACATCCAAAGTAAATTCAAAGAGATTAAATGGCTTTGAGTAGTCAAGAAAAAAAAATCACATAGATGTGTCATCAGCATAACACTGGGAGCTGGAACTCAAACCACCCTGATGGCTAAAAAACAGAAGGAGAAGCACACACCACAGAAACAGGCCTGTACCCACCAGCAGCAACTAAAATGACTAATTCTAATATGATGTTAATTTAAATGAGTTGCGTAGTTAAGTGTGTTATAATTGTAATTAAGGTGTCAGCAAAGCTCTTCAGGTATCCTGCTGTCAGCAGGGCCACTCAGAGGGACTGGTCTCTTGTGACTTGCCCCTGTGGCTGTGTCTCCCCCTCAGCTATTATGAATTTGAGCACCCCAGACTTCCACCCAAATGTCACAACTTAGCCCTTCCTTAGAAAAGCCCCAAACCAAAAAATCTTATTTTTCTCTTTCTCCTCTGTCACTTGGCAGCCCTGGTCATCTCCTTGGCCACCTCTCCTACAAATGTCTGTGTGTTTTCCTGGTGGCTGTTTGTGCCTGGAAGCCCTTACTCCTTCTCTTCATTCCATCACAGGTTCCCATGGCTTTCTCCCAAGCACCAGCTTCTAATTCTCAGCAAGAAAGTGCTGGCCACACCTGGCAAAATGAGCTGGAAACTGGGAAGCTAAAATAGAAAAGTAGCTTGACTTCAGCCAGTGAATTCCAAGATACATGACTGTAAGGAGGTGAAAATAGAGTGTTGGGAGTCAGAGCAGCCACACAGGAGGACAATGAGAAGTGCTGGTGCTAAGTCTGGAAGACCAGAACAAATCACACTACACTGCCCTGGATGAAGCAATTAGTTCACCAGACCTCCCCAGATCCAGCTGTGTGACTCAAATCTTAGCCATAAACTGTTTTAAAAACACAGAGTGTGTGCATTGTGAAAAGCCAGATATGCAACCAAACCCACATCGCCCATTTCACTTGAATCTTGCCACACTGCCCTATGAAACATCTGTTTTCATTTCTCTTTACTTGACTGTACCAATAAAAGGATAAAGTAGATGGTGTCACCAGGGTGGTTGTTCCAGCACATTTTAAAATTCAGTTGTTGCAGTTTTTAAGCTCCAGGACTGAGGGACTTTTTCTTCATGCATCCAGCTCACTTCTTTGGTTTTCATCCTAAGACATCCATGAGGTATGGAGAGGAGATTTCAGAAAACCTGAGAAACTGAAGAGCTTTGGGTCGAGCTGGAAAAACAAATCATGAATTGGTAGGAGAAATACACTGTAATAGAGAGAAAATTAAATGCCAAAGCCAGTCCCTTCTGTTTTCAGCTTTTCCAGTATTTCTCTCTGTGTGTACACTGCCTAGGACAGCATCTTCTAGTAAAGATTATTTTGTGTAAATATTCTAGGGGGTCTTTATGTTTGTCATCCCTATATCAAGAACAATGTGCTATATTTCACATTTCTCAGTAATAAATTTAATTTGCCATGTGTCAGCTCAATTACTGAGCTGATCTAAGGCACGATGAATGTTTCTTGCCACTCACTTTGTGCTCAGTATGCATCATAATTTAGTATCATCAGCACATACAGTGCATTATGGTGGGCCTTTCTAGCTAGGTAATTTATTTAAAATCAAACTATGAAACCAGTTATTAATCACACTTAACTCTTCCCTTTTGTGGGGAACCCTCAGCACAGAAAATTCATTTTCTTTCTTATATTTCTATGCCATGTCCTTCTCAGCCCCTGTTAGGTTTATCTTCAGAAGCAGCCTG
Source organism: Cinclus cinclus (assembly GCF_963662255.1). NCBI lineage: Eukaryota > Metazoa > Chordata > Aves > Passeriformes > Cinclidae > Cinclus > Cinclus cinclus. The sequence goes on along the minus strand of NC_085051.1, from coordinate 2,465,382 downwards.
TCATGTAGATCCTTATCAGAGATTTTCTGAAAACCTAGATAAAATATGTCATATGCACTGCAATTATCTACTTTATAACTCCTAAGCTCATTAAAGAGGTCAATTAGTCATTATTGCCTTTTTTAAACCCCCTCTGGCAGCCTCAGGTTAGACTTTGGCTCCTTAATGCAGGCAGTGCTCAAAGAGTGCAAGTGCTCCCAGGAGCCAAGTGCTCCTGCAGCCAGAGCTGAGCACCAGCACTTTTAGAGGGAAAAACGGGAAAAGAAAAAGAAGGTAACTGCCCACTGTTCCACTCACATATTAAATATTGATGAAAAGACTGAGAAAATAGAGCTGGAAATGCAAAGAAATCACATCTGAGTGGAGGGAAAAAAAAAAGCTTCACGGAGAGAACAGGAGGAAGGGCGGGGGAGTGAACACTGCAGAGCACTTTTGTAAGCAGAAGCTGAAATTAGCAGGGGGGGTATCTATTTGCAAGCAGAACAAATACAATTAGATGGTCCCCCTGCTAATTTTGGCTTCTGGCTGCATGAGTGCACTGCAGGGCACACACCTTTCACACAGTTTCCTCCTGTTCTGCGCTTTCCAGGTGATACCTGTGAAACAGCAGAGGAGCAGTGCCTCCATTCTGAGTTCTGACTCTAAGCACCTGGATGAGTCCTAGCTCTTCATCATGAAAATAATCCCACAGAGATTTTGGGGTGGTTATTACTAATAAAGCCTTCCTTGCAGCACTGCTGCTGGGTGGTGCACTGGTGGATGAACCAACACAGCCAAACATCCCAAAAGTCTCATGGCTGTCTTCTTCTGCTGTCTCAGTTTCTCTTGGGTCCCAGGCAGGACCACACAGAGTCATGTGAAGATGGAGACACCCAGCTCAGTGAGGAGGACAGGACAGAAATGTGCCCCAACCCCAGCTGAATCTCCATCTAGGACCCTCTGCAGAGCATCTCTTCACTGCTGACCATGAACTATTCACGACTTGTCTCCTTGATGTTTTCGCTGCCATTGTTTTGGTGCAAAATTGAAGGAGAGAAATGAAATGGAATAAGAGAATGAAAGAAGGCTATCCCTGCCTCGATCTCATTATCTCGCTGAAAAAAAAATGAGCAATCATGGCAGTGAGAAACAAAATCTCTGAGGAGTGCTACTCCAGGCAGAGAAAGCAGCGTCGGAGGGAAGGAGGACATTAATATGTGCTTTTCAACCAACTGCATTTCAATTTACTGCTGGACTCTACCTCTCTTTGATTAATTTAGGAGTGTTTCTAGTTTGTTCTGTAGTCTGTGCTCTACATTTTACCAGATTAGATGTCTATTTTCTTTTCCCTAGTTTTATTTGGCAGCGTTCCACACAATCCCATTTCCTTCTATTTGCAAGTTTGCTTTATCTATATTTCACAGCTTCAATCTGGGCTGTCCACTATCTTATTACTGTGTGATAAGTGATATGTGCTAAAACTGCACATGAACTCGTTTTTCTGTGTTCCCTTCGAATAGCTTCAAAGTAGGCTCATCTGAAATAACAAATTGTTGTCTTGAGGCTGGCAATTATTAGTTCTGGCTTATGAGTTTTGATCTCTAAGGAAATTTAATGTGTAACCTTATTATAGTTACTCATAGCCCAGGACTCTATCTAAAGTCCAATTTGGCATTACCTTCTTAGCTATTAATTGCAACCCAGCTGAGCTGGGCATGTCTTAGAATGAAGCAATACTTTGATGACTAAATCTCTGCATCATTTCCTAATACACACATTTTAAGGGCATCCAAATTAATGAGGACCACTGAGGTACTACATTATATTATTTGTGATAGTATCTTTTGTATTTACTAAGATTCAGGCAAACAATATCACAGAATGGATATTTTTCTAAACTAAGCCAATCTTGCACTATGACAGGCTAACAGTTATTACTAACTTTTGTATCAGCAGTATACTGAATTAATTTTATTTTGTACACAGTTCTGCTGTTTATGTCCCTGATTGTCCTGTATCATCAGTGCAAATGGAACTTTATATCCATGCTGAATCCTTTGAAAGGCAGGAATATGTCCATTTGCAGCCAGTCAAACATACAAAGAGCTGAGTTATTCTAGCAAAAAATACTCAGATTTTTTGCATTGCTTCCCAAACTAGATATATTAATTACTAACCTTGTTTCCAAATAGTCTAATATGCACTGGATGCACTTGTACTAAAATTCCTGATGACTTGAAAAGCTGATGTAGCTGAAATATGTTAAGAACCTGAAGGAGTGTAAAATAACAAAATGCAAAGAAAAGCTTAATCCTGAAGAAAGGGTGGAGTATAGACAGCGCTTCACATCACCAGTAAGTGATAAACATGAACAAACAGTTACAAAAGTAAGTTATAATAAATATCTTCATGATTCTGGATGAGAAATTAAGGGGCTTTGCCTTACAACTGAGAATTCAGCACAGTAGCAGAGAAGTTATCAATGAATCTGACTACCTCAAATAGATGTTGTTTTACTCTTCTTCATTCATTTATTTAAAAGTTTCCCAGTTTTTGAAGACTCAGTGTCTTTTTTTGGGGGTGGATGTAGGAGTGTGATAACATGCTCCTCTGCTCAAGAATATGATCATGCAAATCTGTTCATTATTGGCAAATAACTGCAGGTATGGTACTGTCAGGAGGGTTTTCTGTGGTGGCCACTGAGTCCAGTGAGGAAACAATACAATTTCAAATTTTGCTCACACTCCTGGATCCTCAGCCACCTCCTCTGTAGTAACTCTGGTTACTGTGAAACCAGACCACCATGGGTAAGAGCACTTGAAGACCATCACACTGGACTATGACTGTTTCAAATTGCTTTGTACCCAGAGCTTTAGACCTTCAGCAGTTCTCAGAATCACCAGAACACTAAACCCACTAAATGTTCTGTAGCAAAACCATGTGTCTGGGAACAAAAATCCTGTTAAACTCAGTAAAAGCCACCCTACTGCTGTGCAGCCCTTGCCAGGACCGTAGGCATTAAAAGAAAGTGCAACGTAGATTAAATGTGGGCTCACCTGCCAGGCAGCATATGTTTCACCACTGTCAGACCCAAGGGTTCAGTAAAGGACTGAGACAGATGCTTATCTCACCTCCTGCACCTTTTGGAGAGATCGTGTCACGGCACCCCCATCACCAGAATGCTTGATTGTGAAGCACAGCACCCTTTTTAACACCACTTTGCCAGCAACCTGAGGCTTGCTGGTAGAGGTTTTCTTCCACGTCAGCTAGTCTTGGCTATCTGAAGTTTTCCTAAAGTGACGTGCTGGAATTCCCTCCACACAAATCAACCTGGAGATACGTGAGGTGCAGTGAATTGTAAACTTTCACAACTGATTTACATGTTCCAGGTTTTAATACCCTCTCAATTCTTAAACGGATTAAGGAGGACAGTCTTTAGCTACATTTGAAAGAGATTATTCTCGACATGGCCTATTTTTCATGGTAGTCATTTATTGTACTTGGTAATTAGCTATATGGCCTTCTGCATTGATTTTTTTTTTCCTTTCTGAATCTGCTTTAGGTTTGCTTCCTAAATGCTGGATATGGTGTTTAGTGACACCACTTTTGTTTATTCTGCAATCTGGCATATTTGATAATTCACTCATCTCTTCACATGACATAAATTGGCAAGGAATAATCTAAGGTTGGGAATAAAATGGGTTGGACTGTCATAAGATGGATAAAAGTTCTGGAATGGCTGCCCAGTAATAGGAATACTGGAGGCCAAAAAATCAACTGTGTTTTTTTTGTTTTGGTTTGGTGTTTTTTGGTTTGTTGTTGTTGTTGTCGTTTTAGATGAAGCTTACCCAGTTTCTGAGGTTTGTAAAACCTAACATATTCACTCTGCTCATGAGGAAGTGGGTCCTAAAATACAAAATGCCTATTTCAGGCATTTAAGAGATGAATGTGCACACACAGGATGATTCATCACCAAACAAAACATTTTCCAAGCATTTTCTTGTGTGTGTGTGTGTACAAAACAAGCAGAAAATTAATCACAGCTTGTTACTTCTAAGCTTTCCTTTGAGCCTTGGAATAGCTAACTAACTTTGAACAGCACTGTTTCCATGGGGGAAGTCTGACTTTTAAAAAATTTTGGGGCACATGCAGTTGACTCCTGATGCACCAAGTACCTGCAGTTTGGAAGGCAGCCCACACTAGCAGTCAGCCACATCCTGCTTTATGGTATTTTCCACAAAAAACATCCATCACACCTGGTATGTGTCTGCTTGCCCACATAGTTGCAGCCTTGCTGTTTTGATTACCAAGCTAACTTTTCCCCAGTATTTTGTATTCATCTGGAGACAGATTTCAGGAGGTTGCTCCACCACACCATTCTCCTCTCCCACCCTTCCTTCTTGCTGCTTCTGTCTCCCAAGTCTTCTGCTGCTCCTCTCCCCCAAATATGTCTCACTGCTGAACCTCCTTCCAGTTTTACTTGCATCTCTGGTCCTGTGGTCCCTTTTCTTGGATTGTAGCAGGTGACAGAATTCAGTGTCTGCTTCCTTTTGGCGCATTCTTCACCTTCACCATATTACTGGACAGGGCTGGGAACCACAGCAGGCCAGAGAAATACCCTCCAAAATACAGATTTAGCAAAGGAGTCACATGACACCCACATCTACAACATCTAGACTACATCTGCAACTTTTGTGCTGACCTCTTGTATGAGCAGCACATGACAAATATTATGAGCTCCAGGATGGGTGCCAAAATCCCTGGAGGAGCTTCAGCAAGGGACAAGCCCAACCCCATGTGCCCTGGTGTGCCCTGCCTCATGCAGGAAGCCCTGTAACTGCTAAGGCCACCTGAAAGAGAGCAGAAAACTTTTCCTATTCTGTGTGGCTGTGACAAGAACAGACACCAAGGCTGTGGCAGTCTGGAAAGAGCCCCATGGGACTCATGGCACAGCACTGTGGAGGTGAAAGGCAAACCCAAGCAGAAAGGCAAAAGGAAGCACGTGAACACAAAGCACGAGCATTGAAACAAACCAATATGCTGTTCTCCAGAAGCAAGCTCTCCATCAGAGCAGACTCGTGGCTCTGTTTTACATACTCCACACTCCATTCACTCCAGCCATTGCCAGCAATGATGTTTGTGCTGCTGCTGCAGTGGCAGGGGAGTATAACCTTTCAGAAGGTGTGGGGGCTGGGGTAGGGCTGAATTTATGTGACACAGCAAAACAAGCAAAGAGCCAGGAGGGACAGTCAGGTGAGTGCTTATATCTAATAGTAAGACAAACCTGCACCAGGTGGGGTCTGTAAAGTTGCCATTACCTCATGTAATGATAGATTTGTAAGTTGTTTGTATAACTCTTTGTGTTCCCAAATTTAGTTTTATATACTAATGCAGTGCATATGTGCTCTTTTGCAGGAGCTCGAGGAGTATGGAAGGAGGCTTACCACTCTCAAAGCCTTATTCAAAGCCAAGTCAAAGCCATCAAGTCAAAGCCACCGCAGTCCCAGTTTTGTTACTCGCAATTATTTTAAGTATTTATTGTTGGAAGTGTGAGGAAAATGCAGAAGCTGAATTGAAAATTGATGTGAAGATGTGACAATTACACTAACACAATGTCTTTATATGATGGATTACTCACAAAATGCCTTATATAATGAGATGCACAACAAAACTGTCTGAATGCATCTTGCCGTGTATCAGATAAAACGTGGAGTACCTGTTTGGCATCAAACCCAGCTGCTTTTCCTTCAGCATCCATCCCACTTGCAATAGCTTTAGAGAGAACAAGGCACAGAAGCATGAGAGGGAAGAGAAAGAAGACAATGATAAAGATATGAAATATGCCTGTTTAATTATGCTCCAGATTTTATCTCTGTTTCATATCAGCTCTCTCTCTTTCCCTTCCAAGAGAAATAACTGGCATATGCTTTATTTTGAAAGTAGATTGACACAAAAAAAAAAAAAAGAGAATTGGCTATGAATTCTGGCATTAATCTCCCTCCACAACAGCCTGTGATTGAGTCAGAGCTATTACTCTCACGTTCAGGTCTGAGTCACTATCAAAAAAAATGTTATTTCTCCAGCATCCTTTCCTGCAGGACTATGCCCTATCTAGCAGGGATGTTGCAGACCACTTCAAGTGCTACAGAATTTTCTCTGACTCTTGCTTTCAACCTGTTCATTCAAAAACTCAAAACCAAAAGAAGTAAAACTGATGTTCCAGTTTCCTTATTATCTGCTCACTCACATCCTTCTTCTGTTCACCCCATGACAGCCCCTAAAATGTTATCTTCCCCACTGCAACCACACTGCCTCATGAAAGCCCTTTCCTGCTTAATTTGAACCCATTCCTCTTACTCTGTTCATACAGAACCCATTGTCTCCCAGTGTGGCTTCACTTCCATCTCCTCTGCTCCTGTGCCTTCTGCTTACACGCACTGACATCGTCCTAAAGATCAGTTGGCATCCTTTTTCTGCTCTGAACTTGAGAGAGTCCTTGACCAGCCGCCCTAAATATTCCCACTTACTACTCAGACAAAGAATTAAATAACCTGCAGTGTCACTCTGCAGCCCAGCTGCTGAGCTCAGCATAGAACACCAGGTACTCTGGAACATGAATTCCCATCATATATAACATGTCTGCTCCCTGCCTCAGCTTCACCTGGGCAAAGACCTGCACCCCACCCTCTTTTCCAACAGAAGGGGGAATGATCCAGCACAGGAGGAATATACTCTGAACCACAACTCCCTGACAGCTGATGAAATGGTGCATTGTGTAAACCCACTGAACCTTACTTTAAAGCTTCAGTTTTTTATCTCCCTTCAATGCTCTTCAAAGCAACCATGGCCTTTTTACTTGGGTGGGGAGGTGGAGGAGACTGACTTCAGATGCAGCACTTGCTCCCTGAGTTTTCCCAGCTCTCACTAAAGTTTCTGGACGGCTAGGATGAAGAGAACAGCCACCTTAGGGGGTGGGATGGAGAGCACACACCCTGCAGCCTTCCCCTGGTGAGGAGAGGGTATTGCACCCAGAACCAGAGAGTGCAGTGCTGATCCTAACAAATGTTCCTGCTCTGCTCTACCCTGAAGATGCTGAAGAGCATCTCCTCTTAACTGAAGATTTTATTTTGTTCTCTTCAACAGAGTACCTGAGTGCTTTCCTCAGGCAAATTTCCCATCTTTACACCTGCAAACACCTATGGAGAGCCAAAGGCAGAATTGTGCCTGTTGTAGTTTTGACAATAATACAGGACTCAAATAATTCTTATGCTATTCTAATTCCTGTTCTATTCCTATGCTTGGACTCCCTTAATCAAGAAGCGTTCCTGAACCATTTTATTGAGGTCTCTTCAGAGACAATACTTTTAGCACTGCAGATATTCGGCGTGATGGGCTGTGGAACTGGCTGGCAGAGGGACACAGCTTCATAAAAGAGATAAGGGTCCCTTCTGTAGGTTTTGGATAGAACCATTTCTGTACCTCAGGAGATGACAGGACTACAACTTTTTTTCCTCCCCTGCTTATTTGTTTGTTTGTTTGTTTGTTTACATAAAGCTTATTTTTTCCCAGTCATCTGAAAAAAAAAATATTGAGGTACAGCTTAGGTACATTTTTGTTTCTGGACAAATGTCCATGAGCTATCACTTATCCATTCCTTCAACATCACACTTCACTTAAGTGACTTTTCAGAACGAAGCCTGTATGGAACTGACTGTAGTATTTTATCCTCACTGTGAAATATTCTTCACTTTTGTGACACCAACTAGACTTGAAATGCTGTAAAAATGCTGACAGAAGAAATACCAGAGAACAGTTTTAAAAAGCTTGTGAAGGATCGGCAGGTCCAGAGGTGTTTTTTCAGCATCAGAACAGCTAGGGGACATTTAAAACCAAATGGAAAAAAATTCTAGAGGACATGAAGGGTTTAGTGTATTTGAGGGAGTCACCAACATGAAAGGTAACATATTTTGGTGGAGGCTGGAGGGGACAGGATCTGATGGACAGAGTGTCAGCCCTATAGTAGTAACAGGGGGCAGGCAATGCTACTGGAACTTGGGGAAAGCAATGAAATGAGAAAGGTAAATGAAGCGAAGTGTAGCATCAGGCAGAGGCCCCAACATCACAAACACAGTTGCACTGTGCAGTCTCATAGATACCCTGAGTTTTACACTGAAGAGAAGTGACAAAATCATCAGGAGAGAAATGAGAATGACCAGCAGAAGCCTGAGGAGGAACAGTGTGAGAAGGGAGTCAAAAACATTAAAGAGCTGCCTGAGGTTAGTGCTACTGGACTAAGATTTATGAAGGGATAGATTCAAAACTGCCTCAAAGGTTAAATGTGAAGCTTGGACAAGAGAATGAGAGAAAAGAAAACCTTTGAGAGTCCAAGATGTAAGCAAGATACGCGGCATGTACAGCTTAGCCAGCACAAGTGCACTGGAAACTGAATTCCTGAACAGCAGCTCTTTGTTTGGCTGTCTTGAAGTGGTACTGCCTGTCTTGTCCAAGTCTTTTGAACCCTGACAGCTTCCACTGCTACAGCACCTGTACCACAACAAAGGAAGAGCCCTTAAAATAAGTCTGTGGAATGTTCATCAAAATCACACCAGTCTTCCAGGATTTAATTTTCAGATATGAGCACCAGTCCACATATATGAGTACACACAGATGTACATATGCACATACAGATGAGGTTGCATTTTTCTCCTGCTCATCAGAATTCCTCAAAATCCTTTTTTGCTGCGTTTTAAAGTTCTTCTTAGAAATATAGATACAAATAGAGGTAATTTATGCCAACATGTTCCACAGTCCCACTTTGGAGGCCAAAATGTTCTCATTCTCCCAAATAAAAGTCACAGCAGAGCTATGTTTATGAAGCCCCCTCTCATTTAGGCTTTTTCCAAGTCTTTACTGCATTCTGGAAGAAACCATTGCTCTTCCAAAGCAAGTGCTCCTACAGGTTCTTTCCTGGACCTGGCTTCCCCTTTACCTTTGTCCAGTTGCATCAAACAGAGTCTTGTCCACCGACATACTGTGGGACTCCTGAAGGGTGGAGTTTATGGCCAGTTCATTTAATTCTTTACCTTCTACAACTGTGAGGATTGTTCTGCTTTTAATTCAAATCATACAGCTCTTTTTCACTTAGCTTTGTTACATCTTTAATTACGACCTTAGGTTGAGGTGGTATAATTTTACTTTAAGAGGTATGCCAGAACTCAAGTACTGACATCTCCAGGTTTCATAGAAATTGCAGGGATCATAGAAATTTAACCTGATAATTACCTCAATATTTCAAGTCAGACAATCACCATATAAAATAATTATGGGTTGTTGTTTTTCCAAATTCCCTTTGTGGGTTACTGTAGGTGACTGCAGGTTAGAATATATAATGTTAGATAAGTAGAGAAACAGAGATCAAGAGGCACAATAAACCTAAATATGAGATTATTCACCCATACGTATAAGGAATGTCAAAAGACAAAGAGAGGCACCTCTTTTAAATGCATAAAACAGCAAATATCACCTTCCCATCTAAGGAATGTTCAGTCCAAGGATTCTTTTCCATGACCTCTTCAGCCACAGAAGTTTTTTCCCTATGAGGCTTGCAAGGATTGGCACAAATGGGAGCAAAACCACCCTTTGTATACTTCTTGCATGAAACCATGGAGAACTGGCCCTTATGTCACCCATATATATTGTCTTTTACTAACAGAAACCTTCTTAACCAGAACTTCATCACATTCCTTGACACAATTGTGGTGATTTAAACTACTACTTCCTAATATTTTGTTCCTTTAATTAAAAAAAAAAAAAAAGAAAGAAAAAGAAAGACCAAAAGGGGACCGTTTGAATATACTGTAAACTGATTACATTTAGTGGGGTTTTTTTTTTCCTCTTCAAAATGCCAATGCTTTTGTTTTCTCTTGCACATAAAGATGCAAAGAAAAAAAATGACTTGGCATGATTTCCGTCATGTTGATTCTTCTGGGTTCTCAGATATTATGATCCATGGAAAGTCTGGATTCATGCTTACTTCTACTCTTCATTAAGTCAGTTGTAGTTGAATTGCTGGTAGGGCAGGCTGCTGATACAGTAGGTGGGCATGCTGAATAAAACACATACCACAGCTGTACCTGCACTTGTCAGAGAGCCAACCTGCTTTACGCCAGTCTGTTCTCCACTGCTTCCTGGTCATAGCCCATCTGTTTCTGAATTTATAAAATGCTGAAGAACACAAATATCTGAACCTATTATAGGTAACATGCTTCAATTAAATTCTGATTGTGGAGCTGTGCTTAGACTATCATTGGTAATGTACCTCCTTCAAATTTGCCAGTAAAATAGACACCCATCCCTAGATATATCTGTGGAATTCAGAGGCTTTTCTGTCTAGTGGCTTCTACATATGGTGCACCTGGCCAATATTCTTGCAGTTGCAAACAAAATTGAAACCAAAAATAAAAACCTGCCAAGCCAGAGTATGGGAGGTTACTAAAACAGATTAGATAAAAACCTACATATAGGGAGAGGCTCCACAGTAGGAGCCCTCACAGGTGAAGTAAGCCAGACAGCTATTAACCTGAAGTTTTGCATTAGCTTAAAGCAGTGCTTCACATTTCAATTGGATTCACTGATAACATAGAATGATAATGCACACAAAAATGATGAAACTAATAAAAGTTTATCATATACATGTAATTTTTTTGCACTGGGAATGAAATGCTTAACTTTACAAGGTCAGTTTCATAAAAAGTATGATTTAAAGGAACTCAGCAGGCTGTCAATAACTGATTTAATAGGAACAGATTTTAAACAGAAAAAAATAGGTGAGGGATATATCCCCAGGAAATTTACTGAGGATACCTACAGTACCTATGATTAAACTATCTGTCCTCTGGATGTCATCATTGCTCTTTTTATATGCTGCTGGTTAAAGATGCATTTATGTAGAAGATAACCACAATCCTAAGGAAGCTGGCTGGGGTGCATTATTTTTGGTGGCTCAGTGCATTTCCAGTTAGAACTGAAATCACAAGAGTGTGATCCATAAAATTACTACTTATAATTTATAATGAACCTTTTTCTATAAAGCCATGCAAAAAAAAGTACCCCCTGCATGCATTTTTTTTGACATGAACTCACATCTCTGCTTCAAGAAGCACTTTATGCCTCTTCACTAAAAATTTCCATCTTTCCATATGTGCAGCTGAGACATAGCTGCCAGTCAGCAATAGTGTCTGCAGCATTTGCAAAACTCTTTGCTTTAACCTGGAACCAGAATTTAAGATTTCAAAATAGCCGTGCCTGGTTTCTCTGGCAAGGGAATACTCCATTAGCAGTGATGCACCAGAGCAGAAAGGACAAATTTGGAATACACCTTACTGTGACAAGGCTGACCCTGAGAGACTTTATAGAGAAAACAGACCAAGGAGTCTGCAGATATTTACCATATTCCTCCAAGATCTTTCATAAGCTATTACAGCAAAATAGTCTAAGGAGAAGAGCATCTAGGCTGAATCATTCTCCCAGCATGAATTATGTGGTTGAATTCAAATCTTCTCAGTACCTTTCAAGTCCAGATGGATCCAAAGACAAGGAGGGGCTGCCTGTCTTGGAGCCCTGGTGCTGCCCAGGCTGAACTGGCCCCAGCCAGGTGGGGAAGGAGATGTCACCTTTGCATTTCTGCTCTTGAGCTCTTCGTTGGCTGCTGTCAGCAAGCCTCCTGAAACACTGGCAATTTTAGCAGCATGGGGACCACTCCAGAAGTCTTAGAAATACAAGTGTGATGTCCTTCTCCCTTCTGCATGGCCATTGCACGCTAAGTGAGTTGTCAGAGAGCTACATGGCCCCAAACAACTCTCCAGCTTTCACAGAATTATTATGGAGCTTTCAGAGAGAGATGATGCCCAAGAAGTACAAGCTGAGGCTTAACATACTCCTTCCCATCAATAAACACTCCTCACTCACAAAATTGCCTGAGGTTGAATTTTCCGAGGTGTGGGGATAGGTGCTCCTTTTCCAGCTTTATCCAAAGTATCAGTTCAGACAGCTTTCAGCAAATCACTTGCACTTAACTCTACCAAAAGAACCTAGACAGAGCTTGCAAGGAACAGAGCTCAAGTCAGCAAAGCAAGAGGCACATAGTCTTAGTTTTCTATGTGTCTCTGATTTTGGAAACACTCAGAAGCCTCATGCTGTTAGCAGGGCTGGGCAATGCAGCATTTTCCTAATGCCTCAGCCCTAGGAGGATTGTGAAATTCAATAGTCTTGTATACAGGTAGTTCACAGGTAGAGCAGAATGTGCTAGGCAAGGTCACTGGACAAATCTTTCAAAATGGGCCCTCACCTTTTCTTTTAAGGAAGAAGTGGGGCATTCCCTCATCCTCAGTGGCTGTGAGGTAAATGTCAAGCTTTGAGGAAGGCTGATGGGTTTGGACACAGCAGTGTGTTACTGTGGCTTCAGGGCTTGTGGATCAGAGCTGGCCCGGGTTTCCTCTGGGACACAGAGAAAGGAGGTATATAGGTCCCCTAGAGAAGCCTTATATTCCCAAAGGGCTGTGCAAGTGTTGATGGGCTTTCCTCAGAGCCAACCCCCTTGGGGGATGTGTTCTTTATCTTCACCATGGCATCTTTTCCTGAATACCCAATATTTTCATGGGAGTTGTGACAATTCATTTATTACAGTCAGTTCCCTATTTTGTAGTGAAGCAGAACTATTAAAAGATGTACTTTAGGATGTTCATTTCATTGTTTTCAAGAATCCTCTGGAGATGTGAAAACATGGCCAGAAAAATAACCTTAATGTGCTGCCCCATTTCAACACTGGAGTTTTGCCTTGCATGTTAATGTGTATGTTTTTATGCTTCAGCTACACTAACTGTACTCCTTTCCTGTTTCTATTTATTTTGGAAGCAATATATGTTTACTAAATCAGCTGAAAAGTGTTAATGATCAGTCCATAGAATACTAATGTGTATTCAAATTACTTTCACATGAATCTGGACAAATTAAAAAACACTATTTGATAATAAACTGCTTCAAATCCATGTCACAAGGCCTCTAGTATCTTGAAATAAAGATTTCCCTTTTTTCATTTTTGTTAAGACCTCATTGGATAGTTACACTGATCAAAAAGTTGTGGGGACAAAAACATATGGACTATCCATGGTTCATGTAACAAAGAGAATGGATAAACCCTGCGTATGTGTGGCAAAGAGGAGGGCATCAAAACCAGTTGCTCTACAAGCAATGCCTCTTCCATGCACCTAAGAAAGAAGGAGGAGACATGTAAGTGCAAACAAAAAGAGTGGTGACACGGCTATAGCCAGCCCTGACTCACAAGCACAGCATTGAGCCCTGAGACACAGAAGTGAAACCTGCTAACCTACAGGGATACCGGGTCAAAATATTCCCCAAGAGAAATTTTTATTGCATCCCGGAAAATTCAGGCACACTCCAAAGATGAACTCATTTCAGCGAGATTTCAGCATGATCCTGTCTTGATCTGAAACAAGGCTGTGCTGGCTTCAGAACTGCCTTTCAAGTGCATCTTACAGTCTAAAGGTAGGAACTCAGAGTTTTTCTCCTCCACTAATTCCTCCGGGTTAGAGTAGAGGACAATAACCCAATTTAGAGAGCTGCACAGGGGAAAAGCAGACAGCTGAGGTGCTGCAGTGCACACACAGTGCTAGCTAAGCAGATGCCATGCCCACGGGCCATACCTGCTCACAGGTGACAAGGAACACACCACCTCTGGCAAACCTGTCCTCGTGCTTCTGCTGCTCACAGAAAGCCTTTTCCCCCAGCTGTTAAAATCTGCCTTTTCCAGGCTCCCAGCAGTTGGAAGTTAAGCTCTTAGTACTTTATCACACTGGAATATGCACGTGCTATCCTAACAAAACACTTTTTTACTTGGGTGCATCATGAGAATGCACATGGTGATGGTTGGGAAGGTCAAACTAGCTTTGCTGAACAAATCAATGTTGGAGAGTAAAACCAGTTTTGGGAGGCAAATTGTAGCTGTACCAGAGCACTTGCTGGATCCCAGTGCTGTGAAGATGCAAAGGATGAAGTTAGCTCTGCTCACCTTTTCCTTCCTATTCATGAAGGAATAACTGTGGGCACAATATTTCCTTAACCATGGCTGTCCTGAATGGTGGTTTAGGAATTTAATGCAGGATGTCAGGCTGGGTTTGCCTCTTCCACTATTGTTTTTCAGAGACCAGGTGGAACACTCAGCCATTCAGCTGTTTCTTTACTCTTTTATTCCCTTTTTTTTTTTTAATTAAAAAAAGGCACTTTATCATGGAAATTTTAAGCATGAAAATTAAGACTCATTTAGGAGACTATCAGAAGAAATAAGCTCTCCAGCCTACTCTCTTTCATTCAAGACAATTTTGTCTAACCGATTTTTAACAAATTTAAAACATTGCCCATATCTACTCTAGCTATGAGGCACTGGTAATCAAGTCAAGCACCATTGACTATGAGAATAGTGAACTGTATAAAATGACTTCTCAGCATTATGTAGTGTCACAGCACAATTTAAATCACACGTTCATTATTCAAGGTCTCATAATTTGTCCATATAGAAATAGATACGGGGAGCTGAGAGAGGCTTTCAACAGTTAAATAAATAAGCAACCTGTATCATTACAGCTGTACTGTACAATCTTTAAATACCTGATATGTTGTTGGAAAGTCCTTTTAAAATAAACCCAGTAATACAGAGTGCTAATTTAAGCTGAGAGAGGCATATACAGACGGCTATTACATACTGATGCTGCTTTTACAGGAATGAACAGAAGATTTGAGAGAAACTGTGCTTTCTGGGGAGGAATCCCAGACATTATTATTATTATGTTGATGCACAAAAGGGCTCTTACAATTGTCATTACACAAATCTAATATTAAAGTCATGCTCTTTTTTATAATTTAAGTGCATGTAGGTATTTGTTTCTGCACAAGATAGAAAATATTGCAGATATTACCGTCCTGCTTTCCATATGCACTTAGAAGATTTTAAAGTGAAATTGTTGCAAGCACACTCTATCTGACACTTCTCGTAGAACCATGGTTGAAGGAGGGTATTCCACAGATCTTTTACAGCACTCAAACCCCATCTTGGAATTTCATGTAGCTCAATAATGTTATGCTATACTTAGAGTAATGTGATTTACAAAATATAGCCATGTGACAATTAATATAGAAATAAAATATACAGATGTATTAACCTTAGCTGTTTATAAGTAATTTTAAAATAAATGTACCAATTTAATATGCGCTTTTGTATTTTGTAAGGCAAATAAATTTGGCAAAAGCTGTTTCTTCGGGCGGTGAGATAACCAAGCACAGTGTCCAGAGAGGCTGTGGCTGCCCCATCCCTGGAAGTGTTCAATGCCAGGCTGGATGCAGCTTTGAGCAACCTGGGATAGTGGGAGTTGTCCCTGACAAGAGGAACTGGATGATCTTTAAGGTCCCTTCAAACCCAAACACTTGTAGGAGTCTGTGATTCTATTTAACTAAGACAAATACAAAAAGAAAAAGGACAAAGAAGTTTCACCCATCAATTCTTGCCAAAGCAAAATAATTTCAAAAGCCTTTCCTACACCTGATACTTGCCCACTTGGGACCTGTTATGTGTGTCTGCTGAATTTACTTTGTGAGTGAGAGATGAATTTATGTCATGCTGTTAAGAATCTCAGCTGAAAACATTTCTCCTCCTTTTCTGAGGAGAAAGTCTGTGTCTCTAGACAGAGCCAGGGCAGACACCTGTGCTCCCTCCTTGCTGAGGAGCAGATGAGAAACACTGTCCTCTTCTGACTGATACTGGAGCAAATCTTTCAGAAACCTGGCACTTCTGGGACACTTCTGAGTTTACTATTCACTGCTGACCTCACAAAGCAGTCTTCCCAAATGAAGACACAATTCCCTCACCTCAGAGTACACAGAAAGGTCCATGTGCTCCTCTTTCCAAGTAGTGCTGCCCAGACACACATTTACCACCAGGGCAGGGATCGAAAGCATCCTTGAAGCTTTATAAAGCTTCACTTTGCCATTTGATATCTTAATTGATACTCCAAGCTTTCCTTTTTGTCCTTTATTCCCAGACATGAATATATAGGCTGCCTTCATCACTCCCTGTGTTCCAGCAACTCCTCACTCCTATTTCCTGGGCCAGTCTATAAACAGACAGACAGTTGTGCCTGATGTGAACATAATCCCTCCTGAATACCTCCACTGCCCTTTTCTAACTTCCATCCTTTATTTCACCACATCACATAGAATTTGCTCTATATTTTCGCCTTGGTGTTATCATGCCACAACTTATATTGAAAGTATCCTCTCTTTCTTAATACTTCTCAGTGTTACAAAACTACTAAAGCTTTAAACCAGTTTCAGGCATTCCTCCCACAAAGGATTTCTTCCTTTCCATGATGATCCCTTCTCCGTACACAATCCTTCCTGAATCCTTGTTCATGACTCAGGGGGAGATATTCCATATTTACCAGTGGATAAGAGTACACACGAACTCTCACCTGCTCCAGGAAGTCTTGCAGTATCTTGCTAACATATTGTTGTTTTACTTCATCACCTCAAAACAGGATCTGTCCTGCCAAACATTTATTTATGCTTCACAGTACATCCTCGTCCTCCTCTGAGTGCTCTGGGCACAGCTGAGCTGTGCACTTGGGTGCTGCTCCTCTGCACAGCCTTGTTTCCCTTAGTGGAAAAACTGGCTCTGTGAGTAGAGAGGATGCTTCCACAGGCTCTGTGGAGTCCTACAGCCTGGATGGCCAGGAGACCATGATTAACAGGCACACTGTGGAAAACCCTTCCCAACAGGGCACCAGCCAGTACCTTGCTGCTGGTGTATACTTGCTTTGCTGTGGTACTGCAGGAAGTTGTAGTGGATTTGGCATTTATGTGGTTATTAAAAACCCCCACCAGGCCACGTCATTCACACAGTGAGCATATCCTGAGTTCCTGTGTCTCCTCTGCTGCCTGTGATCTCTTTTGGATAGCTAGCTGTGTACAGGAGTATACCCCTGTAGGTCAGACTCAAATCCATCCTTGCCCTGCGTCCTGTCTTCGAGCTCATAGAAGGAGATTCTTAGAGGACAAGAATAAGAAACAGGACAAATCAGAAATCCCTGTGTACACTCTCTCAGCTTCCAGCAATCAGCTGCTTAGGGGACTTTGAACTGGAGCTTGCCACTGTACCATCATGTTAATAGTCCCCCATGGACCTATCGTCAGTAATATATCTTATTTTTTTAACTTGTAACATCCTGTGGAACGAGTTCCACAAAATAATTATGCCCTGCATGACAAAAGTTTGCTTTAAATTCCCTGTGTGATTATAACACTGGAACCCCCTTAGGTCCTGTATTGTCAGAAACAATGCATTTAGTCACTCCCTAATCACTTTGTCCCTGACACTCATTATTGTGCACATTTCTGTCTTTTTCCCTTTAGTGGATCCTCTGAAGGGTCTAGATTATTTACTCTCTCTCTGTTATATTTCCTTATACCTCCCTAGTTCGATTCCTTTGAAACACAGAAATCAACCAAGTACAAGATGCAAGAGGAGGGCACATTAGAATTGTGCCTAGAATAGATTTTGACAGTTTGATTTGACTAGCCTTGATTGTGAATAAACTGTACTTAGCAAGTACACCACTAGGACAAAAATCCAAATAAAACTTAAAATATCACTGGCTAACAAATGGTAGTAGTAATAAACAGACTGGTTTCTCAGGGAATAATATGTAACGAAACAACAAAATAAACGGGTTGAATATAACATCACCCCATGATAATTTCTAGGCAGTTCTTATCTGCAACATCTAGTGAAAGCTCCTTTGCTCTGGGAGGAAATTCTCAAAGTTTACCACTTCAGGGGAATGAAAATAAAGGGAAATGCAGAGCTGACTCCCGAGGTGTCTGTGATACAGCAGACAATTGCATCTGCTCTGCTATTGACCCCTTGAACGGGGTTTCAGAAAATCCATGCATTTAAGAAACACTACATGACAGCTCATTACTTCCCAGAACTGTCACTTATCTGTGGCTGCAAGTGACTCAGCTGAACAAATGTCTCCTCACACATTATCATGTATCTGTTAGCAACAAGATCAGCTTTCTTATGCACGGTCAGCACAACACTTTTTCTCTTCTGAAAGGAAAATTTTAGGCTGAACAGCCCAATATTTTCATAAAACACTTCTTGAGGCAGCTGCATCTCTTGATAGCTTCAAAGCACCTGTATCAGGAGTTGGGCTCCTCAGCCTTTGCTTTGTCCTGGCAAACTTTGCCATTCCTCCTCAACCCACAGTGGTTTGAGGCATCTCTTCACTAAGACAAGGCACGTGTGCAATCACTGTCAGCTGTCAGGAGGCAAATTCCTAGCAAGGATGCTACAGTCTGTGGCCTCGTCAGTCCCTGCACAGCCTGACTCTCACACAGCCTATGTGATCATTGCAAACTGCCCTGTTCTCATATGGTTTTTCTTACTTTTTCCCTGGTGAAATGAAACTTTCTCATTACAAATAAAAGAAGGGGCTTTGATAGAACAGCCAGTAATCAATTTAGCAGCCAGGAACTGAGGCTACTTCACTGGGATCTGGAATTGCCTTCTAAATAAGAATTAGCACCCTTAATGACCTACAGAATTAAGCAACCAGGTGCATGGAGCCTGTTCAGGTGACAGAGATCCAGACAAGCTGCCAATAATTATGCAAGAACAGAGTCCCTCATAACCTGCCCGGCATAACTGAAAGCACTGCTCTTTTCTTTGATCTTTTGAGTGAGTGGATATTTGGATATTCTTCGAGGAAACACTAACACGCCAAGGCTCTTCTGTTATCATTAAGAAAACAATAAACTGGTTAAGCGGGTGCCTCTCATTCTGAGGGCTTTACTAATCTAAAAGGTAATCTGTCAATTGACAGGTAGCTGGCAAAAACCCTATGAAAATATGTGTGAAAATAATGTTTTTCCCTATGCCTCCAAATAGACATAGAAAAGTGCACTGTGCTATCACTTATTAGTTAGAATCAGTGTTTCAAATTCCTTCTGAGGCAATAAAGAAGCTGTGCCTAACTCCAGTGAACACCCACCTCTCTGCAAGACGGATGATAAAGTCTCTTCTCTGGTGGGAATTTTAAAGAGATTTTTATGGAATTCTTTCACAGAGTGTGGTCATAGGAGAAGGCAAAAAAAAAGAAAGAAAAAAAAAAAGAGCCTGTGTAAACCAGTCTTGATGCTGGCATGTGGCATGGGACTTAGAGTGGTGCAGGGGAGGAGGAGAAAAATAATTTGAAAGCCATGTAAATTTAGGTAGTCAAGGAAAGGGCCTAAATACAGCCTCCAGAGTAGGCAGTGTGAAAAAGGGGCCAAATCATCTTTTCACCCAGAAAAAAGGACGGAGCTGCAGAGGGAGAGAAATTCACAGAACCATTGGGATCAGGAACTGTGACTAAGATGGCCCTTTGGAGAAGTTACCACAGGTTGGGGATTAAAAAAAAAAGTTGAAAAATTAGATCATAATGCCTAGTCAGTATATGGGAATCACATATATATATAGATATGTAAACAAGGTTGATGTAATTTTCTCACTTCTCAAAAGATTTGGTTGTAAAAAACAACTGTATTTGCGCTTTGAATTAATATTTTTGAAGGCTTTTGCATTACATTTTGTTAAAGAACAACACTACTAAAAATGTTCAACAGTAAAACATACTAAAATCTGAAAAAGCACTTTTATTGATCATCATATCTGAATATGGGTGCATCTAGTAGCATTTCCAATGTTCCTATTATTTTTTTTTTAAATGCCTTTTGACTACATTCAGAACAGGAATTTATGAAAATATCCAGGAAAGAAAACACTTCAAATATTTTAAACTGGCTACTTTAAAGGTATATTAAAAAAAAAAAAAGGGTCAAATAACAGTTGGAGAGGTTGGGATGAATCAGTTATAATGTGCTATTTGAATCAGCTTGTAAAATGAAGTAATATTTTAAAAAAGGTTTTAATACAGGCTGACACCAAGTCAGATATGTCAGAAGAGAGAATGTAGGTCACACTAACAGCACAGAATACCATATCCTGACATGCAGTGACACTGAAAAGGACTTCAGGAAATCAATTTACCATGAATTCCCTACGCAGTCTATGGGCTAAGGTTAATGCAATACTTGCATGATTATGCAGGAGGCCATGATATTACAGGTGTGTGTCACCGGTGGGACCAGCACTGCTGTGTCCAGTTCTGGCATCCAATTTTCAAAAAATGATGATTCTGGGATATTGCAAGGGAATCAAGAGTGAGTCATTAAATTACTGGAAACTGTGGAATCCCCACCTGTGTATAACACCCTGCACCAGCCAGCCCCAAGAAAAGGGCACAGACAACTCACCACAGTGTCAGTGCAGTGCTAGAAGGGAAATCCTGACACCGGGGGACTTTGTAGTTAGCAAGCAAAGCTGCAACCATAAGTGATTAAGAAAGAGATGTCTGGGAAAAAAAAAAAGTCTGGTCTTTTTAAAAGCAAAGTAAGTATTAGGTTAAAATTAAGTGCTTGATAGCAGCAATGTAATAAGCTGATGTTTTTCCAGTAAGAATGAATGCCTTTACAAAGTATACACTGCAGCTTGTCTGGGACCTGAGGCT
This sequence comes from Cinclus cinclus, assembly GCF_963662255.1. NCBI lineage: Eukaryota > Metazoa > Chordata > Aves > Passeriformes > Cinclidae > Cinclus > Cinclus cinclus. Next base: position 2,444,725 of record NC_085051.1, on the reverse strand, counting down.
GAAATCACACGGCTGGCATGATGCAAGAAATAACACCAGAGGTTCTTAATAACCATAAAGCCTCAAAATCATAATACATTCACTTGACTATGAATATTTTGACACAAAGAGGAAACAGAAATCAAGGGGAAAAAAAATCCTGTGTTTACATGGTCAGCTGTTTACCAGTTATCTTCAAAGCAGAAGAACCCCCAGCAGGTAAAACCAGAACAAAACTACACATACTGCTGTCTTAAAAAATGCAGGATAGAAATCAGGTCTATGAAAAAATATTTTTGACTGTTTGCTTGTGAAAAGAAGCAACATTTCTTTACATGCACATGGACAGAGATACAGAGGCAAAAAGCAGGAGGACTGAAGGAGAGACAAATGTGTATTTAAAGATTATGTGTTCAAAGGTCCCAAATATTTTAGTTATAACTGTATTCAAAAGCGGAGTTTAAGCTGCCATTTCAGCACATACATTGTGCTATGTAAAAAAAAAAAAATCAATATTAAAGACTGTTATCAAAGCAGTAAGTGCTGCAACATTTGCATTTAGGAGCAACAGATCTGCAGGACTGGCTTGTGTGCATGCAAATATTTTCAAGGAAGTGTTGGAGTAGCTAATTAAAAACCCATACATCCTTGCTCATTACTATCAGCTGCTGGAAGCTGCTATGTGAGTACTAGCTTTAAAAAACATGTTGAACCACCCTTGAAATTTGCAGCTTACTAAACTTTACCACCAGGCAAACAAAACTCATAAAAGAAAAATCAAGTATGAAAAGAACCAGACTGTCATTATATAAAAGGGAGAGAACAGTGCAGAGTTTTTAAAAAGAAAATAAGGCTCAGAATATAAACTGCCTCAAGTACAACCACATCTGATTAATCTACTGCTCTTTCTAAAAACAGTTGATAGCCTTCATCACAAAAAGTGACAAAGGGAACAAAACCAATTTGGGAAGTAAAAATCACAGAAGAAGAAGAAGAAGAAGAAGAAGAAGAAGAAGAAGAAGAAGAAGAAGAAGAAGAGAAAGATGAGATGAGAAAAGAAAAGAAGAAGAAGAAGAAGAAGAGAAAGAAGATGAGAAAAGAAGAAGAAGAAGAAGAAGAAGAAGAAGAAGAAGAAGAAGAAGAAGAAGAAGAAGAAGAAGGAGACAAAAAGGTTTTCAACTGCTTTGACAATGAGGTGCCTCAAAGAACTGTGTTAGGTACAGCACTGTTTAATGTGTTAGCAAACAGGAGAAGGGGCTTAAAAATTCAGCCAATAACACTGGAATTTAATACAATTATTGAGACTTGTCCAATATTATGAGAATATTATGAACCACTCCAGAAGGGTCTAACAAACTAACTAAATAGGCAAGGAGATGGCAAATGAAGGTCACTGGAGAGAGAGATATGCAAATGCATATCAGAAATTTCTCCCATGCATCTGTGCTAAAAGGGCAGCACTGCCACCACCTTGGAGCACACACAAAACCACTGACAGTGCTGGGAGAGCTCCAGTAGGAAACAGAGTGCCTGTGTGGATCAGGACCTCGGCTGAATTTGTGACCGTTGTGGGGGGAGGTGGAAGGGAATAAAACTGTGGGCAGCTGGCTGACAATCTGTCCATGTGCAAGAGCAGGCAAAGAAATAAAACAAAACAAAACATGCTCCTTCTGCTTCGCCATAAACAACTGCACCACGAAAAGAAAGACGAGGTACAGACCGAACTAGGAAAGAGCGAGGCCATTTCAATTCCATTTTGTAAAGCAGTGATTTGGCCTTTCTGCTCAGCATAGCCCAAGGAATTGCAGAAATGAAATGGGTCCCAGAAGAGGCCACAGAAATGATTAGCTCGCAGAGGAGAGAGCAGAGGCAGGCTCACCTCCAGTGACGCATCCGTCCGCTCCCTGCAGGAGCCGAGCTGGGATCAGGAGACCCTGGTAAGGAGCTGTGGAAAACCACCCTGGGGAATCACCCCGGGACCAGGACAGGGTCGGAGAAGGTTCCTGCTGGAGTCACGTTTTCCTGCAGCGCTTCCAGCCCGGTGGAGAGGGCTTGGCCCACGGAGACCACAAGCCCTCCCTACCCAGGACCCCACTGTGGGCTCTCCATCTCCTCACATGAGAAGGAACAGCCAGCACAGAAGAGTTTGAAGCCTGTTTCAGGGTATGAGCCAAATGCCTTAAATTTGCCTTCCAAATACAGCACTGCATTACTACAGCTGAAATCCAGAGATGCTGGAATAATACTGGCTTCATTTATGTGAAAACAGGGGTGCTTTGCAGGCAACACAGCAAGTTTTAAGACTAAACAAAATAGTTCTATCTTCATAATGGAAAAAACAACATTTTATCATAACTAAGTTTGTGAAAATTTTAGTGACAAGCCACAAATTGTTCAGTATTCTCCGCTATAACAAGCAGATACAGAAGAGAATAAGAAAACCCGTGTGTTTCACATTATGTTTTTTTGTATTGTGCATTGAACTCGCCTAAGAGCTGAACAGCATTTGATTTGTGCCTAACAATAAACAGGAAAAGGATTGCCAATTAAGAATGTGGGGCAGCTATTTTTAACGAAACGTTTTTAAACTTTGTGCGGAGTAGGAGAGAAAGGCAGTGCCATCTGTCGGGGAAACGCGGCCGGTTCAGGCACCGCGCGGGCTCGGCGCTGCTGCGCCTTGGGGAGAACAAAAGCCCGGCCGGGCTCGGGGACAAGGCTGGCTCGGTGCGGGAAAAACTTGTGCTGAACGACAGAAAGGAGAGGTGAAACAATCCGAGCGGGTTCGGCAGATCTGGGACGTGCGGAACAGCCGCTGTGAGATGCCTTCAGCAGCTCGGTGCAGCAGCAGGCTCAGATGCGCGGGGACAGGAGCGGGGACAGGAGCGGGGACAGGAGCGGGCAGGGCACGGCAGGGAAGGGCAGGGAAGAGCAGGGCAGGGCAGGGCAGGGAAGGGAAGGGAAGGGCACGGCAAGGAAGGGCAGGGCAGGGAAGGGCAGGGCAGGGCAGGGCAGGGAAGGGAAGGGAAGGGAAGGGAAGGCAAGGCAAGGCAAGGCAAGGCAAGGCAAGGCAAGGCAAGGCAAGGCAAGGCAAGGCAAGGCAAGGCAAGGCAAGGCAGGCCAGGGCAGGGCGCACCGGGGTGAACCCACGCCACTTTTGGCCACTCCAGCAGCTGCAGAAATGTTCCTCCCTCGCCGTCCTGTGAGTCAGCGCTCCTCATGTCAAGGCTTTGTGCTCAAATGGAAGCATGCAGCAGTCCTGCATGGGAGGAAGAGGATCTGAGCTCCACAAAGAAAGGGCTAAGCTGGCAAGTTTAGGCGGTCTGTCAAGAATTTGGGCTTGGGTGGCTTTTACTCAGCATTTCCACGCCGCTTGTGATTTCACCTTCAATATGCAGCAGCCGAAGGGTTGTAGCCAAACTGCAGGGTTCAATTGTTGCGCTGAGTTTGAAAGCCAATGTGTTTAACGTTTAAATACACGGCATGCACCTTATGAATTATTAACTTACACCAGCCTTTCTGGAGATGTAGGGATATTCTCACACCCGCACATGCATAGCAGCACTAACACATCTATGTGTATCAGCTGAGTCTTCTAGCTAATGATGCTTTTTTTTCTGTAGCTATTTAGCATCTTGCTATTTTCATTTACAAGGCCAGGGTGGGTAGTGGATATCAAATATGGACATTTTTGTGCCCAGTGAGGGACTGACACATCGGCTAGGATCACGTTGATGGTTATTCAACAGAACTGCAGTAGCCGCTATTTTTGCTCCATTCCCACAGCAGCAATAAAACAGTAGCACAAAACAGAAAGTGACACACCAGATACATTGAACAGCAGCTGCCCTTAAAATCTGAGCAGTCCCTGTGGACTGATTTGCCATTTGCAAACACTACCTTTCCTCCCCCCCCCTTCCTCTGCTAAGGGGGTCTAATTAAAGGAGAGGGGGGAAAAGGGGATCATAACAGCAGTAAGAGCAAAGAGTAAGCAGTGAGATCAAAAATACATCACCGTGCTGGGGGAGATGTGTGGAAAGGAATGCATCAGTAAAGTGTTTGCTTTATGAAAAAATTACCAGGAATAGCAGGTGGAGAATCTCCTGCTGCAGTTTCCCGTCTTTGCCTAATTAGTAAAAAAATTTCACTTCTTAGGCAATACCAAAGTAAACAGTTGTGTACAAAAGCAGGTAAGTAGTGAAAGCACATACCAAAAGTGCCCTTGGGCAGGATTAATGCATAGACAAGCTTTTGGAAAAGCATATTTTTCTATTTTAAACGGGCAAGTGTATTTTGAACTAAGGCAGGAAGACTTATTCTCATGGTGTTCCACACTGCCCTGTTTTAAGTCCTGCATGTCATAAGATGTGGAATGGAAAAAGCACTTTTCTGGTGCCAAAGGGGAGAGGGACTTAAAGGGCACTAAAGTACCATTTCACTTGTAAGACATGCACTCTGATGTTTTTCCCAGCTGAACTCTGTAAGTGTGAAAAATCCAAGAAACAGAATATTAATTTTTGGTGAAGCAAACCTAAAATTGTATAGGCTTGGATCACAATCATAATCATATTGTATTCAAATGCCAGGGCTCCTTTCTTAACAAATGCACTTAAAGTATTCTGTAGAACAATATTCCATGGGGAGACTGCACTTTCAAACTCGAGATGAGATAGAGGCCAACCAGAACCAGAACTGGAGCTAAAAATATTCAATGACCCAATCACTGCATAGCTTGTGATAGCAGCCTTTTTTTCATAACATATGTTCACAGATATGTCATCATCATCTGTTGTCAGACTAGTGGCAAATAAAGACTCGCAAATTTTCCTACATTTTTCACATATCTGCTTGTTCCAGCAGTAACACTGCTTGCTTGTCTTTTATTCACCATGTCTGGCATGTTCTCGTAATTTTCTGTCATGCTAAGATCTTGTGCCCAAAATATTTGTTTGCCTGGCTTTTAAAACAGATGTACAGCAAGTTTTCTTCTTTTTTCACCCCTCTTACTATCTGCATTACATTTGCTTCTTCTGGTTTAGGAAGGACAGGAATCCCTTTCCTGCACACACCCCCAGCAGTTCAAGACTTGAGTCATCCTTTTATTTAATATCAACAAACAAACCAGCCAAATTTGATACTGGATGAAAATGTATCTACCAGTGTAGCAGAGCTCAGCTAGAAGGACTGTCCCCAGTACTTCCAGCCAGGGGACCTAGAAATACTTCCCAGCTTCTATGACTATTCTGCCCGTGAGTCAGGATGAGTCCCAAGCCTTTTATTCTTTGATATTCCCAGGGAGAAGGCCAAGGTGTGTGCAAGTTAGGAACATGCCAGAGCATGCTGTAAAAGGTCTGGATGATTTGAACAATAAGAAGCTGGGACTACAGGGCTCAGGCATAGAGTTTGACATGAATTTTGCTATTTCCAGCACTGGAATGGGCCCTTTTTTTTCCCAAATAGGAATTCACAGTACAGAAAATTAATTTCCAAAGTGTGAGAGCTAGTGGGCATTAACTATCATTAGTAACTCACACCCACTACTAGAATTTTGTCGTCATACCCAATAACATTTTGACTTTTGCTCAAAAAATCTGTTATTCTGTGTAGTCCTGGATCAGGAAGCAAGGTAAATAAATAAGTGCAGAATCTCCCATCTTGGTGGCATGACCCAAGTAAGCAAAGACAGAACTGTGTTAAGACGTGTGCTGTCAAAGCTCACAATAGGTCAAACCCATCCACTAGGTAAATCAGGGATGATGCACCAACCATGCAGATTTTAAAGCTACGAGTGGTTTCCTTGATGCTGTTGGGAATTTTAACCTCTGTCAAGGAAGTGTCTAGGCCTGAAGGAGCCTAAAGACACCAATAATCACTAGCAGGTGATGATTGTCTGCATTGAATGATCCCATTTAAAATCCTGCCAAGCATCTATTTGCCTCTTCAGCTCCTTAGTTACTTTTGTGTATCTGGCCTTTGTTATTTGGAGAGTCTTTGGTTTATTCTTCTTTCTATAGCCTTTTGTCTTTGGAGGATTGATTTATTGCTATCTGATATGAGCTACATAATCCAACAAAAATGCCTTGTCTCAACAGTTTATAGTTCTGCTTAAGATTTATGTTTCATCCATCCTTCCAAGGAAAGTACTTGCTTTTTCTTCTTTACAATTTTGAATGTTTGCCTATTCAGAAAATAATCCTCTCCTAGGAAAGGAAGTTCAGCTGAAGTCTGAATAATTTTGAAGTGTGACATGGCTTAGTTCAGGATGTGCCCTTTATAACATAAAAACAGACACATTTCCTGCTACCTGTGTTCCTCAGCGCATTTTTCCTACTGCACTCAGATTGTTCCTACCCCTCACTCCAGCTCTTCCTCAGAACTTTCTCATTTTTGCCCTGACTTCTCTTTTCTTTATTTAAAACACTGGCCAACATGATTCTCATGGGCTTAACCCTGTCTTTGACTCTCTCTTGAATCTCTAGGATTCTTTCTCCCATACCTTAGGATGAAGGTTCCACCTTCAGCTTCTGCCTAATTATTTCTTTGGTTGTTTAATCTCTTATCTGATAACTTTCATTCATCCTTGGTCACACATTGAAATTCCACAGTGACTATACCCTGGTTTGGAGCCCTCAGTGTGCTGGAGAATTGCAGCAAGGGTGGCACCAAAAACCAAACATGGTCTTCTAGATCTGAATGTTCAGTGAATCAACAAGGCTTTGAGAGGGGGAAAGGGACGTGACCTGGGCTTCTCTTCTGCAAAAGTTCTGGCTCCATCTGTCGTGTTTGGGAGCATTTTGCTCTGGAAATGGTCTCATTTTAAGAATCCAAAGTAAATTTCGATGTCCTCCAGTTCGTAGATACCCTCACAGGTAAATACAAAAAAGAAGGCCGTGTATGCACTATTCACACCAATATAACTCAAATTCAGAATGCTGTGGAAGTGAAAAGCTTCTGAAAAACCAGGTGACCTTTCTATGGACCCTTGACTCACCTGTTTAGCTACACTTTTCTTGCTTCAGCTACTTGTCCTCAAAGGCACCAGAAGTTTTTCAGCCTCTACATGCCTCAGCAGAAGGCACAGATACTTGATGTCTTTTAATGATCAGCCTGTAAAGTTTGATACTACTGACCTCTGCAGCAGTGCTTACTAAGCACAAAATAAAATAATATTAAACATTTTAAAGAGGTTTTTAAATGTTTCATTTCAAACCAAGTACTTCTGATTAAGGTAGTCAGTTCAATTCCTACCACAGCTTACATCTAAACCTTTTTGAGGTTTATAATAATCTCCTACACCTAGAAGAGAGTGGTGACTAACATTAAGTGTGCAAGCAAATATTTTTAACCCCAGAGCAAAACCAAGGTGGGCAGGTAGGCTTTGCTGCTCTCATCTAAGCTACATATGGGATTTATGATGTGATCATTCACATTTACGATGAGTGTCTATCCAACATCTGCTCTTACCATATTGGACTGTGAATAGTTCAGATCAACAACTGAAATCCAGATGTGTTTGTGTCATGAGCCCTATGCACTCTACTTGAAATGATTTGTCTTTAAAAACAGAATTATGGATGCACTCATGCTTGCAGCAGTATCCTGAAATGTTCCTCCTGCACAGCAGGGGTTTTGTGGGAGAATTCAGCCACCTGGGTCCAAAGTCCCTGACATTCCAGGCAAGAGGCATGTGCAGATGGGGACTCCTTCACTTCTCAGTACAACAGCTGGAAGGAGAGGACAAACCACCATCACATTCTACACCATTATGTTCCATTATATATAAATCCTTGATTTAAATCAAGAATTTGATTCTTGCACTAACACCTCCACCCCTGTCCCCCAAACTTTTACAATGCAGTCTCCTTTCCAAGGATAGCATAGCACTTTTTATCCCCATGTCTCTCTACACAGCTGAGTAATTTTAAGATGGTTATCATGAACACTACGTGTGTGACCTGCTACACTTTACACTTTATCAATTACCTTGTCTTATTTCTTTTTTTACCATTCAGGTTGAGGATTTCCACTCTGATCACTGGCCTCACATTCCTTCCCTTATGTAGGGGAAGGGATGAGATCTGTAGGGAGAAAAAGGGGCAGGATGGGCTATGGAGCACATCACACAACTTGGGCATAAAACTGATTTTATAATGAGGATCATGGGGTTAGTTCAAATGTTAAGCATGGGGAGTTTTCTAATGCTTTAACATCCTGTCCCAAACACAGTGAATATCTCTGGTTATAACAGAGGAAAGTTGTTGTTAAGGTTTAACTCATATCAGAATGTCTTAAGACCAATTATTAGCTTTTTATTTTGTTTTCTTCTTCCACCAAGCCTGGGTTCCAGCTGGTGCTATAGATGTGGTGCACACATTTGAGTGCCACACATTCAGCTGTTCATCTGTATATGAATCAAAGACGGATGCCTGGACACTGGTCCTCAACTTCCACGAAAATAGTAGATATTCCCAGATTTGACCAACTCCATTTGGGGCTTAAGGTATAGCTGCTTTCAAGGACAAGGGAGGGAGCTCATTGCCCAGTGTGTGGTAGAACAGAGAATTGCTCTCTCTCTGCCATTAGCATGGTCCAACATAGCTCTCAAACTCCCTGTGCCAGAGAGCTTAAAAACATTGCACTGAGGAGGGGAAAAAGACAAAGAGTACAGGGAAGTGCTCACCACAGTCAGGGGACTTACATTTATCCATCTGGGTTGCTACTACAGCTTTTTTCCTAATTCTGCTCCATAACACAGTTATTGGGTCATCTTGTTCAGATATGTGCAACTTCAGAGGCATGCCCCTCGTTTGTTAAAGTACGTGCCTCTTCCCATATTCTAAGGAGAATTTATTTTTTTAGACATGAGCCTAAGCAAAAGTGCTCCTAAGAAAACAGCTATAATCAGTGAGGAGTACTATGACCAAAAAAAAAAAAAAAAAAAACACTGGAAAATACCGATTAATTGAATTCTGCCCTTCCTTTTCTTTTTTAGTTTGGTAGGAAGAAGGTCAGAGAAATATTTTTCAGAACTCTAACTTTTTGTAAGAAAAAAGTTATAGAGAATAAAGATATTACTGTATTCATCTGAGACACAGGAGACCCAGATTCAACTTAGAGCTTTATCTGATTTAATTTTGGCCTCAGCAAATCCTAGGTGAACGTCAGGACCAACTGCATACATCTCATCCTTTGGTATTGACCCACGGAATTCAGGGAGCCCAAGAGTTTAAAAGTGTTCCTTGGAAACTCATCAAGAAGTTTGGAAGATGGCAGGAGTGGGATCCAAATCTGCAAAAATAATGGGAAAGAGAAACAGGTGCAAAAAGAAATTCCCCAAAATGAAATGAAAGACATCTCTTTTTACCACATGTCAGTCAGAAAATGCTCTGTAACAGTAAAAATTGTGTTCCTTTATTATAAAACCTGGTAAAACAGAATGTCTTCCATGGGGTCTGAAATCCCCATTTATGGTGATAAATAAGGTTTAAACCATCCTCTTGAAAGTAAATAGAAAAAAGGCCATTAAATTCTGATATTCCCCAAGTCTGAGGAAAACTCCCAGTGACTTCATTGAGAATTTTGTCTTGATGAATAGAGATTCTGGAGTTCAGGAGGTGGCCCTGAAATTTCAGGGTCAGATCTCTTCAGTACCACAACTGAACACAAAACAACCAAGCTCAAAGGAATCACCCAGGACTCTGAAATTCTTCTCCTACCCCTAAGGCACCATGCAGCAATGTACAAGTCACAAATATCATGTGAGATTTGCCTTCTATTTGCCAAGTTCTGGGCTCCTTTTCTGCTCCAGACTATTGTGCTATCACACTGAATGCCACTGTGGGCTCAGGAAATGCCACAAGATGCCAAAGACCGTGGTTTCTCAGACTCTGCATTTCCCACGCTGCTTAGATTTGCTTGTCACTATTTTCCTGCTTGATAACTGCAGGGATGAGAATATTAGGAGTGGCAGTCTAATCAGTGACCACTCTGGGCATTCAACCTGTCAGAGCTGAAAACTCATGAATGAGCTGCAGTGGGTCAGTGAGAAGTTAAGACATCAACCAGAGCACGAGGCTCCTCTGCAACACGGCCCTTCCTCCTCACACGCTCAGGACAGAAATGGAAGCCATACAATAAAAAAAAATTAAAATCTCAAGCCTAAACCAAGCAAGGATCAAAACCCACGCAACAAAGATCCATTCTCAGCAAAGTGAAAATATAACAAAATATTTGCTTGCTCTTTAGACACAGTATCAGGCATGTATTGCACTAAAGGGTTTTTACTTTGGTAGAACCATAGCGAGGATCAGACCCTTTCTCTCACAGTGAATCCAAATATCAGATGTGCACAAATCCTTATATATCTTATAAAAAATATTTTAAAAATAATCTATCTATCTATCTCAGACCCCACAAGTAAATGAATTCAAATGTTCTCATTGCTCAATTAAATCTCATCCAGAGATGGATCTGGGCAGCCATGGCCCCAGTTCAACAAACCACTTAAGCATATGCTTAAAACAAGCTCTGGATCAATTCCCAGTGAGGATTAATGCATATTCGTAAATGCTTCACTCCTTTGGAGATCACGGAATGAAATATTGCTGGAAAAGCCTTAAAAAGTAAAAGCATAATTTTAGTCACTTGTTTTTAAATTAGCTTAAGCCACACTGAATATTCCAGACTCAGCAAACTCCCCTCAGACAAATGTTTATTTTCATTCTATAGCACCTTGTGCAATGAAATTAAAAATTCAGAATGTAGCACAGGGTGGCCAGAGGGAGAGATGAGGACAGAAGGTGGAGGTTAATGCAGAAGGGCCGTCTGAGGTTTCCACGTACATTATAATAGGAAGCACATAAATATGATGGCCAAGCCAGTAAATAATGATAGATCAATCTACTGCTATTTCTGTGGCTCTGCAAGACGTACATGTCCTGACACTCCTGTTTATGTATTAAATTGAGAACGTGAATTGATACGAAGTGAAATGTTTTCTCTCCCTCAAGCTTCTTTTGTGTCTAGATCGATGGATGTTCACACTCCACGTTTTTCCTTTGGTTAACCAGAGAAATAAATTCTTGATTAGAGCCACATTATTCATGTTTTGCAGAGAAATTTTTGCCTACACATACAAGTCCTGCTGGGGTAAGCCAGCAGAGACCTATTGACTTAGTGTCGTAGCAAATTACATGGCCTTATAGTCAGATGAAATATTAACTCAAGGGACTGATATTTTCACGGGATCAAAGACCCACTAATGAGAAACAGAACACTGGTTTTCAAAGAGGGTTTAAAAAGTTAGAACAAAACACAGATCATTTAATATACTGCAAAAGTTGCAGTAACTTCCTGACAGTTTGCTTGCCTACAAACCTCTTAGGCCTGATTTATTAACATGAGCTGCTGTGCCAAGTTCGTGTCATAAAGGATAGATGCTGTGTGCCCACGCTCTGCTTGGAACTGCATAAACATGATCATCAACTAGATTTGACATCATAATCAAAACAATGAAAATAAGCTAAAGGTGGCAGGTAATATCCAAGAAAATGTATTAAGAAGCTCTGTCTAGATTAGGAAAAATAAAATTTGTCTCCACCGATGGAGGGGAGTACCTATTTTTTAGAGGAATTCAGGTGCTTAAAGGAGCAGATGGGTGCACAGTGGGATTTTTAGAAGCTCTTTGATGGCAACTCCCACTGAAATCACTGTGTATTAGGCAGCTAGGTATTTTGGAAAATTCACATTACCTGCATCTTTAGGCACCTAAATACCTTTAAATATTTGGCCCAAAGACAGCTTACTGTAACGTCATGGGAAACAGAATAGCCCTCGCTCAAGGGAAAATAGTTTATTGTATGGTCAATTAATTTTCTAGCAAGAGAAATCCATATAAGCAATTTGTAAGAGAAATTAGGCCAGAACTCCTGAGCTATGACTTCGAAATAGTATTTTGTAATTGAAGTAAGAGATCTGGTACACCAAGAAACTGTGGACATTTTTTTTGCACAATTATAAGAGCGATGATACCCGTATAGATAAGGTGCTCACCTTAAACTGGAGCACATCTGGAATGCAGAGGCCTCAATCCCAGCAAAGAGGGGAAGATAAATGTGGTACCTCCATGTTTGTGAAGGCAGGCAGGGGCTGGTAAGTGCAAGGGCTACGGGAGGGACACACTCCCTGTGGAGAAGGCAGGCAAATGGTCAGAAGCATCATTTGTCTCTGGTCTGGGAGAAAGACATTGGCAGGCACAGGTTTTGTCCCAAGGAAGCTCTGGAATTCCAAATGTGAACTTTTAAGATTTTTCAGGACATTTTTGTCCACCGCTGTGAAGGGAAGGGGGCACTGCAGATGTCACAAAGGTGAGGCACTGCTTCTAAAGTGACTGACTGCCATTTAGTTTTCTAATTCCACTTGTCCAAGAACACACTGAAAATACCCAATATAGCAAATCCCACACAAATCCTTTGACTCCTCATTCAGGAGTAAGAGTCAGAAGTAAAGAAGCCCATCTACAGCCTGGCTTACATCCAGGCTTTGCCCTGTTAGCCTGAGGTGCAGGAAATCAAACAAGTTTCTTGGCTTGCCTTTCACAGAAGAAGCAAATAACAGTCCTAGTGCCACACCGTGCCACCTTTCAGTTGCAGAAGATTTCTCCTGCATCACCAGTCTGTGTATTCCATCCAAGTCACTTCATTTAAAGTGGAAAAAAACAAGCAGTGACAGAACAGGGCCCTCAGAGTAAGGCTCCCAGCAAAATCTAGCCACAAGAATTTAACAAGTGGGATTTACTTAACTGGTCACTAAGTGTTAGCATTGCTCTAAAGATATATGGCTGAAAGTGTTTCTCTGGCTATAAAGAAACAGAATCGAGGGAGCAGAGAAAAATGCCTGGCAAACAAACTCTCCCTTTTGTTTAACAGCTCTCTTCAGACTTGTAAGCCTAGAAAAAAAAGCTTCAGTAAAGATAATGGACAAATCTTCCACAAAAAAAATTAAGTACTTGATTTTTGGTCTGAGCATGCAAAATTTCTCTTCCTTGCTGGGTTCACCCCAAGATAGCAAACTCCAGGCAGAATTACATAAATATTGTCAGCTCTCAGGCTGGCTTTGGATCTCAGACATGATAAGTGACTGGCAGAGCTCACGGGCCAGGTTCACCAGCCTTGCAAGTGGGAACAGCTTCACTGAAGTCAGTGGGAGGCCTGAGCATATTACAGGAACCTTCCATAAATAGAACCGAGCTGTGTCCATTTGTACCAGAAATGACTGTAAATTGCTGCCAGCAACATTGCAGAGAACATTTGTCACCCTGTAGACTTCAGGCAACCCATTCCTGAAGACGCCACACAAAAATACTGGCCCCAAGCCACTTCCTTAGCTACTGCCATGGCACCCCTGCCCTTTTACATTGAAAACCCCTTTAACACCCCAATGCCAACCAGCTTTGCTATGCCCCAGTGTGCTGCTGTACTCACTTTGCAATAGGTGACTCAGGCACAGATTGTGACCTTCACCAGGTCCGAGTAAGTTGATGGAGAGACGCAGCAAGGTGCTGGGACAAACAAAGGTGAATATCATCCCTTATATAATGGATTAAACACTCAGTCTTTACCCACATCGGGCATTTCAAAGAAGAAATGCTTTAAATGGGGTCCTTTTACATTCACAGCACAGCCAGAAAACTTAAAATTAAGAAAGCTCAGTTAAGAATACATGCTGCCATTTTAGATGACATTTGTGGCCAGATAAAAAAGGTCACATAACTTCCACCCTAAGCCAGGCAAAACTGCAGCTAAGGATGGGACTCTGCACAAAGGCAACTGCACTCTAGTACCACACCTGAGGTGAGACATAGCAAACATAATCTGCAGTTCCCATTTGGGTGTTGGAAAGTGTAAAAACAGCATTTGAGATGTCCTGCTCTTGCCAGACACGAGTGATGCAATCAAAGATAAAGTATCCTGCTGTGAAGTCTGCAGCTCGTACAGAGAGCACAATGTACCAGAGACCACTTACACAACATGACACTACTGACTGCCCTTGGAACAAGGCTGGCAGAGACCCCTCTGGATGAACAAGGAGCAACAATTTCTCACTAATGGGCTGCTACTAAAATTTTATTTATTACCTTGTTATGACTTATAATATCCGTATAATACTGCTATCAGCTGTTTATTCAAACCAATACAGTTAAAATAGAGACATAACTGGATTTTGACATGTAAGTGACCTGTTTTGGCAATTTTCAACAGTATGTAAGAAAAATGCATTGTGTCATGGCTTCTTTAAGCATATTTTCTTCAAGTGCATCTTGAAGAAAATTCAGTAAAATACCCCAAGAGAGATTTAAAAAATCTGAGGGGATTTAAGGGATCCGTTGGTGGCACCGTCAGGCTGCTCAGCAAAACACACAGTATTTTAATATTGACTGTTAGCTCTCCAACTTATAAACAGAGGCCAAAAAATATGAGCCTGAGGATCCTCCTAGGAGGAGGCTGAACAGAAGGCTGAACACTTTCATAGTCTGTGAGGAAAGGAAAACTGATTCTCTGTGACAGAAAAAAAAAATTAAAATTTTGGGAGGGTTCAACTTAACAAACCTCATGTTTTTCCCATCAGAATTAAGGGGAAGAAATCCAATACTTTGCTGGGCAAACTTAGCAGTCCACCCTGGCAGCTCTAGGTGCACTACAGGACAGAATAGAGTGCACAGGGACCTGATGTTTGTGGCTTTCCATTTCCATCCTCAGCATCTGTCGAAGTTTCCACAAAGTTATTCTAATTTACTCCCCCCCAAAACACTGACCCAAATAGACTGCAGAAACCCAGGCTCAGATTGCTATAGAGTTCTACAAGTTCATGTCCTGACTGACATCCTCAGAAGAGTTGATTGAACACTTGCTTTTCAAAGTTCGGCTTCATGTTTTAGGCAGAATCTCACCACAATGCAAAATCTAGTTTATGTAGACTCTAAATGTTTCACGTTTTACTTTCAAATCTCAAAATTTGTTAACACTGACAGTAACAAAATATCCATGGTGGTGACATTGCAATCCTAGAAATAAAATGGTGTAAGGCTTGAGAGCTCCCAACAGCCTTTAAAAATGGAGAGGAGTAGGTATGAGCCCACGACATACACAAGGAAATGTTATTAGCTAATAACAACTTTCATTCCCCAGCCCAGCTCAGGACTCTACTCCCTGTGAACAATTGTGGTCACTGCGACTTTCATGTTCAATATTCCTACACGTTGGGGCAGGGACAGCAGGGACAGCTTTTTGTTCTGCTTGTACAGCTCCTCCCATAAGGGCTTTCCGAATTGAAATAGTAAATATGTAACCTCCATATCATTAAAGAGAGACTGGTCCAAGGAGGGCAATGAGTAAATGGTAGTAGCCGTCATGCTAATCTGTGCACTCTGCTTCTTCTTAACACCACAGTGAACCAATGGAATAATCAAAACTGACCAGTGTAATTGTTTCAACATTAGATGCAGAATTTCAGATCAGAAGCTGAGCAGCCACAGAGATTGCTGGAAAGTCAGTGTAAGTATCATCATCCTTGCCTGCAGGTAAAGCACTGAGAGAAGATAATATTCTGGTTCATGGCAGGGTAAAAGTACTCCAGCATTTTCCAGTAGGCTTCTCTGCAAAGCTACCATGCCTGAAGTGAACTAGAAAAGGTGTTCTTCAAGAACTCCATAGTAAAAGAAAAGGGACAAAGATTTTACTGCTTTTTCTTTTTTTCCCAAAGCACGCTAGCACCACTTGACAATTTTTTGTCACATTGATTCAAATTCACTTTTTCCCCTGAGAAGTATAAGAATTCATCAGCTTTCCTTATCTGATTTCTGCTGTCAAACACATCAGGAAGGATGTACTTCTCCATAACTCAAATGCTTTGCTGCCCACCTTAACTGTGTGTCTCTTTTCTGGATGTAACAGGAAGAATGGGCTGTCTCGAAGGGAGACTTACTCTGGGTGTCCTTATAAGGCAGGTGATCACTGAAGGGTAAGTCCCACACATAATTCTTCTGTCATCAATTTACTTTATATCTCCATGCCTCATGACAGGCATTTAAAAGGCCTTGTCTACAGGGAATATTGCCATGAACTTCCTTAGACTCTGCAAGGAGTGACAGGAAATCTATACCTCCAAGAGTAAGTAATTCCAGCTGTTTCAGGAGCAGGCAAAATGGTAAATTCATGCTCCTCAGAAGCAATAAAACAATTCCTGATTTAGATAATCGTCTTAATACAGGAGTTGAGAACTACTTCACATTTCTGTGGAAGCCAGTTGAAATCTCACATATTTCCATTTGCCTTTAACAATTTCCACGGAGCTCATAAGAAGCTCTGTTCATAACAAGAAGTTGGTGTGGCAGACAATAATTGCTAGAAAAGAGTACATGTTCGTCTCTGTGCTTCAAGTTTCACAGAGCTCTAACAGACACAAGGCCCTGGAGTTTGGATGTGTTTTTTGTTATCCTGACTCTGTCCCCAGTGTTATGCAGAAAACATTGTGCTACATCTTCAGGGATTAGGGCTCTGCAGCTCTGCATCCCTACACTTTTAACTTCAAATGTCACACACTGCTAAAGAAAATCTTTAAAAATATCTAAAATTTGGTCTGCAGCACTGGATTGCTTCTAGATGGCAGCTTTCTGAAATATCTTCACCCTATTATGCTGTAGTACCCAGTACTGAAGACTGCAAACAGCAATAGAGATAAGGACGAAAAAAGAAAAGGGGTACTATAAAAATATTGAACAAAAATGGAAGAGAGAAGGATGTAAAGGGAAGTAATACAAACCAAGTGTAAAGAGGAAAGATGCTCTTACCCTGATAAACTGGGGGCTTCTGATAAGAGCTCACAACTGAGTGCTGTGAAAATATGTCAAGGTCATTGAACCCAAGGCACATCTCTGCTAAATAACTGTTGCTTACTTTGCTTGCCCAGCTTCCCCAGGACTGTGTAGAGTGTACAGAATACATTCTGTGTGCTGGATGAGCAGTGGGCCAAATTCCCACCGTTCACTGAGCAGCCACAGGGCTGTCCCCTTGCTCTGCTCCCACATTTTAACCAAACCAACAGCCATCATCTCTAAACTTCGTTGTAAACACAGGGGTGCCTCAGAATAAAATTACATACAGGTAGATGTACAAAGGAGCTGCTAAGCTTGTTTCTTTCCATACAGGATAAATGTGGTGGAGGGGAGTACGTGCATGTGTGTGTGTGGTGGTGGGGAAAGCTCTGTCATCAATTACATTAAATGTCAATCTCATCAATAGGAAAAAAAAAAAGGAAAGGAAAAAGAAATAAAAAGTCTTTCCATTCTTTTTCATGGTCTCTCAGCACTCCAGAATTTCCATAGTGGAGATTCACCCTCTTTTAAAAGAAGAAACTTCCTAAGATATCTGATTCTATGAGACTTTTTCAGGCTTATCATTATTCAAGCTATTTCTCATTTAGTTAAACATCTGCATATTTTAGGGACTTGGCATTCAGTGCTGTATATTATTCCTTGATGCTATCAGCAAATATAAAGTTATGACTATATGGAAAAAAGCCCACCACTCCCCCACCACTCAAAAAAAAAAAAAAAGTCCCTCTCAAAACCTGGAAGAGAGTAACTACTTGAGAGATGCTACTTTTGCCTTTCTTTTCCTCACCCTCTTTAGACAAATTCAACCTTGATATAATCCTGTCACTGCCTAATGTTGGCTGAAGACCCTTTTGTTAAAGTCAGAGAGAATCAGAATAAGGTTTAAAAAAAAAAAAACAAACTGGGAATAAAAATAAAACGATCACCCAGCAAACAAGGTAAAAAGGAATTGCAAGCAAGTATTTGTATCAGTAAACTTGAAAACTATCATCTGCTGGTTTTACTTAATGTCAATAGTTACTGATGTCCACTTTCATAAATATCATCTCGTAACTGGCTTTTCATTCCTTTCCACACACGCCACCTCTCCCCCTCAACAAGCACTCAGTTGTAATACATGGGAAAATTGAGCTTGGTAAGTGAATTTCAGACTGTATTGGCAAATCTTAAGAGATTTCCACACAGTGCTGGCAATATACACTGATAGCTAATTTGACCAAGGAAGTTATTCTGGTCAATGAATTAGTTTGTTTACAAGTAAAAGGAAGTAGTAACTGTGAACTAAAGTACCATTTGAATATTCCTTATTTACAAACTCTGGTTCAGTAAAGCTTACACTGGTTACATTTGATTGGAAGTGAATCTGTGGTGCGACTTGAGTACAGGTTATCTGTGAGTATCTAACCAAAATAACACATTTTACTAATAAACTGTAACACTGTACTCCACCTTGTTTCCAACAAATCTTTAAGGAAAAAAAAATCCATAAATATACATACATTGTTGATATGCCTGAAGGCCAAGTGAATATACTTAGTGCTACTTGAAATAAGACAGTTGAATGTTGCTGAAATCCTACTTGAAGTAGCTAGCAAAAGGCCTGAGGAGCAGAGCACAATAAGCGTTCAAAACCATCTCACAATGTAATAATCAATGTGTAATATGAGCTAGGGGTTAGTTAAATAAAATGTGAAAGCTGTATTAATGAACCCTTTTGCTGTCCAACACAGCATTTCATTTTCTTTCATAGGCTGCATAATGCAGGGCTTGGGAATAAATTATAAATGAAACCCCCATCATATGTTTATAAATACACTAACATTAGCATTTTACTTCCTCATAAATCTGCACCAAACATTCAGGCACAAGATAGAAAGCCCTGTAAAACAATGATATATTCTCTGCTTGCAAGACTTGCCTAGTGGCCCATTCATTTTTACCGCTGTTCTTCAAACATTACTTTCTTCGCTCATGCCCCCTCATTTAAAATCCATTTTAATTTAAAGATGTTCGATGCAGTCCTAGTGGTACATTTACTCATCCTGGTTATACATCATGGAGCAGGGAAAAGAAAATTGTTTAATCTAGAGATACGGTTCACTGTGGTCACCACTGAACAGTGGAGTAATTACCAGATCAGCTCCGCTAAAAATGCACTCAGGGTGTTCTGTGACCTATCATCTTCTAATCTGCATAGTGAAGTATAGCTTCATAACTATAAATTGCTGACTTAATTAAAACCAGGACCTTTCTGTCATTTAATTACAGGGAGAAAGGTTATTGCTTAAATGCAATTTTCCAAATGTGATTTCTTAACAGTTATTAACTGCTTCACCATCATTTATTGTTTCAGATTTTTCAATTTGAAAATAGTCCCTGTGACAGAAGTAATGACTTCATGAAAAACTCAATCTAGATGGAGCTGAGCAGACCCATTTGTTTCTCGTAAGTGGAGCAGACAGAAAACTTGAAAATGTCACAGGAGGATCCTGTGATTGCTCCACTTTACAGGAGTAATTAAAAACCAAGAGGTTGTATTAAAGGTGAAGAGAAGAGGTTTATGACAATTTCAAGGTTTTCCCCTTACCAAAATATTGTCTGTGCCTTTTCAACTCTGTTAGGAAAGATTTGGATTAATAGTTAATTGTTTATCCCAATCCAATATATAATACTAGTATCAGTGCACTAAGACATGCCTGTTAGCTCTGCAGTGTTCTATTCATCTGCCAAGAGCCTCCTTAATTTGAGCATAAACAAGTCCCATAGAATTTCCTTCTGCATATAAAGCTTTTCATTTCCAAGAACTGTTGTTTCCATGAAGTAAGTGCATTTTAACTAAAATTTGATTAGCGACTCATTGTCTGAGACAGACTTTCTCATCCAAGAATGAATTTCCTTCTGTGAGGCTGCTTTTATACCAATATGAGTCCCATAAGAAAAAAAAAAAAAAAATCAGCATGAAGACCTCTCCTGCAGAGTGCTGCACAAAATTCTGCTTGAAGGACTAACCCTTTCCATTATAACTCACAGGAACAGCTAAAAACTGAAAGTCTTCTTGGAGTGCACTGTAAATACAAGGCAAGGTCCCTCTCCCAATAAAAGAAAAAAAAATACAGAAAAAAGAGAGGGGAAAAAAGAAAAAGGAAGATAAGAGAGAAAAAGAGAAAAAAGAGAGAAAAGGTAAAAAAAAGGAGGAAAAAAAAATTAAAAAAAGAAGAAAGTGAAAAACACAGAAGCTTGTTGTTGCTAGGACAACAATTTCTTGCTCCCTGTAAGAACACATTTTTAATCTGAATTTTCCTTGCATCCCCTGTCTAATTAACAGTCCTTCCAAGATATACGTGAATTTTACATGAAAGAGGCTTTGCAGATCAAGGGAAGCTTATTGTTCAAGAATACCACAGGAAGATAAGCTTTCTACCAGGCAGTCACACTCTCCTTTTCCCTTGTGGTGAGACTCTACATCCCCATAAAGTTTCCCTGCCATCACTGATGGGGGCTTTAAGGCATCGGAGGAGCAGGCAGTGGATACGACAGGCAGCACTACAGATCCATCCATTTTAACCATCTTTGTGACCCTACAAGCACATTATAGTCTCCAACTCATTAATCCTTCAACACCCTCATTAGTGAGAAGAGAGCTGCTGCCCCACCACACTGGAGCTGAGGGATAGAGGCCACATCACTATGGTCCATAATCTTCAGTTCCAGATTAAGGCCAGGAGAAGAGAGAACTTCTTTCCAGAAAAAGCAGGTCGTAAGGATTCCTTTTCTGCCCAATTTTCCAAAGCATTCTGCTGCATATGAACTAATCGTGAGACTCTGAAACTTAGTGGGAGCTGCTCGTTAGCAGGCAAATTCAGTGGAGCAGTTTGGGGCAGATATTCAGGGTAGGCACAGCCCTGGCTGCATTGCACGAGCCATGTGGCAATGTTTGCTCTCCCTGCAGCAACACAGCTGAGTGTTGCCCATTCATAAATTGCTCTGCTTTTACTGTTAACACAACAACCAAAAACATTTTCAAACCACTTGTCACCTCTGCTCCAAACTGTGTTACTAAGTGGAATACAAGCTTTTTACTCCTCTCACCCTACCATTTTTTATTGTGAGGACAAATCATGTTTTTGGTTAGTCACCAAACATATGTGGCATTGGTTTTGTTCCCTGACTGGTAGACTTGCATAACTTAGCAATGGAATCAAAACTGTAAACAGACAACATATGTGCATGTACGATGTGCAGTTTGCTCTCAGCTAATGATCAAGCACTCTGGGTTTCAGTTTGCCCTTGGCAAGCATCTGTACTAGCATAGCTTGAATCCTTACATGTTTACACTCCACACTGGCAGGGGAGTGGCAGTGTGGCACAGGAAATAGCACAAGGGAATGTGAATTATCTATTTTCAGACTCTGGAGATGGCCTCTGCAAGAACAGAAACTACACGGATAGAAGATCAAAGAGAGAGAGAGAAACTGGAAATTTTTAAGAGAAAATGGGAAAAATAAAATGCAGCTACTGTAGGAAGAGAACAGGGAAAGGGACAGTGGGATTCAGCCCCATTCCCTGGAACAAAAATGCAGCAGCTCTGAGCAGAAAGCACCAGGTACAGGCAGTCGTAACCAGGACTCAAAATCTGGACTTTCCTGCCAAGCCAAACCAACATCTTAGAGACATGTACTGTGGCCCTGCCTGTTTATTTAGAAAGCAGCTGTTACTGCCAGTGTTGTGGAATTGTATGGTAGGACTAATACATTCCATTATTTTTGTGACCTTTTCCTTATGCAGAGGAAAGTCTCCCCTCTTGCCAAGAGATCAGTCAGAGTGCAGGATTATCTCCTAAATACACCTTTTACCCCCATTTAAAATGAAGCTAGAAATTGGACTATAAGGATACCAGTGCAACTAGAAAATTACTAATAATTTTCCAGTCTCAGCTCTACGCTCAAAACACTTCTGTGTCTTTCCCCAGTGCCAATAGCTACTCTGCAGGTGGAGGAAGGAAAACCAGTGCCTGACACTGGAGTCTTTCTGCTGGGTTGTGTCCTGAGCAAGTTGCAGCAGAGCTCCTTACTATCACATCCATGCTGAGTATGAGTTTTCATAAAGCCCTTATACTTGCACAGAACTCCAAGGAAACTGATGTTCTCTAAAAGGGCCCAAAAACATGCTTACAGAGTATAATAATGGGTATCTTCTGTTTCCAACCCTTCCCAAATACTTTTTTATCTCTGTTGGTATTGTAAATGGGACTAATCTGAGAATAAGAGACCAAATTCCTAATATCAGTGCACAGGTCCCCTCCAAAGGAGAGAGAATGTACCAGCCTTTGATCCCTCTTACCCAGGTTTAACTCTCATTCAAAAGGAGGCAAACCTAATAGATTCCATGTGGTATTTTTTATTTCTCCTTGCAGCTGCTGAGGTTCACAAGGCCACAGGACGCATAGCACAGTTCAGAGAATTAGAAGAATGAGGAGGGGAGAGGACAATGACAGTTTCTTTACAAATACTTTAGGACTCAGTTAGTGAACCCACTAACATCAAACCTGTGTCTTCTTAAAGACCTGAGAGGTTCTCACAGACTTCTGTAAAGTAGACACTCTTTTAGTGAACACCAAAATAGTAAGGGATGCTCACTGGTCATTTAAATTAATAATTTTACCTTGGATAAGCTGGGGGGCACCAGTGATCTGCTCTGAAGGAAACTCCTCATGCTCACATATTCAGAAATATGCAGTCCTGTTTCACAGGCTTGATCATGTGAAATAGGACTCACTTTAGGTAGGGTGTGCCAAAGCAGGTGCTTACAAAAATCATCATGCCCTGCTGTCTTACGAGCTTTCCATATTTTCCTATGAATTACAAAAACACGTACTCTCAGAGAAGTAACACATGGATTTCAAACCACACCATTATAAACAGGACATAGCGGCCATGCAGGTTAACAGCCTGGAAATAGACAATGAACCCTTTTTGCAACCTCCTACAGTTTGTTTGTTGGATTAATTGAACCCATTCAATTTCCATTTAAGACTATTAAGAAGTCTGTAGCTTTAGCTATTTTTGTCTGCAAGACTCAGCCTGGAGATTTCAGAAGCTTAACATTCTAGCTGCATGTCACTGCAACCATTGTCTCTTGTCACAATTCTAATTCTATGTTCTGATAATAAAATTTCATTAGTGTCTGCACATCCTTTGCCTTACCTTTGAAGTACTGTCTTGTGCTGAAACGATTAGCAGTACTTTACGTCATATCACTTGACTGTTTGACAGCCATTGTGAGTGAGCTAAACGGGGAGAAATTAAAATTTCTGACAATTTCCATTACATCTAAATTGCTGAGAAATTAAGGGATATTTACTTTTACAAATATTAAAGGTTGTTTAAAATGTAAACTGACTTCATTTTATTAGAACATTCCACAATGTGCTAATTCAAAATGACTACATGGCCTTATGTGAATAAATTACCAACTCATTTTCCAAAAGCGAAGGACATTTCCTCCAGGCTGCTTTTTGACTGTTTCTGTCAGTAGAAAAAGAAAACAAAAAAACTTATGAATATTTCAGAACAGAAGATATTCCTTGGTGCCTGTATTCTGTGCTTCATCCTAACTCAATAATGAGGTTATCCCTGTATGATATGATTTTTTAAACAACTTAACAAAAAGCATGCCATGAAAGCACTGAGTTTATCACATGATGTTAATTTACCTTGGGAGGGGTCCCTCCCTGATTAGTGTCTTGAGCCAGCTAACCCAGACCATCACACCCCACATACCTGTCCATACAATGACTGAGCTTAATTTTGAAAGTAATTTAGATGTTTCTGCTCCTGAGGATTTACATGTTTGGTATCACAGTTTCTTCCATGATTTGGTGTTTCCTCAATCCTAAGTGGCCATCGTCCCTGCAGATTCCAAAGGGACATGAGCAAAAGAGGTGGTGAGAGGTTTAGCACACCTGCTGAACGGGCTTGTGGGGTCTCAGCAGTCAGATTTCAGACACAAAGACATTGCTGAAAGTCTTTTAGCTGTTCATTTAACCACCCAGAGCTGCAGCTCAGTCGTGGTGATTTAAAAACTGGGTTAGTGCAGCTATCTAGAGTTATTTAGCTTTCAGGTTGGGAATGAGCATGGTTAACAATGTTATGACTTTTTTTATCCTGGTTGAAATATTATGGGGCAACCAGATGCTCCTGTACATTTTAAACTGCAACCAAGAAAATCTAGTCATCGTTCCTCCACTCTAAACCCTCTCCTTTGATTCCCCAGACCATCTTCCACACTACCGTTCCTTCCAGATTGATGAACCTTCATTTCATCATTTATTAGAGTTTTTCATCTTGAATTATTTCTGAGACTTTTATCGGTGTCTAATCACTTTTCTTCACAATTTTTTTAAGCACTCTAGATAAGGTCCAAAGACAAACACTGCCTCTAGAAGTCCTAGTGTTTGGCCTTGTAGATACCTCTTTTATAGACTCCATTGTAGACAGCATTCACATGATCATTCTGGGATGAGACCCCGAATGGCTGCTCGCAGTCTGCTGGCATGTTGAATGCAGCTTATTCCACTAAGTCTGGTCCCCATAAAAGGGGCATAATAGTTACCTACCACATAGGATGGGGTGAGGCTTAATTTATTAGTGCTGTAAAGCATTTTAGAGCCTTAGAAGAAGGGTGTTACAAAAACATAAAGCACTGTTGCCATGAAACATTTGTCTAGCTGAAAGCCCTCACTGGTCTGCTTGAGAAACAAAGAGGGGTGCAGGGAACCAGAGTGTCTTACTAGGCATTTTCTATTAAGAAAAAAAGTACTGCTTTCATTTATTTGGTGTCAGCATACATATTCTAAAACTCTTGGTGATGGAGAACGAAGAAGAGCAGTAAGTCTATTGGATGAAACATTACTATTTGATTAAAAGATTACTAGGACGTGGAAAAGCACACAGGCTATTTCCTGTCACCCAACCATATTTACCAAGAGAAACAGATCTGCAAATGGAGGAGCTTTTAAAATTTTAAGTCCTTCTGATTCAAACAATTCATTACGCATAATGCAAACTGCATAAGGAATGCTGTGTCAGGATGTGAAAATGAAGAAAGATTAGAATATTTTTGATGGCTTCATTGTTGGCAACTGTTTTGTTTGGCTGGGATTTTTTGAGAAGCAAGAATCCCAGCAGTAAATGCAATCATGTTCACTGGCTGCCACCAAAGCTCACTGTGTCTGAAATTCTTTCTTACATGCTTTGCTGAATCAGGACTCCAGTACATGAAATATACTTTGATCTTGACAGTGGTTCAAGTCTTCCCCTTAAAGTCAAAGCCCATTCTGGTTTTTTTGCTTTGATGCACAATCAAGCTCCATGCACACGCTTTGTCAAAATATATCCATATAATAGGGTTATAATAAATAGTTCTTTTAACAGTTCATTTAGGATTCCAAAATGATGAGGCTTGCAAAATGCAAAGAAAAATAATACAGCTTTTTAAAAAAAGCAAACAAACTGTAACAACCCCTGAATTGATACCACAACTGAAAGAAAATTAAGTCTGAGATAAGTTTACGTGACCAAAAGGCTTTGGGGCAGGACACTGCAATATGCTAAAGACAGACCCATAACCACAAGCTACATTTAGGACTCAAATCACATAAGAGTGGCACAATTCAAATGTTCTTCTACTCCTTAAAATAGATATGTACCTACCAGATGCTGACAAATGGCTACTCTGTAAATGGCTAAAGAAAGATTTCTTCTTGTTCATATTTCATTTTCTTTTCCATTCTATGTCATGTACAGCTCCTGCTTATTTGCTACTGAGTCAAAAATAGAGTTAGTCCATGAGAAATGTTGATATTTTTGATCTGCCCAGAAGACAACACAGCATGTGACAGAACATATTTCATACAAGATTCTTATTGAATTCACTAGAAATCCCCATATAGGTGCTCATAATTTGGGCTCTACATTTCGATTCCAAGAATCAGAGGTTGTAAGTCTCAAATGGACCTTTTAGACCGTGGGCTGCCCTCCAGCAAAAAAAAAAGAAACCAAACCCATCACAATATTCCTCCAGCAAGCTGAAAAGATTCAGAGGAGCATCTCAACTTTTGGGAATATACTTAGATCAAACTTCCAAACCTCTTCCAACAATATAAAAACAGAAATAAAACTGGCAGGTGCATCTTTTGCTATGTCCTATATCATAAAAATCACGGGCCACTTCATTGAAGTGATTGCAAGTCAAGAAGATAATCTAAATATATATATACAGCCATTCTGTGAAGTCTGCTATTTGCAGCTGGACTTCCAAAACTTTGCTAGGAAACTGGTAATAATATCCAAAATTAAAAAGCACAAAATGACCTTTACCTTAAATTCAGATGACATTTAAGCCTGGGATTGTATAGAACAAAACTATAGGAACAAATTATTGCAATAGCTCAGGTGAATTCACTGTGCAATGACCAGCCGCACAGCAACCTGTTTGTGTTCTGCTCTCCCTCACTGAAATTGTGCAGTGCTGCTCTATAAATCTATAGAAATGTACAGATAAATGCATACTAACTCCATACCTTTCCCTGCTGCACAGCAATGTGTAAGGGTGCCTGGAGAAGGGATTATCCTCATGATCACATCGACAGACACTGACCCCAGGGCATGCACACGGAGCTACTCCTTGCCAGTAAAACCATGGCTCACTCTAGGCTGGACACAGGACATTGCTACCAGGAAAAAGGCAGCACTGAGCTCCCAGGAATTTATGAATTTATGTCTGTGTCACACCACTCAGCAAGTGTCTGCCTCAGTGACAGTAGACCTTTGACAAGTTTCTAAACCATGCAAGGGTGGGCAATTCTGCCCCCACGGCACAGCCTTTCCCCTGAAAGTATTGTTTCTATAAATACATTTAGTCCCCAGTTAGGCTGGTGTGCTGCCTGCCCCTTATCACCAGCCCTACATTATCATTTCTGCATCTGTTTCACATGGACTAACAAATTTAAGTAACCTCCCTCCCCCCTCTAATTGACTTTAGGCTTGAAAATTTCTATCTTAACAGAACAGTTTCACTGATTGCATAGTGGCAAATGGGAGATTGTCACTTGTTTTTAAAGTGCTTGCTTTTTACAGTGAAGAGCATGAAGTGTACCAGCAACGTTAACCTTCCGGAAACACACAATATTTAAATTACACTGCTCAGAGCACAGTAATTGAGCCAAACAGACATAAGTTCACATCCACTGAGCTTTCAACGTAGCAAATGCTGCCATCAATCCCTCTCAAGTGCCCGAAGGATGGTTCATATGCCCAGAATGCTGTGTATTTTTCCTCCAACTCTAGCTGCAGATTTAATAAACTAAAAACTTCCTCTTGCAAATCTTACCTCAGCCATGTAATCTAGGGATAGTCAGGTTGTTGTCTAACTCAGACCTTTCTAACATGTTTAGCTAAAACACTGGGTAAACAATGAAATACCACTCAATACGCTTTCTTTGCCACGTTCTTGAGTGAGCAGACTGGCAGGAGCCTGTGCATAGACATGATCATACATTTGTTTTACTGCCATGTTTATAAAAAGTCTCCAACTTATTAACAGGCATTTGAAGAAGAGATTAATCAATCACTCCAGAGTCCTCTATTTGGTTATGAGCTATGCCTAGTAATAGAAACAAGACTTTCCACAGAGGCTGTCATGAAACTGCATCCTTCAGGGGTCCAGATTCCTGTTCATCAGCCTTTATTACACTACTTTTAAACGGGACTATAGTAAAGGATG
The DNA here is from genome assembly GCF_963662255.1 of Cinclus cinclus. Lineage (NCBI taxonomy): Eukaryota > Metazoa > Chordata > Aves > Passeriformes > Cinclidae > Cinclus > Cinclus cinclus. Next base: position 2,417,076 of record NC_085051.1, on the reverse strand, counting down.
ACCCGCTTGCCTACTGAATTCCTCACAAAAATATACTTTTCCCATCCCTTTTTCAAATTTCCAACCATCTGAATCTACTTTGCACTCACATAGGAATATTACAGACACCAAAAACACTGAGTTGCCACACAGCTCTTGCTACCAGATGTCTCAGCCTGGGTGCTGCTGGATCCCAAGATAAATGAATCTAATACTCCTAGAAAGGGAAGGACTGTCCTGACTACAAGGTAAGGCCAGGGCACACTCCTTCTTGTTACACACCACTGCAATGGCTCTGACACCAGAGGTACTCACTAAGATGCTTTATACTAAAAAAACAATTCAAATTCCAGCTACTTAGTACTGAGTGAAACATCACAGATTTCTATATGAGTCTATCATAGGTAATTTCTAATGTGTAGATATGACCTATGGACATATTTCAAAAATAGCAGCAGCTACATTGTTCCTTCTCCTCTTTATTTTGTACATCTTGCACTGAGTTTCTGGACTCGCTGCACTTTGTGGCAGCTGTGACATTTTAAGTTCTTGTGGGGTAAAGCAGAACCTCTGTGGAGAGCCTGCACATGGCACATGAACCACTACTGTGCCTCCCTCATCTTCAAAGCAAGGTACATTCACCCCATCTGAGAACATCAAAAAGTGCTGTTCTCTCCCTGCTGGGTTATGCAGGCACTGAGCAGATCAGGCAGAGACATGGGCAAAAAACATTTGCTCATCTAGGAAATCCAAACATCCTCTTAAAAAATTAAGGTCTAAACTGTCTTTTGAGAGAAAGTGTCTTATATCCATGAATAAAATAAATACTTTTGTTATATGTTCAGAATGTGTTGTTATATAAAACAAGCATTTCTTGTTTTATAATATTTTAAAATCTTGCTTCACTGATTAATGCAACTCTCAATGTCCAGGAAATGAGAAGATGCTCAACACTGTCTATTAACTGTCTTATCAACCAATTAAAATGACATATGGAGGCTTAATAACAGATTTTTTATTAAAATTGTATAAGTCCAGGCGTAAAACACATGCTATGTTGCAAATAAAAAGGGTTTTCCAATGTCAGCCGGAGCCTGCTTTGCTGGGCTTTTGCAGAGTATCTTGGAGGAAGCTTCGTCCATCTCAGACAGTGCCTGAACTTTAATTCTACCTGCTTTAGATACAAATTATATCAGTTATCCCCACACTCCCCCAAACTAAATAACAGCACCTACTTCACTCTACTTCTACCTGTGCATACCATATCCTACAAGAAGAAAAAACAACACATGCATGCATGCACTCTCAGTTCCACAGCTCTAATGCATGAATCTAAAGAATCCTCATAACCAAAGTGTTTGGAATCTCATTCCAGAGGCAGGTTTTGCTGGTTTGAGCCTCCTTACTCTCCAATGCAATGCAATATGTCACACTGTAGGCTAACTAACTCTTCTACAATAAGATACTTGAGGAGATAGTAATCATTGGAACTGTAGGGTTTTTTTTCTAGGGGAAGTAAAATTTGTGGTCTAGATCCTGATCCAGCAACATCCACATTGAGTAAAACAAAATTGCTGTTGAAAACAGGCATGAGCTGAAGTATGTTGAAGAATTTGTCCTTAAATATCTATAAATTTTATATTTCTTTATTTATTTATGTATCTATTTAAAAAAAAGGCCTTTAGACATGAAAATATTTTCCTCCTGCAAAAGTACCCTCATCTCAAAGTAAATCTGTGGTGTAAATAAGCCATACATGTTGATCACCGTGCTCATCTCAAACTCATAAAAGCATCACTATAATTTAAGAAAAAGTACCTTAGTGCATCATTTATCACCCTGTCCTTTTTACAAGTATTGTCCGTTTAAAAGTCCCATTTATTTTCTTTCTTATTCTGGGCAGATTGGTATGTGGTGTTCTCATTTCTAAAGAGAAAAAACTTAAAAGCACATGAAGTCACCCTCCTCAGTTTAGAATAAAATCATCTCAAGAACCACAGTTACATCTTTGCCTTCACAACTTTTTCTTCACTGAGAGCTCTTGAAATCAAATGCTAGTAAAAGCAAACGATTAGTACTGTTATTATTATCAAGCATTCACAGCGCGTGTAAATTTACTTAGCGCTTTACAAGCAGAGATAAGATATCCTTAGAGTCAACACAAGAGATGACAAACACAAGGGCCGCAAAGAACCCAGCGTCAAAGGGAGCAGGAGGGTGACAGAGGGCGATAAGAGACGTGAAGTGATCACTTCCACGGCAGAGGAAGGCGGCAGGGAAGGAGGAGCCGCGTCCTGCCCGCCCGACAGCAGGGATGGAGGGATGGAGGGATGAAGGGATGGAGGGATGGAGGGATGGAGGGATGAAGGGATGGAGGGATGGAGGGATGCTCTGCAGCTCCAAACTCACCTGCAGGAATCTCACAGCTCCAACTCACAACTGCCGGACAAACTGTTCTTTCACATCATTTATTTATTTCATCGCTCCTGTTGGCCTCGGTAAGCTTTACCCAAAGTCCCAAGTGCTCTTTTGTGTGTGAGTGATCAAAACACTGATTCAGAAAGATTCAGATGCTCATTCCAAATCTGGATCACGTCTCCTGTGGTAAATCTCCACTGGCTAGTGATACACAGTCAACCTGTACCTATGGGGAGCACACTTGAATGACTCCTGAAAAATGGTAGTGCATCTAATTTAGAACACATCGTAGACCAAATCCAGCTTTCATTTTTAATACAAGGGTCATCTACATGTGCAGGCCATTCCCACTGCCCTGTCAAATTTAGAAGCATATAAGAATGATGCCCAAAGTAGAATGTAAGAAAACGTCCTGAGGACAAATCTTGTTAGCTGAAAGACTGAGATAATTTTCAAGTCCAAAGGTCCAGTTATGCTGGACTGAACGGGAAGCTGAGCCCTTTCTCAGGAAAGAGAATGGACACAGAAAGGTGGTGCCTGGTTTAGTAACCCAAAGCCATCTGCAAGGATGAGAGAACCAAGGCCTGGGGTTTGGCTGGCAGGCAGAGCCCAGTGAGAAGCACTGGCTGGCAGAGCAGAGCCAGGCTCAGTTCAGCTCCTCATTAGTCTGGCAGCTTACATAAGCCATGCCACACGGTACAGCAGGAGAGCCCTGGGGATCACTCTGTGGCAGGTCACAGCCACAGCACATCTCAGGTGGGCTCGGAGACCCACTTTTCATGCTCTATTTCTACCACTTCTGAGGCACTGGCAGGTTGTTCTGCAGCATGACACAGTCTCTGCCAGCACTTTGTATCTTCAGAATCAGGCACCATGGGAGGGTTTCAACAGTTCTGGTCATCATTGTTCTGGCGTGGGCTCATACTTCCAGCACTTGAGTGCAAACGCTGCTTTGTCCCCATCCCTCCCCTGACATAAAGTTGCTCTAAATAGAGCTAGTCTTCTCTATGTTTGCCTTATTTTCCATCTTTAGTCTCTTAGCATTGGTTCTGTATGTGCTGAGGATGTGTCTGCATGGACACTCATATCACTCATGTGAAACATCATCCCTGTTTCCTGCTAGCTAAAATGAGTGCATCCCATCCACAGCATCATGGTACTCAAGAAAAGCTGCAAAACTCACAAAGGCACAGAATAAACTCTGTGACAATTATTGAACTCAGTCATTGCTAAGTAACCATCCAGTCATTGTGAAATTATTAACAGCTATCTCAAGGTATCTCTGCAAGCAGCAGTTGCTGCAGTGTCAACATACCTTGAGATACACGCACAAGGTCTCTGCAGACTTTATAAATTGCTTGCTGGCCAGTGCTGCTGCCTCCTCACTGCTGCTATTACCTCTGATGGTTAAATTAAGACAGGCCCACATGCTACAATCACACCTCCATTCTGTCGGGTAGACCTATGGAGATAAAGACAGACCCAAACCAAAAAGGAGTCCCTGATCACAGCAAGAGACAGATGCATACAGACAGGCCAAACGGTAATTTTTCCAGAGAACCTAATAATTCCACTCTTTGAAGAGCAGCACACAGAATCAAAATATACAAGAGTGGGGCTGGCCACGTCTCAGACACCGCTGAGGTATTTACAGCTGCTTCTTACCAAGTGCACAGCACCTCATCAGGCCCAGGGTCCCTGCCTGCCAGCCACAGAGAGCAAGGGGATGCAGGAAACGAGAACAGTAAGAGGGCATGATGCCAAGTTGGGCACTCGTGGACTTTTTTTCTTTTCACCGAATGATGCCACCTTTCCTCAGCTTTCCACCACCTGTATGATGCCCCTTCGCAGGGACATGCACAACTCCCTGATGACCACAGTGTCTGAACTTGGAGATACAGCAGGGTTTTCCACTCATACAGGAAGAAATGGTCAGACAGAAGCATGAAGGACAGCCAAAAGAAGAAACAGTTAGAGTCACTTCCAGAAGAACAGACAGAAGAAAGCACTGCTCTTTACCCTGCAAGTTTTGCACTCCCAGTAAAATGCCTGGCTACAGTAGAGGCACTCCTCTGGGAGAGGAGGAAGAAGTTGCTGTGTGGAGGATGGTGAGGGCTAGAGACAGAGTTTTGGATTTGCATACACCCTCCTTTGACCAGTGTCTGCCTCACAGCCTTAGCACATGTGCTCCCTCCAACACATGGCCTATTTTCTCACTGACTTGTGTTGCACTGGGACTGCAAGAAGCCTCTGGAACCAGGGGCTCTACTTCTCCCCCACAGCCATTTTTACACCAAGTTAGTGTCACTTTTCACAGCAGTCTTAGTCCCAGTTTGCACTTCGCTTGAAAGCAGCATCTTTCCAGATGCAGCAATGCTGAATTAGCGTAAACATTCTTTCCAGAAGCATCATTCCAAATAGACACCTACCCCTCACAGCAGAACGGCACACTCTTAAATGTGGTAATTAATAGGCAACACAACAACAAAATGCTGTAAACCTTAATATTATGAAATCTTTAGTAGATTTCTTGCATCTGCTGGTAGAGGGTTTGTTTTTCATGGGAGACAAAGCAGCGACTGTGTGTAAATTATGCTCATGTCAAGTGTTAAAATGCAATAATTCACCACCCTAGAACACACATAGAAATAACTGCCTTGCTATGTATTTCATACTAAAAGCAGTAACCTAATCATCAAAGTAAAATTGAATGGTCTGTTATACACCTTCATCACAGGAGTTCTTACACGTCATTATTTGGAATCAGCAATCCACATTTCCCTCAGAAAACCAAGACCAAAGGGCACAGAGAAACTTCCTCACTCACATCAGATGAATGCTGCAATGAAGCCCAACTACACCACCTAGAATGAAGTCCACACTTAATCCCTCTAGCAGTCAGAGCCACTATATCCAAACAACAGACCTGGCTGTCTACTCTCTATCCAGCCTAGATATTGCTTGTGGATATACCTGTGCTGGACAAGGAACCTCATCTGTGAACAAAATTCCTGAAGCATTCCTGCTTCAGGACACTCCAAACCCCTTTGTGTGCTGCTTCAGTACAGAAAGCTGAGACCTTTGCAAATAGAATTTCTTCCTTCACATCATTTGTGCTTTGAAGCAGTGAAGAAAAATGTCACAGTCTAAACTTGGCTTCCAGTGAAGGTGTTCCCACCCATGGCAGGGGTTTGGAGCTAGATGATCCCCTGGAGGTCCCTTTCAACTCAAACCATTCTATGCTTCTATTGCTTCATGATCAGCCAATGCAACAGCTCTCTTCCTCCAGATGTTTTGTCCTACTTCTCTAACTCTGTCCTCTGGAGTTGCCAGCACAGGACATAATTTCTGCCACTTACCTTCTGGGGAAATCCTCGCTGGGAAGGGTGAGGTGTGGTCTGAAAACTGGCCCAGGCAGCATCTGACATTTCCTCACTGAGGTCACCCTGACAGGGGGAAGTTGACTTTGGCCGGAGCACTGTGTGTTCTGGCTAGCCCAGCTGGCAGACAAATTCCCAGGGACTCCTGGCAGGGTGAACCAGAGCAGCCTGAGGCTGCACTCTGATATTCAGGAAAGCCTGAGGCAGAGACACTGAGTCCAGCACAGAACCCAGCCTTCAGTGCCCCCAGAAAAGCCTGAGCCAGCTTACAGGGAGGTTGGTGCCAAGGCTCCCGTACGAAAGGGAATCCAGCTTGTTCGGAACAGCGTCTTCTGTGCCACTGCCAAAACCCCACTCGGGTGCAGTGTTAGTCATGCTGCTGGTGGTAGTACACATCTATGGGGCCTGTTGTTGAGGCTCTGCCATTCAGTGCTTTGTTCAGTCAAGAAATTCAAGTTGGCTTAATCTTATCGTGTTAATGGATCTAAATATGGACATAAAGAACTTGAGCATACATAAGCACAATGAATATGAGCCTCTCATTCATTCCTGCATAGTACACGGTAAATTGCCAGTGCAGCCCTTTGAGCTTACTAACATCTTTAGACTTGGCCTCACAAAGATTACACTCCCCACTCAGCAATTCAACCTCTTTCTAATACTTTTAAAACAGAGGAAAGGCCAAGACCTCTCAGGAAGATGCCAAAGATTGAATGGTTGGCCCTAAAAGCAGACAAACTGCAACAGGCAGCAAAGCAAAGAGGCCATGCCAACAGTGGTGCTCTCAAGGAAAGGAAGCACAGTTTCTGTTCTGGCATCCACAGCACCCAAACACTTACATACACAATGCAGGTCCCTGCAAGGCAACAGCCAGTATCTGCTCGGAAAGGGTCTTGGTTTCTTGGAACTTTTTCAGGTTTTCTTAATGCCGTGGCTTTTCTTAGAATTCCCTCACCCTTCTGGTCATTACGGAAAAAATAAAATCACTGGAGCCCAGGCTCCCACACTTACTGGGCCCCAGAAATCTGAAACAGCTAAGAGCCTGAATATACTGGGTGATACTTTGTTTTCTCTCTAACAAGAAAGAACTTTCCTTTCCCTCCAAACCACAGCAAGCACACATCAAGAAATGAGCATTTGCAAGGCTGAAATCTCAACATCGAGCATTATTTAAATTTGTAGGGCTATTTAATGTTCATCACACATTTGATCCTAACAGTGCAAGTGATTTTCTATCAGAACATTTTTTTTCCACTTCAACAAGGAAAACTGCCCCTCCAAATGTAAGCACTGCTTGTTATTTTGAGGCAGTGAGGCAAAACATACAGCACATAGACCACATTGGGCTTGCTTAGCAGATGTCTACAGATCAGTTGATGTTAATTTCAACATAAAAGCTATTATATTTCTGGCCTCGCCCTATTAGTTGTGAAATAATTATTTATGCTTGGCAGATAAATTCTAGGAACCCCTACTAATCTAACCATATTCGACACAACAGTTTTCACTCACAGAAGACCCAAGATGCAATGTTTGTTGCCTGTATGATTTTGTTCCACAACTTAAAAGGTGATCCTATATGTACATTTAAATGTAGATTGTATATAGGATGTGTTCCAATGCTGCTTTCACAGGCAAAGAATGAGTTTGTTTGCTTCACTGACATTTGCAACTATTACTGTAGCCAGTTTCAATTGACAACTCAGTTTATTTAAATATGCACTTCACAATTCAGGCACTAGTCAATATGCTTTTCCATAGGTGTTTTTGCTTTGCCTATCTACTTTGGCTACATTGATTAAGCCCTGGTGTGCTGCGACCTTGTACAAAACAAAACAATAACTGGAAACGTAGACTTCCCTTAATTAATATTTTTAAGCAGCTAGCCTAACTTACAGGAGTGCTATTTTTACACATTCAAAACTGTAGTTGTTGTGCATTCTGCTTGAACGGTTTGTAAATTCCAAATATCCAATCTACAACAAAACTTGGAAAAGATATTGAGTGCAAGGTCCTGTATGAAAGGTTTTCAACCAAGTCTTTGGACATTCATATGTTGTTGTCTGAAGAAATTTAGTTGATGTTTTGTCCTTTGAAAGCACATTTTAGTGTAATTATACTTTTTATCCTTAACAGACAAGTTAGAATGTAAAGATTTGGAAAAAATAAGGAATTTGAACATTCCACTGAGGAGAATTCATTTAATATGTCTATTTCTATTTCATCTGTCTGGTTAAAGGAGCACGGTTTCTCTATTATCATAGTAATGTACATTATGCCTGCATTTAAGTTTATGTGCAGTTTATGATTTTGTGTGATAAATAAAAATTAGTGATGCAAAAAGGAGCAAAAGGAATTCACATTGCTCCCAGTATACTGCACGTCCTGCCCTAAAATCTACGTGGCTTTGCTTTGCATCACTGACAAAATAAAGCTGCTAAGATGCTTTCAGCTGATTTTGGTGGGCATTAAACGGACCCCTTTGCCCTATGAAAGAGCCAGGAAAGAAAGACAAGTTGCTCCATTCCCCTGGATATCTCCATTCCAGGCTGCTCTGCAGCTACAGCAGTTATGCACCTCTCAGCCCTGTGAAGAGTCCTTTCTACACCTGACCTTTGCATATGGAGATGTTTACCCTGGGTTGAAAAACGTTCAGCGAGAGCTGTGGGTTGTGTTTCACTGCTGCATCCAAGAAAGAAGAGGTCATGGCCAAAACCAGGGTTTTTCTAGGGTTGGTTTTACAATTTTAATTAATGACAAGCCAATTTCTCTCCACTGATGTCTGTGATAAAGCAATGTATCCTTGAACTTCTTGTCATAAAGCAGCAAAGGAGAGACACTGCTGAGGCAGAAAAAGCATGGAGGAAAGAACTGTAAATAAAATAATGTACATCAAATAATGCTTGTTAAACACTTGCCTTTTAGACATATGAATTTGATGTTATTATTTCCTTTGCTTGTTGATAACACATACCTGCCCAGCTAGCTAATACAGCAGGGTTTCACATGCTGGCTGGTTCCCCTAGAGTGGTTAGCTAGAAGAAAACCAAAAAATGTGGTGGAGGAAAGGAGCACAATCCCTACAGCAGGGAACCAGAGTTACTAAATCCAACATGTGGCATTAACCTCGACAGATCTTTTTCTCATGCACACTTTTTTCCTCTGTGTTGGAATGGTATTGCAGCTCTGAGGGAAGCTTTGCAATGTCAGCAGATTTTGAGATGAACTTTTAAGATTTTCAATTGCTATGAGTTTCATTAACAGCTGACACCATTGCTCAGACACCCCTAGGTGGCTTGCAGCCTTTTTGCTTTTAATCATTGTTAATCATACCTCGCTCTGAATAACATCAATAAATGAAAAACAACAGAGAGATGCACTTTCACAACAAAGCCACTAGGAAAAATTATGCCAGTGTTGGTCTCCACAATCCTCTAGACTTAAGAGCAGGTCACTTCAGTCCTGAAGAAGACATCTTAGCCGTGGGTAGCAGAGGACTGGATAACTTCAGTCAAGTATTTTCTCTGACTCTGGTACTAGTCAGAAACTGGCCTATGAACAGTGTTTCAGTAGGTCTAGCAGTGCAGTTACTATAAATTCTATTTTGAAGAAGCGTGTATTTAACTTGCCAGCACCTCAGTTAGGCTATCCCTGTAATTCCAAGGCACCTGTTGCTCTCTTTGATGTGATTTGGGTTTTAAGGAGAGGCCATTCTCAGACAATCACGTGCTGAAAATAGAAATGACAAAGAAATACCCATTAAATGAAAAGTCGGCAGACAGGCAAGATCTCCTGCAGATAATTAGGTTCAATAGTTTCTGTCAGATGTATAAAAAGTCTGACCTTACATATTTCTTTATGGTGCAGTTTGTTTTTCTTAGGAAAGCATCCTAACAGGTAGTTTTCTCTGAAAGAAATACTCCAATGTAGATCAGGGGGTGTTCATAACTTCAGGTGCTGTGGCAAGGTTTGGGAACAAACTGGATTACCTGAACATGGGCACCTCTCAAACTGCACTGCTTGGGAGGCTGGCACAGCTGAACAGTGCTGTCAGTGCCACCATGGGGCACGGTGGATTTTTCTTAAATCACAGAGAAATTAGAGGGGAAAAGATTAAACCTTACAATCTGGGATTTGCAGGCAGATCTGTAAGAGTGGCAAACCCTCCTGTACAGATATCAAGGGATACAGATTAGCAGTATTTTAATCTCCAGTTAATTAATGCCCTCTATGTCTATTACCTCTAGCACCAATAAAATTTCTCAGTGACTTCATTAATTCTGTTTGCACTCTCCCCCATGGTTCTGTTTGAGACAGACCATGTTTTTATGATGAAGACTATTCAGTGCTGGCCCACAGAACAGCACAGCCTGCTTTGGTATCATGTGCCTTACAAACTCTGATGTAGCAGTGCCTGTGGCTGCCTGCACCAGTCTTTCTGTCACTCTCCACAAATCTCCACTCTCTTTTATCAGGGTATTTCCTCATTTAAAGACTGGAGCAGTGCAGCTTTCAGTAATCAGCAACTTCAGCACAGACTGAAGCACTAAACCCACATTCTAACTATCTTATTCCAAAGAAAAACAAATTCAGCAACAATTACATTCTTCATCAGAAAATGCAAAATCTTTCTTTACTTAACCTATTTCCGGGTCTGCTTTTTCTATATCTTTAGCAAAATAGTTACAGGTTAGAGGCATACCTTACTTTCACACATCCAGGGTTCTAAGGTGTCCTGGTTTGAAAGACAGGTGTTTGCTAAGGAAAGCAGAAGCTTCCCTTTGGACTGAAAAATGTGATCCTTCCTTCCTTCCGATTATTATGATTTTGAAATTAAGGGGAACCAACCCCCAACATAAGGTTACACAAGGACTAATATATATGCAGATCAGCTCTGATCTGCATAGATTTGTTGTTGTTGTTGTTGTTCTTGCTTATGACCAAACCAGCTTCTTCTCTGCTATGTCCTCATTTCAGTAACAACACACAGGCCCTGATAAGTATTCAGCTACAGTAGTGTCTGCTTTGAGCAACAAAGCTGCTCTCCATATCTTCTGTAACTGATTTCAGGATGTTTACACCTCAGTCCAAACATCTGTGGCTGCAATTCCACCCCCACGTGCTCACACTCCGTGTTTGCAAATGCAGGAACTTGGGTTTAAGCACAACAGGCCCAGCAGTGTATCCAACGCTCTAGACTTTTATGCCCTACATACACTCTGGAATTTCCACTGTGCATACAAAATTATTCATGACAGAAACACTGAAGGTCCCTCCTCCCCCCTTCCTCTGTGAATACCAATGAGAAACATAGCAAGAGGTTTTCTTTTCCTTCCCAGTCATAGTGAGGAAAGGAAATTTTAAACCAACATGTTTTGCAGGAGGGAAAGGGAAAGTCACTGCAAAATGTTGAAGACCAGGGGTGCAAGTGCATACTTGCATTAACATCTCCCATCCCTGGAGCTGCAGTAATTTGCATGCCATTATCTACCTGGGATGTTGCTATGGTTATCACCATACATAAGTAATTACCAGGGCAAATTGCACATACAGCACACGGATTCACGCTGTCAGAAGCAAAGAATCCTTTAATACACTTGAAAATGTACATGTTCAAAAAAACACTAATCACAAAGATTCCTGATAAGAGAAAAACTTCAGGAGTGCTCCAAAATTGTTGTTAACTATGGTTATTGACACCTTAAGGACCAAGTCAGACCACATCCAAGTGAAGAGAGACACTGCACAGGCTCAGTAGAAAATCAGCAGAAACAGTCACCAGTGGTAGTAAGCAGAAACCAGTCAGCAGGAACAGTAGAAATCCCTGCCAAAGAATTTACAGTATAAGCAGATGAGAAAGGCAAATAGAAGAAGTGGTATATCAGACAGAGCAAATGAGATTGTCAGCTTAGTTGATAGCACAGGCCACGACTATTTTGGGTAGATTATGTCATGAAACTTCTGGCAACTAAGCACAAAAAGATGAATAGAAGAGAAGGAGGTAAGAGTGATGTAGACTACACTCATGCTTTAAAAAAAAGACAAGAGATACAGTGTTGTGATGTAGCAGCTAGTCAGGACGAGCTAAAACTAAGTCCAATCAAAGCGGTTCTCTGAAAGTTCCCCTATTTCCTCTCCTGAAAAGTTTCTGCTGCAGTTTGCAGCCTGGGATCTGACTGTGCTCTGAGTGGTTTCCTAAAGGAGCTCAGACAGAAGTTACAGTCCATCTACACTTGTATACCCAAGCTGAAGAGAGCAACTGACATCCTGTAGAATTTGGATGAAAGTACAAATACAGGGTATCTAATGCTAGGTCATACAAAGTAAATTAGGCATTAGAAGCTTATTCTGAAACACTGATACTGATGCATTTCCAACAAAATACAGCTGCACTGTAAACAGCTTGAGCTGCAGTCTATTGGTGCCAATGAAAACTTTCCAAAAAGTTTGAGGAAGGTGTTCTGTGTCCTCAGGAAAAGACAAAGCTTTAAAAAATAGTGCTGATACTATGACCTGAGTAAACCACATCAGTCTAACTGGAATGTAAAATATTCCAGTAAAATGTGCATTCCATAATGTAAAATATTCTGAAAAGCACAACATATGTTTCCATAATATAATTTGAGGTGGCATACACAAGTCTCATATCCATTCAAACCAACTATATTTTCTGTGTACAGAGAAATATTGCAGCTATTCCAGATTTACAAACTATAGTAGAATTGAGGGGGAAAAATGTTATGTTTTCCATTTGTACCTCTTCTTAATTTTTTTTTTTAAAATTTACTTAGAGATCATCTGCTTCTCTCAGACATACATTTTTACCTCCTAGTTGTACCAGGACACTATAATGCCATCAAGTATTTTGACTATTTTAGCAGATAGAACTAGAAAAACATACTGATATAGGTATGCTCTGAGAAGAGCTTTGCTACTGGAATCATGACAAGAGCAGGTATGAGCCAGCAGGCAGTCAGAAAGCACAGCAGCCCTTAGGGATCATTTGCACAGCCTCAGGGAAGTCGCAATTAATGATGTCCAGCAGCACTGGCTAAAGATGCAAGATATGTGTAAACTCGTTAGGATAAAGGCAGACTGAAGACGAAGACAGATGTGAAATAAGTCATCTCAGGCTTTATCCTGGTGACTGGACACCCACAGTGTAGTAACTCTAAATATATTTCATACAAAATAGTTTGTTGGCTTTAAATATATCAGTGAAAGGGAAAGCAAATATGTGAAGAGCAAAATGCAAGATGGAAAAAGTGAGATAAATATTGTTAGATTCAGAGGAAAAATGCTATAAACAGTAAGCAAAGCTCTTTGATTCGCACTGTTTTCCAGCCCATAAAACCCTAATATCTGCCAGCGCTTCATTAAAAGCTTATGAACTACCCAGCATGCCTGCTCCTGCATAAATGTATTGCTGAAAAACATTGTTGATGTTGCAGATCTAGTATTTTGCAATGTTTCAAAGAAACCTTACGTGTATAAAACTCAGACGCATTATTGAAAGAAGTGTGGATGGTGGAAATAGCCCCACAAACTCTAAAACAAATTAATCATTCAAGAGCAGTAAGTTTCTCTCTGAGACGTTCAAAGTAATATCTCTAAACCAGAAAATACAAATAGTTTAAGAAACAGGCAATGTTGATAAAGGACCTAAGAGAAAACTACCATTTTTGTGAATTGAGTAAAAGGAGCCGAAGGCATGCCTTCACAGAGGATTGAGAGTTCAGGGTCACGACAGCCCAACAACAAAATCTGTAAATGTTAATCTGAGTGATACAAAGATCTGGCAGTGCTAAGACTGACCAGATCAACAACTGTTCTGACTGACTGTGCAGCCTATTCTCAGCATTACAGTCTCAGACTTCAGCCCTCTAAGGACAAGTAATGGCAATATCATTCCTTTTCCACAAAAAGTCATATTGGATCAATCAAATCTTTACTGTTATTACCAATGGTCCCGAACTAAGTCTGGAGAGATCAGAACAATCATGATTTGCCATCTTTCATAAGACCACCGCATTTCAGGGCTCGTTCTCACTGGAACCCAAACACAGGGCAAAATTAAAATGTTCCGATGGGCAGAACCCATATCCCTGAGGCAAAGCCTCCCAGTGTCTGGAGGCTTTCCAGCAAACGACCATGTGTGCACTTAGCCCATTCTGCATTGCTCTTACTGTAGCTCTCCTCACAGACGTGCCTCCAAATTGTTCTGACAACAAAACACAGAAATTCATTTCCCACATCCCTCAAATAACTTCATTTCCCTCTGCTGCTAAGATCGAGCATCAAGCTGATGTTTGACTGTAACACTGATGGGGTGAATGTGTGGTAAAGCCTATCTGTTACCCATACAAATGACTCGTCTCTTAACTAGCAGCAGTCTCCAGCACTTGTGGATATGCAAGCTAAAAATTCAGCACCTCAGCACAAACCCACCTCTGGAACGATGTTAAAAACAATATTAAAGATGTAGGAATAGAGAGAGACAGGAATATGAGAAGACAGGAATATTAGAAGACCAAGACGCACACAAAAAATAAAGCCATAACTGAATTATTGTACAAATATGAGAGTCCTGAATATGTTAATGACAACTTGATTTTAAAGGTATATGCTTAATAACAAACAAATAAACAAACCCAAACACAGTAGGAGGATTACATCTCACCAGCTTTGGAAACTCAAACACAGCTGGTCTGATCAGCTGAGCCATTTTCAAGCTGTCACATGCAGATCACAGCTCTCACCAAATAGCACTGGCATCGGAGCAGTTGCTCAGCTGTGGATGCACAAACACCCCCAGAGGACAGAAGGTCCAGGCTGGGCAGCTCGTGTCACTGAGCTCCATGGGGTGCATTAACACTCCTCTCTGTCTAATTAAGTAACAAACCAACATACTTGACTGTTTAAATGTTTGAAATCTGCTGTTGTAGCCAGTGGTTCTGAGGAGCGCCAGCACTAGCCCTGCATGGCTCTCATTTACTCCTTGCACAAAAGACAGAGTCACAAAAGGCAGAAGACAGCACTCGTGGGAATCTCCAGCACCACATTTCTGCAGTCATCACAACCAAATCCTCTACCAGGCACAGCTCAGCTACGCGTGAGGTTTAGTTCAAAAGCAGTTCTTCCAGTGCAACAACAGCACAAGGGGAAGCTGTGGTCTGGCGCGGCATCTGGCAGGTCCATGTTCGTGGTACACCCAAAGGCCACATCAGACGTGGATTATACACCCTGTGGGCTGGGCGGACAAAACATTTGTTGCAATTTGGAATAGTAACACCCTCAGGACCAAGGCAACAAGGGACAGACCAGCCCTGGTGGTGGAGCACAGTTCACCACAGGGTGAATTTAGCAACAGGGTCATTACCCTGCAGTGTACTGCGCACAATGACAATCTTCTCTAATACTCCGTCTCTTGAGTTGTGAACGACGGGTATAACATAGGAAAATTAATATTACTGGGAAAAGGAATCAACTACCTGTGCCTAGAGACTTTCACGACTGTGAACAAAATTAACTTCACTTTAGGCAAAACAAACCAAAACCTTTTTCTTTGCTATATGATTTGGGCTTCCCCTCTTCTACATTTTCAGGATCCCAAGTCGGTTCCCTCACAGTGACAGCGATAGTGACCCCATCACGATGAACATCCTTTGTGATAGCGCTGGCAACCTTTTTCCCCCACGCTTTTGGGGTATCAACACTCAAGACAGCGCGGAGGGGTTCGTTTGTTTGTCTTAAAATCACGCTTTTGTGCTTTGCCAAGCGATTTAGGAAGACGGCAGAAACCATCACGGACACCTGGCGCTCAGGAGGAACGAGTAGCAGCGGCGGGACAGCCCCGACCCGCTGTTTCGAGCCTCCCCGGTTTCTCAGGCTGAGCTGGGTCACGGCCGAGCGGAGCGGCCTCTCCGCCGCCCCCGGCTCCCCGCGAGGGCTCTGCCCGCTGTCCCGGCCCCGCCGCCCGGGCCCCTGTGCGGACGTGGCGCAGCCGGGCCGGGCGCGCTGCCAATGGCCGGGCCGGGGGCGGAGCGGGCCCGGGGCGGGGCGGTGCCGAGCCGGGCGGGCAGCGGAGCGGAGCGGAGCGGAGCGGGGCTGCGAGAGCTGGGCCGGCGGGGCATGGCGGGCGGCGGGGCGCTGAGGGCGCTGCCCGCGCTGCTGCTGCTGGCGGCGGGCGCGCTGGGCAAGCCCATGGCGCGGCAGGAGCGGGCCCGGCCCGGAGCCGCGCAGCACGAGGACCGGCCCGGCTTCCAGTACGACCACGAGGCCTTCCTGGGCAAGGAGGAGGCGCGGAGCTTCGACCAGCTCAGCCCGGAGGAGAGCCGTGAGCGCCTGGGGTGAGCGCCCGGCCCGGGCGGGAGACGTGGCAGGGGGAGGGCCCGAGGTGGGCCCGGGGCGGAGGAGGCGGCCTGGGACTGCCTGAGTGTCCGAGGGGCAGCGGGACCCTTCCCACCCTGAGGGGCTTGTGCAGCGGGGCCCGGTACCCCAGAGTGGTGCCCTGTACCCCAGAGTAATGCCCTGTACCCCAGAGTGGTGCTCAGTACCCCAGAGTAATGCCCTGAGCAGCAGTGTGGGACTGTGTACCCCAGAGTAATGCCCTGTACCTCAAAGTGGTGCTCAGTACCCCAAAGTAATGCCCTGTACCCCAGAGTAATGCCCTGAGCAGCAGTGTGGGACTGTGTACCCAGAGTAATGCCCTGTACCCCAGAGTAATGCCCTGTACCTCAAAGTGGTGCTCAGTACTCCAAAGTAATGTCCTGTACCCCAGACTAATGCCCTGAGCAGCAGTGTGGGACTGTGTACCCCAGAGTGGTGCCCGGTACCCCAGACTAATGCCCTGAGCAGCAGTGTGGGACTGTGTACCCCAGAGTGGTGCCTTCTACCCCAGAGTAATGCCCTGTACCTCAGAGTGGTGCTCAGTACCCCAGAGTAATGTCCTGTACCCCAGAGTAATGCCCTGAGCAGCAGTGTGGGACTGTGTACCCCAGAGTGGTGCCCGGTACCCCAGAGTGGCCTGTGGATCGAACCTCTGGGATTCGACTTCTCTCACACCCACTGGTTTTGCAAAGGAGCAGCCAACAGTTCGTGGCTTTTGACTCTCTCCTGCCTTTTCTGGCCCCACAGCAGTAAGCCTCGTGGAGGGAGCTGTACCGGGTGTTGGACCTGCTGCCCGAGGGCTTTGCTGCTGCAGCTCCCTGCCTCTGGGACGCTTGCCCACACCGTATCTGTGTTAATCGAGTTTAAACCATTCCTTCTTAACAGCTACATTTACAAGTCCACTTCAAGCATCTTCCCCCAGCTTTCCCACTTGTGACTTCACCGTTCACAGTGTTTCAGTTGCTATTACTTCCATGCTGCTCTTTATGCAAAGAACAGGAACCATGCCTTACTTTACTGCTTCTCCCTCCTTTACACGGACCGGAAGCCAGATCACTAACCAAATTTAATAGGAGTTGAAGGAAGATCCTTTAATGTAGTTACCATGGAGAAGATTGTTTAAAACATCTGCATGTTCTCACTAAGATTGCCCCTGCCTTCCCTTCCGTAGGGGGTGGTACTTGCCAATTTTCTGTCTAGTCCTGCCATAAGCAGTAGCACTGTAATCTCACTGAGTAACCTCTTGATCCTTCTGAAAGCTGTCACTACTATTTACATGTCTCAGTGAGTAAACAGATAAAGTGATTACCAGAAATTATCAACTTCATCCTCATTGTTTCAAGAAGGAGCAAAAGAAACCATGTTCTCAGCATATATGATCTGTGACTTAGATTCTCATGAGTTGTATCACTAAAATGGACATGCCTTCCTAATATTGGTCTGCATACTAGTATGGATAATTCAGTCAGAGATACTATTTAACAGTATAGCTGTTTTTAAACAATTTTTGCAAATGTTAACTCAGCAAGGGAGGAAGTTTTAACTTCAGTGATCTCACTAGTTGCCCTTTGGAGGGGTTACAGGCACCTTGAACTACAGCCACAGTCAATAACCTTTTAAATGGAGGTGACTGAAGTGGCCCTCTGAGGACACATTGTGGAGTGAGCACTGTGCATCACACCATCAGGAATATGGTTCCTGGGGTGCATTTGGGAAAGTTTCACAACTTCCAGCATTTCCCAGCCTTGTAATTTTTGGATAGCAGCACACTGGGAGGTAAAGAGAGGATTTAGAAAACGTCTTGTGGCTTAATAATCAGATATACTGAGCCCCTTCCTCCCATTTTTCCTATGGGCAACTTCTGTAGCAGGTTCTCACTTCCCAGCGAGTGATTGGCTTTTAGGAAGAAGGCAGTTTTAATTAAAAGCTGTTTTAAATTATTTCTGGGAGAAAACAGAAACACAGTCTGCTGCTATAAACCTGAGTGCATGCTGCTGTATTTATAAGCCATTTTACCTTGCTTAGGAAATCTGGCAGCACATTGGTCATCCCAATAATAACAGTAAAAAGTGAGGTCCACAGTCCATACAACAGCTTTTTATCTGTGCCTTGGGAGCCTGTAGGGAGGACTGTTTCATTGTCCCCATCTTCAGCTGAGAGGTGGGGTGGAATAGTGCACATGGAGGCAATGGACCTATAAAAACAGGTGAAAAGGAGGAGGCATGAAACATTTTCTGTTACACAGTCCTGACTTCTTTCATGTTATACATTGCCAAGAGCTACTAGCATAATCATTTAGTACCTTAACAGGAGAAGGAAATACCAGTTAAACAAATGAAATTTAATTCATTGTGGGGAAAATCTAAATAGAGTCCATCATGCAGGGAAAGGGACCACTGGCAACTGATTGATAAAAAGAGAAAAGCTTTTCTTGTCAGTTAATTCACACTTTACTAATTCAGAAAGTAAATTAATCAGCTTTTTTTTGCCCCATAACTCAGAAACAGCATGTTTATAAATTCAGTCTGATACTATCAGATTCACACAAGATTGCTGGAAGCTCAGCAGAAGCTGCTGCTGTTATTTCAGCAATCACTTTTGTAACAAACGCTTGGGAAGAGACATTGCTTCACTGCTTGAGCAGTTCCAGTTGGCCAGGTGTGGTTTCTTTGTGGAGAGCAGGGATGTGGAATTGAAAACAGTGTTTAAAAATGCAGATCTTTTTCCCTGTGTCCTGTGGCTTCCTGGAGGTTTAGGGAGCTCACCTGTTGAATGTCAAGTCAGGATTTAGATAAGTCAGCTCCTGCTCTTACCCCTGCATTCCAATGGCACGTCAGTATTCCATAGGCATGGCATGAGCCAGGCACAGGGCACCTGCAGACAGGCTGCCCCTGCACCTCATGGGCAGGGTGAAGGGTGCTGATGTGCCCAAAGCCAGTCTGGATTGCCAGAGAGCCAAGGCAGATGTTCTAGAGGTGCTCAATTCCAAGAGCAGGGACAGAAGCAAGTTTGACAAGCTCAGCCCCAAAATGGTGGAGTTTATCAATTGCAGAAAGATTAATTGCAGAGATTAGTTGCAGAGAACATAAGTGGTAGAAAGAGCGTTGTCTTTTTTTTTTTTTTTTTAGCTGCAGCTGTGTGCAGAGTGTTTCACTCCTGCTGATTTCAACAGTGCTTGAGGCTGGCAGCTTTACACTGGATGGATGTTTATAGCCCAGCTGCCAGCAGTGGCTGGAGACCTGCTGCTGCAGACTTGATATTGCTTTAGTGGGTAACAGGCATTCCTGGCGTCAGCAGCAGTACTGGTTTCCATTGGAAATGAAAGAAGAGAGACAAGTGGAGGGACAGGCATGGAAGGGAAGGCTGTACCTGGTGTAGGTTCCCAGTATTACACAGTCATATAACTCACTTCACCCTGGTGTCAGCCTGCTGGAAAGCCAAAGGAGAAGCTGCAGATGTCAACCAAGTCCTGGATTTTTGCCCTGGTCTCCTCCAGCAAGTTTGAGTACAGGCTTTGTCCTGAAGTGGAATTGGTGTCTCCTGCTCTGAGCCAGCATGGCCACTCCATGTAAGCAGTGAAGGACAGATCCCTCCCCCCAAGATAGGAGGCACAGCCTAAGAAAGCCAGGTATTCTCTGCTCACTAATTTTGGTTGTGCAGGTTCCCTTTGAGTTATTCATAGCAATGCTAAATAATAAATAGAGACATATTCCTTAGGATGATGTGTAAAATGCAGGAAAGCCTTAACCAGTAGGACAGCTTCAGGAGTTTGGGGCACTGTTTTTGTGGAAAATCAGGGCCAGATAAAGATTACTAAAATTGGCCTCACATGCAGTTTGGATTTCTGCCAGCTCTTAAAGATGCTGATCTCTATTTACAGAAAGATTGTGGATAGAATAGATGACAACAAAGATGGCTATATCACAACAGAAGAATTAAAAACCTGGATTAAACGAGTACAGAAACGCTACATCTATGAAAATGTGGCTAAAGTTTGGAAAGACTACGATCTAAACAAGGATGATAAAATTGCCTGGGAAGAATACAAACAAGCCACATACGGTTATTATCTAGGTAAGGAAACATCTTCAGATTGTATAATCAAGGATTTTTGAGATGATAAAATACGATTTTTTGCCTTGCAGTCAGCAGGAGTTTGGTGTCACATTTAGGACTCGAAGCTCACATTCAATTTTATAGATGCTCAGAGGTCAAAACCACTTTTTAGTTATTTATTGCAGCCCTTTGCACTTGGGTCACCAGCATGCAGAAGGTTTTGTGGAGTTATCATTAAATATACTGACACAGCTGAATTAAAGTCTCCAGTTAGAAATATGTTATTTTTTAACACTAAAAAGGGTAATTTAATTAAAAAATAATTTGTCTAATTAACTGTATTTGTGAATTTAGTCTCTAAAATCTTAAGTCTGGATGTTAAAAATTTATTTGTGTCTAAGCTATAGGAAAGTTATTGATTAAAATCATTCTTGCAGAATAACATGCTTCAGACTGTGATCAACTGCAAATGAAAATCCTTAACAAATCAGGCAAAAGAAACATTTATTAAAAAATATACCTGAATTCCCTCCGCCCCCCTCCACATTCCCTTTGCTTTGATAAGTTAATGAAGGAGGAGGAGGAGGAGAAGAGATCACTTAAGCTAAAGGGCAATACTGACAGAGCAACAAATCAGTATTAATTGACCATTTATACATACTGGAAATAAGAAGACAATATTTACCTACCACAGAGGCAGTTTCTAGTACAAGCTTCCTGTGGCAGTCGTAATTCCAAAGTCTACCTCAGATTAAAATTGAATTTGTTACATTTGTGAAAGGAAATATTTGACCTGCAGTCCCTGCAGAATTATCCCTGGAACCCTGCTCAGCCCTTTGTTTTTGCTCCCTCTAAGCCCCAAGGCTTGGAGAGCAGTATTGTGGGCTTGTGTTAATGAATACTTAAAGTTCCCATCTGTATTTCCTGGCCTAGTGTTTTTCAACTGTGTTTGTCTCCACATACTAATTGTGAAATTGTTATGAGTATTTTTCATTTTTAAAGTCAGTTTAATGATCCTATTTTAAAAATTGTATCAAATACCATTCCTTTTATGCCACTGAACATCCTGAAAAAAATGTCATTGTTTTAAACTGAAAATAATTGTTAGGTTCCCTGTAGCAGAGGTGTAGCACTAGGGTAATTTCAGTCAGCCTGCCACCTTCTGAAACCTCATTTCCATGGTTTACTCTTCTTGAAACCGAAAAGTTGTGTGGATTATATTAATACCTAAAGAGGAAGAAAACTTCTGTGAATGAAGTCTACCCCAAGTATTGCCTAAGTGGTGCTTGTAAAGGCAGATAAAAAAAATCTGCGAGGGATAACATACAATACTGCAAAATCCATTATTCTGGATTGCGACAGAAGGCCTGCTCAGAAATTTACCTCTTATACTGTCACCTTTAAAAGTCAAACCAAGTACTTCATCCCTGAATTTAAAACCTCACGGGGAAGAGAATTTCCATTTAGAACAGATATTCTGGCAATAAACCTTTTTATTTGTAGACTGAAACAGGTTTGTTTTGCTAGTATGTTTTAAAGGAAAATACTTCTGAGATAGTCTTGATTCATTTGCAGAAAATCCAGAAGAATTCCAGGATGCAACTGATCAGCACAGTTTTAAGAAAATGCTGCCCAGAGATGAAAGACGATTCAAAACCGCAGATCTTGATGGAGACCTGGCTGCCACTCGTGAAGAATTCACTGCTTTCCTTCACCCAGAGGAGTTTGAGCACATGAAAAACATTGTAGTCTTAGTAAGCAAAGCAAAATCAATGCCATTGTTTCTACTTTTATGGATGAACTTTGAAGGCTTCTCTAACTTTTCCAGGCAGGGTTTAGAAAGAGACACACACATAATAGCTAAATGGAGAACAGAAAGGGGTGCTTTTCATGATATTCACTTGGTTTAGAGGCCTCAATATAAAGAAAGATTTTTTTAAGCTCCTAAATGGAATCAAGAAACAATCTTGGGGCACAGACTTAAAATAAAAGCAGGGTGTGCTGATGTGCAGCAGCCAAGTGTTTCATGCAAGCTGGTATCTGCTCCTAACATAAGCAGTTCCTTCATACAGAGAATTTTTTTCGACGTGAAGGGATATTTGTATATTCATTGTGTAAACAACAGTCACACTGGATTTAGTGAGACTACATTCATTTGTGTACAGAGGCAGGTCAGGGCCTCAGAACATTAAATGATCAAAGGCAGGTAGACAGAGCTCTGTTTTTTCTTGATTACTTTCATGCAAAATTGTTTTCCAGGAAACCTTAGAAGACATAGACAAAAATGAGGATGGTTTTGTGGATCAAGATGAGTACATTGGTAAGTGTTGTTACTTGTTTCTTATATAATCTCCAGTCCATTTTTCCGTCTTCTCTCAAATTTGCATCAGCATTAACAACCCAGAGTGAACAGTTCTGTGTTCCAGTTTAACTATTTGACACCACCCATCCAACCCAGAAATTTCATTTAATTTAATTTTTAATTTCATTTTAGGTAGATAGCAACATGGCCAGGAGAAGTTCCTCATGTGTCACAGCACAAAATTCTCCTCTTGTTCTCATTTAACTCAGCTAAGAGTTGTATGAGAACAAAAGAAAGAGAATCTGGAATAATATTTTTCAGGGCAGGGATATTCTTTGTATATTACACAATGTTAACTGCTGTTAGAAGGCACTGTTTAGGAATTCAGGAGGATCAGAAAATGAGTTAGTTTCTTCCCAAGTTTGAATAGTTCTCAAATATCCAAAACACCTGGGAAGCAACCATTGCAAAAAGGGAAAATTCACCTTGTTCCCACTTTTTTTTCCCTAGTTTAATTAGTAAGTAAAACCCATATTTCTGTAGTGATGATACCATTATATTTTGGTGAGTTTCAAATACAGAAAGTAGCACTAAGAAGACATTAGTGCAAAGTTGGATGAACCTTTCTGTTTCTAGTGGTGCTATAAAGATCACTTCACATAGAATCAGGAACAATATACACACGCTAATTAATGGCAGGGGGTTCTGTTCCTTGTAAATTATATTTAGCCCAGAAAGTGAATGCTATTCATCTATGACTGAAATAACAGAGCAGCATAATTTCCACAGTAATTTCAGTTCATTCAGTGACATTACCTACATATAATTATAAGGTAATTGTCAACATTTGTTACCATGTGAATGCTGGTTTTTCTTGTCTTCTATAGATAGGAACATAGAATGTTCTAGTCACGATCACCCCACATTGGCAAGGATGATAAAAATCAAATTGACAGGACATGTCAGTTGCTTCAAATAAACAATATAATTTGCACTTTTAAAAATGAAAAAAGAAAGTGAATGTGTTGTCTGAAGTTTTCTTCATGAGTTGAGAAAACTATGCTTAAAATATTCCTACTTTCCTTTTTCAGATGTAATTTTTTAAAATTTTGATGAAGGTGGGATTAAGAAACCAACAGAAAACCAAATCTCTTCTTTGCTAGTTTATAAGGAACAACAAAAAGAAGTCCAAAAATGTCAGTCTCTAAAAGGAGTATTGGGGAGATCTGCTGAAGCTTATGGAATGATCCCACACTCCTTTTCCTTCTTTCCTCCCCTTTTGTCTTTTACAAAATTTGGTTTAGATTTACACAAGCAGCGGAGCGGAATACCTATAAAAATGTAGAGCAGAGAGAACTAAATTCTCCCTGTGCATGGGCAGGTAACAGAGTATTTCAGGGACACTTGACAGTGACAGAGGAGAACCTCAGCCCAGTGAACACACTCACACTGCAGGGTCAGGGGGGGTTATTCCTACCTGTGAATTCAGCATTTATGTTTCCCACAGATAGGTCTGACCCTCATACCATCCATGTGGGTACACTTTTTCTTAGCACATCCTTGAGAACCAAAAAGCACTGGAGAGGAATAGTATCACCAAGGGGGCTTTAATTCTAAGGCTTGAGGAATAAGCAGTCCTAATGAGCAGGAAAGGATTGGCCCCAGGGACCAGAGGGATGACATGGATACACCACTCATGATTTGGAAAGCCCTGTGATGTAAAGAACATTTAGAAGTCAGTTGGTTTTAATAATCACTGCTACTCTCCTGTGTTATGCAGAAAGCAGCTGCCACTGTGGCATGGTCCTACAAGTGCTTCCAAAATGTAGCACAGGAGTGATGTGCAGAGCAGCTCGTGTGTGTAATCTCTGCATCCTGTGTCACAAACAGTGCTCCCTCCCCAGGTACCAGTCTGTGACAAGTGCACTGTGCCTGTGGTTCCTCACAGAATACACTGTGATTCATGACTTCTCCAGCTCTGTCTTTCTGGGAGAGTGTCTTCTACTGGAATGTGCTGCAGCACTACATGGTTAAAAGAGAGCTGATGTACTAAGATGAAAGTCTCTTACACAGACTTCTCTAAAAGCAGTACAAATGCATGCAAGTTCCATTTAGCAATTTTTGTTTGCTTAAATTTCCCCTGTGCCTTTTTTTCCTGTAATCATTCTGCTGGTTGGAGTCTGATCTTATCCACAAAGACATTTGCTGGCAGGGACAAGATAAAATGGCTTTCTCCCCATGTGACCGGGCCTAGCACTAAAGCTTATGACTGCTATTCAGCCAAAGATTTTTAGAGGATTTTGTTCATTCTGAAATTGAGATGATGGCCTTTGATCATTTCACCTCTCTTGTTAACCCCACCAGCAGTGCACAGGTATGATACAGGTTAGTGTGAGAATGGGCAGAATCACCAGCAGTGAAGAAATAGGCCTGGGAGAAGATACAGCTGCTCTGTAGGGTTTACACCTCACATGTCTTTTCTTTTACAGAGACACTGTGCAAAGAGTGAAAAGTTCCGTTTCCTCTGAGAAGCACTGTGAAAATATCTTAAGTTTGTACTTAATTTGCAAAGTAAATAGTACTCAAGTAAGACCCTTATTTCCTCTCCAGCTGATATGTTTGCAAATGAAGAGGGCGGACCGGAGCCTGACTGGGTGATTACAGAGCGTGAGCAGTTTTCAGATTTTCGTGATCTCAACAAGGATGGAAAGATGGACAAAGATGAAATCCAGCACTGGATCCTCCCCCAAGACTATGATCATGCACTAGCTGAAGCCAGGCACTTAGTCTACGAATCTGATGCAGACAAGGTATGTAGTGTTCCAGTATCATTTTTAAAGAAGTTATATAAGGTGTTGCGGTTTTTTTTTTTTTTAAATAGCAGCTTGTGAGAATTTATTCCTAATAACTTTTCTTTAGAGGCTAGAATTGCTAGTGGATTAATGTTTCCATGCCAGTGTCAGTTGGTAGTGTTAGAATTACAAAGCAGTAAAATACAGTTTATCAGCTCTAGAAGTTCTCCTGGCTTTCATTAGGTGAGATGAGAAACTGTCATCTTAAGCCTGGACATTTTAACACAGCAAAAATACTCTTCTTCCTTTAAGAGTGGTCATGACTTTTATATGTTGATACAGACTAAAAGAGGAAAATAAAGCTGCATTTAGATACCCCTTGTACTCAAATGTAGGGGTAGCCAAGCCACTCTGAGTTCTATGTTCAAGCACATATGTTACACCTAAGCACTGGCTCTGATGAGGGACAGTATATTCCAGATGGTGGTCTTCCAAAGCGTAGTGCAAGCAAACTTGGAACCTGAAAGCCAAAATACTCTTAACACAGAAAGTGTGAATTGCTAATGTAAGTAACCATCTTCCACAAAGTGCACCAGAGGATTTTAGTTTTGCTGTCAGGAAGATGAACCGAACCACAGGGCAAAACTGTGTACCAGGAAATCCACTGTCAACCTGTTGTTGCTACTGCTTGGCAGTGAGTTTGTTACAAAGAACTTGCAATTAGCAGTTTGAAGCCTGAACTGAAGCCTGTGGGACTTCTGTCTTCCACTGGGGTCCAAACTTCACTCACTGTGACAGCTAGAAATGACTGCTGAACCTGCAGTCCACTGCTGTGAAGAACTGTCTGTTTCCCAGGGCTCTTGCAAGTCTGTGCTGGTGTGTCTTTGACTTAGTTTTGAAAGTATTTTTACTGAGGTTTTGTTTTTCTTCCTACCAGGATCAAAAACTAACAAAAGAGGAAGTTCTAGACAACTGGAATATGTTTGTTGGAAGTCAAGCTACTAATTATGGGGAGGACCTCACCAGAAACCATGATGAACTATGATACAATGTACCAGCCAGTGTGCCACACCTCTTTTCTTCACTTTACTGAAATCACCCTGTCCGTCCTCTCTTAGAGGGAAGGAAGATGGGCAAGGGACACTCACAAGGGAATGAATTGCATTAATATTATTTTTAACATGCCAGCTTATTACCTCAGAAACCACGTAGAAATAGCTTTTTTACTCCTTTCACATGATTAAATACAGTATATAATTACTACAATTTTATTTTTGAAAAAAGAAGGTAACCTTTCTGAATAGGTTAGTGCCTGACACGGAAAAGGCACTTCTAAAAACATTGCAGAGATCTTTAATAGAGAAGTATTTTCTTCAAATACCCACCTTTACCATAGTGGAATGCACCTAGGATTAGAACCCTAATGTTTAAACAGATTTAAGTTATTTAGTTGTCTTTTCTAATAGCATGTAACAGTTCAGAGGTAACCCTGTGAGCCTCCTACCCAGAGAAGAGTTTGATACCAGCTTTATCTCCACACAATTTCTGTGTCCCAGTTGGGTCAGTGGTGCTGCAGGAGTGACCAGCAGCCCCCTGGCTCCTGATATAATGTACAAGATGCACAGGTGTCCTTGTCCCTGAGCCTGGCATTCCCAGCCAGGGATGCAGAGTCCAGCGTGGCAGCTGCCCCTCCTGACAACAGGGAAACGTACAAGTGTTTGTGAGCCCTTGGCTTTGCTGCTTCCTGGGAGGAATTGTGCCACATGGAGCAGAATTTATCTCCCTCTTTTCACACTTTACCCGAGCCCTACTCTTGTTCACGCAGTGTGAATGGCAGCAGTTCTGTGATGGAGAAAGAATGAGACATATCACCCCTCTGGGCCTTCTGTCTCCTCTGCCACATAAGAGGACAGATTTTTGTGGCTGAAGTTCTGGGTTTGTGTGTATATATGTATAAGTACGTTACTGAAGCAACTCTAAAGACAGCACTCCTTCCAAAAAAGGGGGAAAACTTTCCACACAGGTGCTTTCTTTTTTACTGTATACTGTGAGTTGTTACATGTATATTTTTATATACCCAACTTATCTGAGTTTGGTTGTTGTTAAATGTACTGGTTTTAAAGTAAGCACAATAAAACCAACACTTCTTTTTGATACTGTGAAGGTGCAATAACAGTAACACAGCAGAGAGATGATGTGAAAACACAAACCAAGCCTCTAAAGCCAGTAGTTCCCAAAGGACCGGGTTGGTTATTTCCAAAAGCATCTGGACATACAGCACCAACTGCTCTTTGTTGCTTCATTAAATAAAAAAAGAAAAGCCAAAAAGAAGTGCAGTATACATAGTTGCTGTAACTAGAATTTGTTCTGGGCACTAATACTAGGAGATCAGGACTCCACGGCAGCATTCTCTGGGAAGTTCCTGGAAGGTTTGGTGTAAAACATCACACCCTGGTCCCATTGCCTTCCAGAGGGGAGCTTTGAGACTCCTAGGATGCGAGACACTTCAGCAGTTCAACACATTTGTGAAAATCATCACGAGACAGTGCAGAACTGTGACCTCTGTAAACAGTGACATTTTTTTATAAGGTCATAAAATAACTGGTGGAATATTTTACATCTTGCAGTTGAAGATAATTAAATCTAGATTGCTGAGTCTGACAGAGATTACTTGTGTTTGCTGGCACCACTGCTATGCTTTTGGGATGTACTTCTTATGACATTGCCAGCAATGTCTCTGAAAAATCCCTACCTCTCCCACTAACATACAGTAGGGCAAATGTCATAAAAGTGAACTGGTTTTGCTTTTACATTACCCTCAAGTTAAATAAAAACCTAAATGCAGTGTTATCTGGGAAGCAATAAAATTGTATCTTGGCACATGTAAATGATTATATATTTTGTTTATGGCTTGGATTTGGAAAGGTTTATTGTACTCAATAATCCTGACAATCTGTATCAAACTAAGATATTTTGATAACAGATTTTCAGTACTCTCTCTGTACTCAGATTATCTTCTCCTGTTTCAGGAAACAATACCTTAAAAGACCTCAAAAACCTCTTGTTTCCTGCAAGTGAAACTGCAGCTCAGACTGGATACTAAGCCAAGGATTTTCACTGGAGCCCAGGGGAAGGTTGTTTGCTCACTCCTGTTGAAATTCAGTGGGAGTTGGGTGCTGAGACACTAAGCATTGTTGCCTTCAGCTAAACATGACACTTCCGAATGCGCTGTGCACTGTCCCAACAAAAAAACCACATCTGTGCTTTGACAAGCAATCATATTTTCTTCAACGTTCCTAAATGAATTTGGAACAGAATTAGCAGCACGCAAGAGAAAAATTGTGTTCTCGTATTTGTTCTTGATCCCTGTTACTGCTTGGAACACATTGGTATTTTCCAGGATAAAAATACACTTACGTGAGTGAGGATGCTGCAATTCAGAGTTTTTCATGCAAACAGTAACTGAAAATTTAGATCCATAAAAAGGTTCTCTTTTTTTTTCCCCCCAAAAGAATGGTACTCGGGTAGCAAATATCCAGCTAGGAAAAAGGCAACATGCTGATTAGAATGAGGTTTGAAATAATCACATTATTTATCAATAGTGGGTAATGGGGTCATATTAAGATTGGGACCTTTTAAAATAAAGCAGAATGTAGAAACAGTTTTAGAGAACCTGAATATCCATGATGTGATTTAATTTTAAAGGCTCCCTTGTTTCTGCAGTTCTTCATGGTGTTTCTCTTACCAACACAGTAATGGCACAGTACATTCCATGCACTAAATTTCCCTTTCAACTCAATGCAGTATGGAAGAGTAACTCCAAAAGAGACTAGAGCTTCTGGGTTTAAATTTAACACTATTTAAGGAAAGCAAACCTTTGCTAGGGGATATAACTGTTAACATTGTGATTTTTCAAGCCGAAGGTTTCTAATGGGGTTTGACTGTTCCAGAGATAACATTTTTTTCCTAGGTAACATATTTCAACTCATATTATGAGCAAACGTTACAAAATTTTAGTGTAATGTGAAATACTGTAATGTCAGATAGCATTATTTATCTCCTTAATATGACTAAAACCATTAATTGCTGGGAGCCATACTTCATCCCAGCAACATGAAAATCCATTTTGTGCCTATCTTGTCAGTTATTGCCGATTTTCTTAATCAATTGTGACACAGTGAAATTCTGTTGGGGAAGCGTGTTTATATATTTCCAACTGCAGGTTCTGTATGGTAACTTGTTACATAGATCCTCCATTAACTCAGTGTTTTCACTATGCCTGTGCCACAATACATCAAATGTGCATTTTTCTTACTTAGATATCTGGAATAGCCATTATTATTGCCCATGCAATTTTAATTATTGGAATTTATGAAATGAGCTAAGTAGCTAATGTTCATTGTTTTATAATTCCATTTAATGATTCAATCAGGTTGAATCTGTCTCCTATTCCAATAAAAGGTACTGTACATAACTCCCTAAAGAAAGCAGATCACAGCCCATCCTACTCTCATTACATTTACACAAGTACCTTAAAATAGTTGCATAATATTTTATTATTTGCTGTGCAGAAGCTGATCTTGATCCCAGTGAAGCTATCATGAAATCCTAGTTCTAAGGAATATAAGAACTACTCTAAGGCCTAGTCTAAGGCCTTGGCCATCCAAAGGCAAGCAGAGGAATGGGACTGTGCTCTGGAGGTCAGAAATAACAAGCATCAGATCCCGATCTCCTTACTACTACTGAACACTAACATTTAGGAATTAGACTGATTCATACCCCTGTGGAATAGTTAGGGTGTAAATCTAGTTCATGGAAGGCAGTGTTTAAAGTCTTAGTGGTCTGCTCAGGGAGCCTGAGGCATTTCAATGAGTCATGGTGGCATCACTCTTAGCAAATGAAGTGAGTTTTACAGATTGACAGAAGGATCTACAAAAAAGTATTTCATAGCTAAAAATTTTGCAAAACCTGACTTGGCCTATAGTCAAGCACTTGGAAGCATCCGCTGCTTCTCTTTTCATCGCTCCCATTTTGTGTGTGCTGGGTTCCATTCAGTACATCCAGCAAGCGGCATATTAACCAATATTCACTGATTTCCAAGGGAGAATTGAGGGTTGTTTCCCACTGAAGTTTCAGGGCACCACTAAGTCCCTGGCATTCAAGTGCTGTGTAAATTATCCCAGTCATGATGGATTTCAAAGCTGCCTCAGAGGAACAAGTTACCAGCTTTCCCCTAGTGTGAAAGAGTGAACAAGGGGCACACACGTGCACGTGGCACAAAAGGTGATTTCACAGCTGTATTCTGCCTCTCCACAGGATAAAGGAAAACATCTCCAACAGATGGGAGCATTTCTTCACTATGGCAGTGACAAGAATACAACTATCCTGGGTATGCATTACTATCCCTATTGATAAGTAAGAGATAGACATCCTCAGCATAAGTGTTGGCTCTGAGGGCAACAGAGCTCAGTTTCATATATACTGCATATTAATTGTTTTCCCTGTGGAAGAATTTATTTCATAATCATAAAGGGTCCAAATATGGTCTGGTTGTGTAACTTTTGAAGTTTTAGCATTTTTAAGTTGGCCTCATTTGTAAAGTTGGCCACATTTATGGTCTGAAACGGCCACATACCTGAAATTCCAGAGCAACTGTATAGAACAAGTCATGGCATGATCCTGAATCTGAGTACTAATTAAGGGTGACACATATATATATATATATATAATATTCCATCATATCAACAAGAATTTAGATATGCATCAAAATGCATAGAAAATATTTTCTTCATATGGGCATAGCCTGACAGCCTTTAAAAAGGACCAGTGGGGGCACTAAAGATGAAAAATTAGTATAGCTTTTGAAAACATACCTTGAATTAATTGCTGTACTTACTGAACCCCCAAGAGCCTGATGTTCTCAGGGCTTCTCAGGACGTACTTTCTGTTGGGATAAAAGTCAGTGAATTTGATGTTTCAGGAAGAAACAAAAGTGAGGATGAGCGTTTATCATTAGATCAACTGTAAGATAACACAGACATACAGAACATAGTATTGATGAGATGGACAGGTTAGAGACATCCCCCCAGATTACTCCCAATGCCCCCCTCCAGCTTTAAATTTAAATATGACTTCCACTGCATCACACAGGGCCTTGGTCACTGGGACACAAAAGGAAGAAATGCCAATTGAGAACAGATCAAATGCCAAGTGCAACATATTTCAGATGGCTAAAACTTCCTGAAATCTTTACACGGTAATATGTAGGTGAGACATTTTAAAATCATAAGGACCATCTTTTTTAGAGGGTGAATTCACAAGTAAATTCCATGGGCAGCAGGACTGAAGCAAAAGAGTGCTGGAGAGGTATCCCAGATTGTAACAAAACCAAAAGCTTCTCTTCATTCCTGCTTTAAGTTTTGCAGATTTTGCATCAATTCCTCTGCCTTTTTTCTTTGTCCTCAAGTTTTAAATTCAGTTAACTGTAGAGATGTAACATTGCTGGGAACTCCCAAACCTCCCCAAATCTCTGATAACTTTTAATTTTAATTAACTTTTTTGCCAAAGAAATGAAGTTTTCACAGCTATTACAGCTGCTCCAAACTGGATACAGCAAAGAATAGTTAAACAAACAATCAAAAAAACTCCACAAATGCAAGGGATTAAAAAAAGTATTATTTCATTATTCCCATATATGCTTATAAATATCTCTAACCTGAAACAGATTTATTTAGGGTTATATATAGAGTTGGAATATTTATTTTACTGTAAAATAATTTAAAAGTTAGCTCTATACCAGAAAAGTATACAAATACTTGCAGGCTAGAGAGTACTGTTTTCATGGAGACAATAAATGCAATAATTTACACCTGAGTTTTGTCAAACATGCAAATGTTTCCTGGGTGGCTCTTTCTCTAGAGTAGCTCAAGGACCTATTCTTGAGCTGACAGTCAAACCCCATGGCTTTGTGCCAAGGCTGCCTACTCAGCTTCTTAATAAAAATATCCATATTAGATCAGCTCTGCATGTGCTGCGTGCTCTGGCTGCGGAGTTTGGAAAATTGCAATCATCACAAAACTGTTATGAAATTATTTCAGTATAAAAGGGACCTTTCTAAAGCCTTGATATCCACTTGCAGAAGGTTTACAGGACAATTCTGTAGACATCTGAATGGATGTGATACTTTATTTCCCCCCTTTTTGCAAGGAAATCCATTTTTTGCACTTGTTACCCCAAAGCTGGTAAAAATAAACTTGCACATAAGATGTTAAAATAGGTCCTCTGGGATAAGGAACTTGGGGATAAAGTAAGTTTTCCCCTGAATCAGACTGTATTCATGGTCTAGCTTTGCAGAGAATTTTCTAGGCATGTAATTATGATGTAAATAAACATTAGTTTAATAGTGGGAACCTGTGTCCAAAATGCAGTCAACGGAGACAAGTAGGACTTCACAAGGTTTAACTAATCATGGGCGCATAAAACAGACAGTGCAAACATCCCCTCTTTATTTTCCTGCATCCCCTCATAACATACACACAAACACAGCTGAAATGAAATAGGCAAGATGAAGAGCAATGAGAAATGACATGAAATACTGCCTTTAAAATCTACTTTATTCAACTGGAAACAAAACATTTTAAAAGGTGATAATGCTCTAAAAGCTATTTAACTCACCAGCCAAATCAAACTGACCAAAATCTAATTTATTCCTTGTCTTGTTTAGCAGATGCTTAAAAGATCAATATAGTTGTCTCTGTAGATCGACATGAAATATTCACCAGCCTGAGTGTTCTGAAGCTTTTTACAACATATTCAGCCTCATTAAACATTAAGCAGCCTTGAAATATAAAATAACTATCAGCTTCCTATCCTTCAGACACAGAACAAAGGTAACTCAAATGTGGGAAACATGAGGAAAATATATTAAATGAACTGGGAATTCACAGAGAAGTTAACTTAGGAAAGCTGTCAGTATAAATTGGCTCAATCTAATACACTTTATCATAAGGAAAGAAAATATTGTAAGATCAGAAGACTGTCTGCTATGGAACAGAACAGTAGTGTGGCATTTATAGCATGACAAATTAATAGAAATCACCACATTGATTAACCAAATTAACAGAAATGACCACAACTATACTAATCTGGGGCCCAGTCATTGTTTATACTTCCAGCTCCTTTCACCCCTTGTATTTGCCATAGGACCCCCCTCCCCAAATTCAGTGAGAACGGAGCCCTCTTTTCTGCTTTTCATTACTGCCTGGTACGTTAAAAATATCTGGGCAATACAGAAGAAAGGAGTTTCAGGTTCACTAAAGGGAAATGTCAGCTTTGCAAATCACTGAAAGTAACCGGACATAAACTGTCAAAATAAGTCAGTGAGACAGTGTGGTTATTGTCAGCACGTAACTCAAGCTTGCAATCCCAGCTGTGGCTAAAGGTTAGAGACTATAGCCAGACAGTCCTACTAGGATGTACAGATCAACTAATTTAGCTACAAATACTGTTTAATTTTAACATATGTGCTATGTTTAATACCTGTTTCTCCCATTTAGCTGCTTGCTTTACTCTTACCCCTCATTGATAAGTGAAGAGTAAAATCCAACATCTCGCAGGATCGCCTTTACTGCTTCTCAGTCTGCCAGGGTTTATTTACAGAGAAGTTTCTCGTGGTGCTGCTTCTTGTCCAGCACTGGTGTCAGAGCAGACATACCAGCACTACCATTCCTTGCAGCCACCTTCTCTCAATTTGGCAAGAAGTGAAACTGAATGGGATTCATTTCCCTGCAGAGACAAGGTTTTGTGAAAAGTACGTGGAGCTGTTAAGTTCAAATTCTCTTCTACAACATGAAGGTAGGAATGCCATCAATTAGTCAATTAAACAACCATAAGGAGTTGAGAATGAAACCAAGAAACTAATTTGGCACACCTAGAGGCAAAAAAAAAAAGATTAATACAGGTATTTTTGAATTTTTGCAGCACAAGCAAGATAGCAGTGAGCTCACATAAAGAATAAGTGTATCAGACACATTAAGAAGTAATATTCAAATAGCATTTGACATTGGGCTATTTTGGTGCATTCTCAGAATAGAACTGGAAAGATACTTTTTCATTCCACTGCATTACACCATATTTTTATACTTTCTCTACCTGTATACCATGCTGTTAACAAGCATTGGTTTGAACAGCATCAAATCAAATGTTTTACACTTGCATGCTGAAATTTCAGATGTGCTTTGTAGACAGGGTTACACTATCTCCAAACATGTATTTTAAAATGAAATTAAGAATTATGCGTAATGGGAAAAGATTACACACACTGTGAGCAAACTTTTAAGTCAAAGGGACAAATCATTGCCAGCTGTGACAGGCTTGTGGAGGCAAGCAAAGCTTCACATCTCCTGCACCATCCCTCCCTGCTTGTGGCAAAACTTGGAACAATCCCATATAAAAGTCAGCCCTGCACTACCAGAAGCACGCTCATCCCTTGACTGTTATGCCTTTTTTGTTCTCCACCCCACCCCCCCACCCCCCCCCCCCCTTTTTTTTTTTCAGCCTGGAGATTCTCAGAGCTGAGCTGCCTCCTCAGTTCCACTCAGCAGTGCCACAAGGAGTCGCTCACATTTCTTACTGCCACGGTGGTGGAGCACAATGAAGCTGTAACAAGGCTCAGGGATGAGGCTGCACCATGCAGGAATGGATAAAACTCTCACAGCAACTTAAGGAGCAGCATGGTGCCTAGCTTGCTTCTTTAATCGGAGTGCTTTGCCTAAATTGCAGGTCCTGCAGGTTGTCTGGGAAGAAAGATAATGTGAAAGTTGTGTCAAGCATTTCTTTGATACCGTGGTACAACACAGAGGAATTGAGTAAGGAAGTTTTCTTGCTGAGATTGTCACAGCTCTTTTTTTTCCAAAAGTCCTCTTTTCTCAAGGGTGTTCTCATTCCTGTGTCATCCTTGTATCTCACTGAGCTGCTGGCGTGTAGGAAACATGCCAAACAAGCCAAAGACCAGTTAGAAGGTCACCTAGGTGTTATGAAATTGGCATTAATGCTTAGGGTAGGAGAAGCAGGCACAAAGATGGGGATGGATGGACAGCAATAGTACTGTGAGGGGAGAGGAATTTTCCCTGTCCCACCACTTTCCAATCAAACCTGGAAATCAAGCACAGGTGAAATCTGCTTAGCTTTCTGTGTTTTGCTCCCCTTAAAAATCTGAGCAACATTAAAACCAAAATTAATCTAAATTTACCATAAATATTTGCTTAGACAAGGTCTAACTGTTTGCTTTCATCAAGCTGCACTTAGTCTTCTCTTAAACATCCATTCAAACCCAGTTTCTGGAATGCAGTCTTTGAAGTCTTGCAGGTTCTTTTCATACAAGACCTCTCCTGTCCATGCACACAGCTAAGCCTTTTAGCCAGGCAGTCCTTCACTACTTATAACTCTATTACTACAGTGGATTTTTTCCTGAATGCACAGCTCCAAGCAACACTGCTAAACAGAGCAATAATTCACTCCCTTCAGTCCATCCAATTCCATGGGACTCATCTTCACTTTTAAAAATCCTCACAGTCCCCAATAGGGCTGACCTCTCACCCACTGCTGGAAGTTTTATCACCGTTGTTCACCTAAGTTATTTTTTAAAGGCCAGATAGAAGCCAAAAGAATGTGTGTATGCTCCCATGCTGCTCCTCATATTTCAGAGGGTTTTTTAAAGTTCTAGTTATCTCCCAATGCTCTCCTCAGCCACATATTCAAATAATATAACTGCCAAGCAGCACATTAATTATGTTTCTTCTATCAGCAAGAGTAAACAGAGAGGAAGAAATGAAGACCTAATAGAGCAATTGATGTTGCAGAGAGTGGACAAACTTCCTCAGACTCCCACCAGCCCCATCCATGGTGTTGAACTCGAGCTGTGCATTTCTCCCTTTGCCTCTACCCCTGTGCTTTCCTTTTTCTTGTGCTGTAATTTCTTCAGCAATCTCTTCTGGTTCAGCACTGCTGCAGTGGTTAGGACAGTGAAATTATGCCTCATGACTTGGATTCCTAAGAATTACAGTAATACAAGTAATAAAGCAACCACAGTCTTATCTTTATCTGACTAAAATTCATACCTCAAGAGCACCAAACCATGAAGAAATAGCATACAAGGGAGAGAGAAAATAACCACACGGATCAGAGTGGCACGCCACAAATGCATCAACCCTCAGCTTGTATTAATTGTATGGTTCTAAAAATGATATTTTCTCTCTCTCTTTCAATGTACCTATGCTCATTTGCATCCATAGGCACTGTTTAAAATAAATTTAAAATAAATTTGTTTGCAAACAGTCCTCCTACAAAAAAAAAAAAACAAAAAAACCACTGAATGAAACATCTCTGCACAGGTTTTTTGGTGCTGTAGAGGACATGCAGTGGATGTCTGTGCAGCAGCACAGGAAAGACAGATGAGGAAGCGAATTATTCAGCTGTTTGGTTTAAAATAGGACAAAAATGTTGACATATATGCAAATTTCTTTCAGTGAAAATTATGAAGCTCTCTTGGTACAGCTCTGGCTCTCCATTGTCTCTAGAGAAATTGAAAACCTGTTTAAGATCAAGACAAACATTAGCACACACATAGGTGTGGGCAGTAAAAAGGCCATTAAAACATGCCAGTAGGAATGTGTTCTGGTTCTGACTGGGATAGAGTGATTTTTCCACAATAGCTAGTATATGGCTGTGCTTTGGATTTTTGCTGGAGTCAGTGTTGGTAAGTCAGGGCTGTTTCTGTTATTGCTGAGCAGCACCCACACAGAGCCAAGACCTTTCCTCCCTCTCACCCCACCCACGATAGAGGGACTGGGAGTGCACGAGGAACCAGAAGAGGACACAGCTGGGACAGCTGACCCCAGCCAAGCCGAGGGATGTCCCAGACCATCCGGCCTCGTGCTCAGTGTACGGAGCTGGGGGAAGAAGGAGGAAGAGGGGATGCTTGGAGTGGTGGTGTTGTCTCCCCAGGGCCCTGTGATGTGGGATGGAGCCCTGCTTTCCTGGGATGGCTGAGCACCTGCCTGCCCATGGGAAGTGGGGAAAGAATTCCTTCCTTTGCTTTGCTTTGCTTGTGTGGATTGCTTTGGCTTTCCCTACTGAGTTGTCTATCTCAATCCGCTATTTTTCTCACTTTTACTTTTCCAACTCTTTACCCCATCCCCACGTGGTGGGAATGAGTGGCTTTTTAGGGTTCAGTTGATGACAGAACATGTGAGCTCTTTTAGAACACCCTAATAGAAATCTATGACCTTCTCATAAGCCTTTGAGTCTCTACTTGCTATAGGTCATTGAAAAAATCAGTTTCTGCAGCAGACCTTTTAATAGAATCAATCTTTTCCTTTAGGAGTTAAATGACTATTAGACATTTATATAACTGCATACAAGCACACACAGAACATGATGAACTACCAGCAGCAAATTCACTTGACCACTTATTTTCTTCATATTTATATGAAGAATATAAAAGATATTCTTCCATAAGTTTGTTTTCAAAAGTTATCTTGCTAGATTTGCAAACAGGCTGGAATAATACTAATTAGAACTAACTATTGTTGAGAAATGTTAATGTGGAAGGGAAGGCATTTAAAGAACAGTAACAGAGTTTAAAATATAAGTTCATTCCAGTAAATCAGTGTCAAAATGACAAGAGAAGCCAGCATAGCTCAAGACAGATATATGGAACAATATGTAAGACAAACAAAACTGCTTTTGAACCCGTCCATAGAATATCAGAAGTGAAGGATTTGATCAAGTATTAAAAGACAAAGGCTAAACCAAATGAAACAAAACCAAAAGTGAATCAGACAGTCAAAATCTCTCAGTGTGAGGTTTTTTTCCTGGTTTGGTTTTCTTTTTTATTTTTTTTTAATTGGGTCAAACCCAAAGATTTAAGAATTCACTTTCCAGAATGAGAGTGAAAAGCATTAAACTAAAATGCAATAACTACTTGGAATATTTAAAGAACTAATTTGCCTTAACTGTTCCAAGATACATCTGTATCTGATGCCTCCATCCTGAATTCTCCTATAAGCAGCTTTTAAAGCTGTTTCCAACCTTTACTACTTTTTTATATCAATGCAAGTTATGCACTGACAGCCCTGCCCAAGCAGGGCTCAGGGAATTTGAACAAGCAGCCCAAGTGATCACTGTGGGAGGTACTGCCAGGGCATGAGCAACCTCAGCTCTGGAGTAGCAGCACTTGAGGGGCAATTTCTGCCCTTGCTTTCTGCAGGAATTGCAGCACGTCTTCACCCCATGTGAGTGAAGGGAATGGCCCTTCTTGTTCCTGGCTGCTGTGTCGGTGCTGAGAGCTGTGTGCTCCCTGGTTAAGGTCCTTCAGGAGCTTTGGTGGAGCATGGGGCTCTCACTCCTTGCACCCACTGTCCTTGTCCAGAGTGCCCCCAGCATGTCACCTCTGGTTAACATGAGGCAGATGGCACAGACCGTGCCCAACCCTCATGATGCTGCTGTGCAGCAGGGTACTGGGCCTAGGTGGCTTTCTCAGTCCTGCCTGGCTCCTTATCCTGTCATAATGATCAAAACTGCAGAGGTGTAGTGTTTCATGGTGGCTGATCTTAGGTAAAAAAACTGTGATAGAATTGGGTTTTGCTTGTTTTTTTCTAAATAAAAATAAACTGCTGGGAGAAACAATTTAAAATTACCATCATACTGGTAGTTCTGTAGATCTTCCTTAATCTTTCCTACAAAACTTCCCAAATCTTTGACTTTACATGTAAACCAGAGCTATAACCTGAAAGCTTCACTGGCACTTCAGTCTGAGTTTTCTTACTTTGGTTAGACAGCTAAGGATGCAAGTGCCATATAGTCATATCCTGATATAAACTGTAAAAAGAACTCACTGCTTGATCCACTCTTAATGGCACCAATGCCAACTTTTTCCTTGTACAAAGTGGTTTCCCTATTGGCTCAGTGGCAGCCCATGCCAGGGAGCAAGGCAGTGATTTACACCCCTTTCTTCTCTTGCAAAAGGATGCACAGCTACTCACAGCTGAGCCCCAAGAAAGCCCACAGACCAGACATCAGATATCCAAGAGAGAAATAAAAGTGGGAACAGAAATTGAGAGAAGTCTTCACAGACACTTTACAAGTTTATGTAGTTCAA
Source organism: Cinclus cinclus (assembly GCF_963662255.1). Lineage (NCBI taxonomy): Eukaryota > Metazoa > Chordata > Aves > Passeriformes > Cinclidae > Cinclus > Cinclus cinclus. The sequence goes on along the minus strand of NC_085051.1, from coordinate 2,377,602 downwards.
GACAGATCCCTGAAGGCAGAAGACCATCATAATGCCATTAGTTAAGGGAAAGGCTGGGGAAACTGGAAACGTGTGTAGGGAAAGCTTAAAAATCATTTTAGAAAGCCAAGCGAGGGAAACGTTTTAAACAAGCACACTAGTGGTTCAATTAAGGGTTTCAGAGATGCCTGTAGGAGAAAATCTCAGAGGATATTACTGCTAGGATAGACAAAGGGACGCAATGGGAACCTGATGTGGAGATGTTCAGAACCATTTCCCCAAGTTTCATATTGGAAGCTAAATGCATTAAAAAATTTAGAACAGCAAATTTATTCCAGAAATGTGGACAAAGTGCATTCAATAAGCTATTCAATCATATATCAGTACAAACAGGGGGGCTGAAGTTATAATTTTACAAACAGAAAGAGCACTGAAAAGCAAAGCAAGAAGCATTGATTAATAAGGTAGGCAGATGTGAGAAAAGATAATTTGCTTTTCAATAAATACATTGGACATTTGTTAAAGAGAAAGCGCTATTCCTCTCAGGAAAAACTCTGCTGGTTGATCTATCAGAGAATGCAAAACAAAGACAAAATGGCAAAGAAAAAAAGTCATAATGAAATCTGTTTTAAATTATTAATGAAGAATTGACCAAGTACTTTCCAAAACAAAGACTAAAACTCAATGTACATAATATGATGAAATTAGTGCATTTTTACATAAAAATAATTTCTTTTTAAAACAATAGCAGGGTTGTTTTCTTTTTTGGAGGATGGTGAGGGGATTGGTGCTGGTGATGAAGGTGGTGTTGGAATTTAACATTAAACCAGGGCACAGATTAAAAAAGAGAAGCAAACTTTATAATTTTCCCCTTTCTTTTCCAAAACAAGGTTACATTTCCCCTAGAAGCACAAACTGTACACAGGTATTTTCCATCCACTGATTAGTGTGCATTTTACAGCTCCAGTGTGAGCCCTACACTTAAGGGCTGACTTATTCATCAGAGAAATCTAAGAGCTTCTTTCTCCTGCTCTACATACTCCCACATCCATTCTCCATGATCACAGCTCCATGGCCTCCATTTAAAAGTAGGTCTGCATTTGCTGTTGCCTTGTTCATAGGGGATGGGAGGTTTTCACTGGAGCTACAAGCCTTTAGCTTTAGCCACAGTGTCATGGTTTTAGCTTGGAGAAATCCAGTTAGATTTCCAATGTGTTGGGTAACTATCAGTGGCCACACAAAGAGAGAATATGTGACCCTATGAGAGCATAAAGACTAGGGAGGAGGGAAGAAGAATCAGCAACAGCTACTACCCACCACCATAAACAGTAAATCAAAACAAGCTATTTAATGGGGCTTAAAAATACTGATGCAGAAACTAACATTACCCTGTGTCCAGCAAGCTGAAATAGATACTTAAAGGTGTACTGCTCAGTTTTCTCTAAACAGTAAACATATAATAGCCTTTTCCTGAAGATTGGATTCTAAATAATTCAAGATCAGCATAGTTTGATTGATTTGTAACCATAGCAGAACAATACAGCACAGAACATTCCCCACACCTTTTCTCCTCTGTCACTTCATTCCAGTCGTGTTCCTAAATGGAACCCATCAGCTTGCCTGGTGTTGGCAGGAGTGGGAATGATGAGGAACAGCAGAGGATGCTGCTCTGCATATTCCCCTGGCTGGGATGGTTATCCAGCACTCTCCTTGGTCCTTGGCAGTGGTGGCAGCCTGCAAAATAATGGCCTCAACAGCTTCGTAGCCACTTGCTGTTATAATCTGTATAATAAGTATTAGTTCAGCTTTTCATATGGAAAGCTAATCCCCTAATAACATTTCAAATTACTGAACAGTGTTTGAAAAAATTCATACCTACTATTCAGAAACCTGTGCTGCAAACAGCTACACAAGATATACAGCATTCTGTAATTAGTGCACACCTTTCAGACTTGGCTAATTATCTCTTATGAATTAAAAATGTTCCCCCCTCCTCTACTACTACACTTGAGAGGGAAGAAAAAAAAAAAAGGAAGAAAAGATAAGCACTATACTTCTAAGTTAGCTGAAAATTAAGGAAGATAATGCCACTGAAGTGGTTATTTCCAGGTGAGGACCAGGTTATTCAACCTAGGTGAATTTAATGACTCTGGACAGGTTGTGCAATGAATTTCCCTATAAATCACTTATAATTGCAAATGTAAAAATTAAAAACCAGTCTGAAGAGAGAGATAACACAATATAAATGATGGAAAGCAGTAATCTACAGATAGAGGTGCTGCTGTTTTAATTGAGGCCATTCTGATGAGAAGCTTCTGAACCTAATGGGGACAGCACTAGGATGAGGAGCCCAGGTTCTCTAACCTGCAGGAGCTTTTAAATTGCTACACATTATTAACAAACTTGTTTTTAATATACTGACATAAAAACTTCAGAGTTTCTCCTCTCCAATACAATTTTCTTCTACAGGTCTCAGAAAGACCAAGCTTGACTTGGCTATCCACACTTTCTCCCCAGTATCCATTAGCAGCTGGCTATTACTGCTGTGTTGAGCCATGGATTAGGATTATCTTTTCTTCCACTAGATTCCCAAATCAGTGTTTTGAATGATGCAGAGCATTTCAGGTTCCAAATTCCCTGGGTAGAACCCACCTTTTTTTATAGCTCTGAGTGCTGGTCAAATCAACAACACCATGACTTAGTCATAAACAACCTGGATCAGTGGGAGACTTGCTCCCCAGACTGACAGCAGTGCTGAAGTCCCCAGTTCAGTGATGGAGAGAGGGAGCCCACCACCTCTGCCTGCCCTTGCCATGCTTAGGAGCACAAAGGCCTGTCTCATTTGCAGGTGTTTGTTCAAACAAAAGGGCTGGCACAAGATCTCCAACCCTGCCCTGCAGCTCCACAGTGCTCCTGGAAGCCAGTACTGCACAACCCACGAAGGGCCAGGACAACAAACAGCAAAAGGACAGGCGCTCCAGACCAGCCACAAGGGCACTGCTATCACTTAGAACAACAACTGAAAAATACAGCTGTTCTCTTCCCACTGGAAATGGAAGCATGATGGGGTCTGATCTCCTTCCCTTACCTGCTGAGGGCCTGAAGCAAAGGGCTGTATGTGCAGCAAGAAGAGTCCACAAGTCTTCTGGCGTAAATACATTTCATCACCTTCCAGCAGGGAACCCAGTCTTCTTCATGGATGCCATCTAATGAAGCAGTCCTGCCCTTTTGAAAGCAAGTCTGCTTTAATTTATCACCTCTTTAGAGTTTTTGAAAGGTTTTGATCCCTTATATTTTGGACCAAAGACTTTAGGAATGTTTAGGAATGTTCCATCAAAAAGGAAACGCTGAAAACCACACTACAGATTTTTAGAATTAGAGATTACTTGAATTTCAATCTAGGAGACAAACTCATCTGCTTTGTCCTGTAAAAGTTCGGATCCAATATTAAACCCAGGCTTTTTCTGGTCATAATTTAGATAAGGCTGAACATTTCAAACATTATCCATTTTTATCAGATTTTGGCTCTAGATGAAAGAAACCTTGCAGGTACAATCATACAGCCAAATGACTAACTGCCACCCTTTGTGCCTGTTAATTATTTCTGGCCACAGTATTCTGTGCAAAATGGAGCATGGACACAATATGATGGCTTTTCATTTTCCCTTTTTTTTCCTCCTCCCCCTTATTTTTTCCCCTGCCTTTTCTATTTTTTTAAATTTATTTTTAATTTGACTTCTAGATAAACATTTTGAGAAGTCAACACTTGATTTGTTGAAAGTAAAGGGATAATCAGCCTGGAATATCCTGAGTTGTTTTGCATAGGTATTCAGTATTTGCTGCTCCCAATGACTTTTAGTTGGAAATGGGAGAGCAACCATAATTATGAAATCAAGCCCAAAGTGTTTCAAAATTAATAACTTCAAAAATCCAGAAACCATTAAACAAATATAGACATGATGTTGGATGCAGGGAGGGTGAGGGAAGGAGTTTCATCCCTTGGAAAAAAACCCCACAAACTCCTTGTCCCAAACCATTATATTTTATTTTATTTTTAACTTCTCCCTACTTGCCATGGGACAGAGGTATTGAAATCTTTCTATGGTATCACATTAATATGAAATCATTCTGCTTTTTTTATCCTGTGATAGTGAAGTGTAGTCACGTTAGCACATTTCATTGTAAGTTAGCAAAAACGAACATTAATATGACCTGATACTAATCCACCATGACAGAAAATTCCTAATACGATAAAACTTTCATATCATATTAGTAGAAAAAAGTCAGTTCCTGCCTGTTCCAGGTCACTTTCAATGTTGCCTTTGAGCATAAAGTAATGACAAGCATTTGTCTATCTACAAAAGGGTCTCTAGCACTTTTCAATGGCAAAACAAAATTACATTCAAATATGCCTTTCTCTTGTTTTGCTCTGTGTGATCTAGCCCATTGCAGGAGAGCCCTCAAATACATCATCTGAATTTAGTTCATTTCTAGGCTTTAATTTTGAGATACTCAGAGTGCCTTTTTTATTGAAGAACCATCTCTCTTTCAATGGTTGTTTCTGTATATTGAAATTGTAATAGCTGCAAAGATAAATTATACAGCTTGCCTCCTCTACACATTTTCATGACCAGTCTTTGGCAGAAAGTCACCCATGGGCAGTGTGGTCAGGGAGCCCCTCAAAGCCATGTAATAAATAAATTTTTTTTTTTTTTTCTGCAAGAGCTCAAATGGAGGTGTGGATGAAGCAGAGCCAAGTCACAGCTGGCTCCAGAGCAGCTTTCCATGGGGCAGCTCCTAGAGGCTTTGTGGGACAACCTCCATACCAGTTACACCGGCTGGTTTGAAAGCTGCCCTCAGTTCCTCAACTTGCCTGTATTTTGTAGCTACAAAAGTTTAAACTCTGATCCCCCATCTTTGTCATCTCTGGGGTACCTTTGCTTGTTTGCACCAGGATTTAATGAAAAATCATCCTTTGTTAATACCAAAGCTGTAAATCTAATCTAAATGTCTAAATAAAATCTAAAATGTCTAAATAAGATGATAGGTACTACCTAAATGAAATATCACATGTAAATGAGAAAGTGCTTCCCAGGACTTGGGCATTTCCCAGAAATTGCCAGAAAATTCCCAGAAAATTTCAAAGAAACACCACCAACTTATTACAGAGCTTTGTAAAATCTCTGGTTGAGCTGAGTCTAAGCCGTAATTAAATCCAGTTCCTTTGTCCCTGGTGACCCAAGTGACTAGCACTTGGGTCATTCTGTCACCTGATGTAAATTCAGGAGGAGCTCAATTTAAATTCAGATCTCTACGGCAATTTCCAACAAATGAAGGTCTGGTTTTCTTGCTGTAGTAACTTCTCCACTGGACTGTAAGGACAACTGTATGACCAGGTAATTCCAAGAGCTGCAAATACTGATCTTCCTTGCACAGGTTTCACAATTCACAAGTTAAGGTTCGTATTACGGGGAATTAAGTTTTTCAACACAAAAGTTTAATTTCATCAACTGAAATACATCCAAGTGACAACAACAAAACAATCTACTCCTTTTACTTCTCCTCCAGAAAATGAAAGGAATAAGGAATTCAATTTTAACTGCAGTGGAACAATACTGAAGACAGATCACACAATGGATCAGCTTAGTCTACAAAACGTCTCCCAAGTCAAACAGTGTAATACTTACTTCAATTTGTTCTTCAGCTCTGATGACTGGATATAATTCTGTGTTGAAGATGCTAAAAAAGCCCCAAAACTTTTGAGTAACTTCACTCCTCAACCTTAGACTGAAAAAGAGAAGAAAACTGTGGTTCTGGTAGGGAGCGGCCAGGTTGCTATAAGCAAAAAAAAAAAAAAAAAGTATATTATTATTATTATTATTTCAGTTATATTATTGCCTGTGAAACATTGCAAGTGCAAAATGTAATTACCTTAATGCTATTTTTGATATCATATCAGCAAATTACACTGAGTCCCTACTGTGACACTTATATCAGGGTAGAATTATCCTGTTGTGAGTGTCGATCCCAGGGGAAAATGAGGCAGCACAAATGGCTGTGATTCTTGAGCAATTAGCTGCTCCAAGGTTGCAGATACTCTTATTTAAAAGATACTCATGGAATGTTTAACCTGTAAACATCTTGAACATTTACCTCCTATTTGTTTTTTCAGTAATTAAACCTCCAGGGGATCATCCTATGTAACAAGCATTCCTTCCTTATTTTGCCACCCATTTTTCTTTTTAATCATGAGAAAATCCCTTTCAGCTATTAAGATACACACCGTGAAATTTGGAATTGTTTGTAATAACTATGTCTTTCCATTAGTACTAATACCCTAATGCCATGGGAGAACCATGTAATGTGCTGAAGGATTATATAACTTCACGTTGAGCAAAACAAAATTATAAGTTTCAATCGCCTTTGGGAGTCAGTTTTTCAAAGTTCTGTAAGAATTACTGAGGGAAGAAAGAAATACTGATCATTGGAACTCATTTCAGATCTTATGCCTTTACTCTGGAGCCAGAGGTATTGGCCTGAAAGAGCCAAAAGTACAGAGCACTGCCTTAGGCAAAGGCTACCTCAACACGTTCTGCAGTGGGCATCAAAAAGTACACACAGCTCTTCAAGGAAACTTGATACACAGAACAAGAGGAAAGGGAGATAACATTAGTCAATGGTACCATGTCAGCGTCAAGCTATTCAATAATTTCTATATCCTTACCTACAATTTTGAAGTCTATAAGATTATGTTCTGTAATCATAATTCTGGATGAATGTATACCTTGAATTGTTGTGTTAATCAGCACAGACAAAAACCAGCCAGTCCTGTAACAGAAAGTAAAAATATAAAAAATACACTTTATAATCATAACTATTTTCAACTCTAAGTACAAAAGGAAAAATGAACATATTCTCAAAAGGATCCAAAAATCTCTCTTTAAGACATAGGCAATAACTTTTTTCTAACATTAATTTATAGTCAAAACACAGCTTCATAAAAACATCTACTTACAATTAGATGCTTTAAAAAAATAAAGCTTCTCTTGCTGCTTGGCATTTCCTCTCTACCTACCATCTATTATCTTCTATTACACTCTTCTGATACGGAGTCTCTTTCTCCTTGTAAAAAAGAAAATCAGGTTCATGACTTATAAAACATCAGTTCAACATCTCCTAACTTCTGATTTAAGATAATTCTGCTAACAGCCATCATTTTAAATTAAACAAAATTACAACTATTTTGACATTTTCATTATTTTAATGTAGACTGAAGCAAACCGAAAGTATGTGCTTTGGGAAATGTGGAAATCATTAATTTGTAAAATGCTTTACGTTCCATATGAAAGACTCACCATATTACCCATAGACATGCCAAGTTATTCTACCTTCTTTCAACATGTTTTCCATTCTTCACTTACAGTTGCCACACAACTAGATTTTTTCCTGTTTAGTAACTACTGATTTTTCTTATATAAATAACTCCTTAGCAAAGGTTATGCTCCGTTTAAAAATAGCAACAAAAACATTTTCTTTACAGCAGCTAGAGAGCCTTGAAATACATTGGCAAACGCAACAAAATCTGCTCCACCTGTTAGGAACTTTAAATTCAGGCTTTGGGCTGTTTTCAACTACTTTTGTGTCACTACAGCTGCCACAAAGCTCTGTGTTGCTTGTATGAAGTGCGTCATGGAAGGACAAGGCTGCCTTGCAACATGTAGGTGAATGCTGTACCTCCACACAAAACCCATTTGTTTTCTTCTCCTGGCAGGACAAAGGTGTTGTTAAATGAAAAATATTTCAAAACAGCAGAAATACAAAACAGTGCACAATTCTGACATCCGTTGAAACATTTCTGCATTCATTCCTATGCTTGCTAATGGCATCAGACTCTCCTGGGTCCTATACAATACAATAAGGAGGAGTTGTGAAGCAGAACAGATTTTTCTCAATAGTAGGACTACCATGTAAACAGGTGGCTTTCACTGCACTATATTTTTCCACTAGGTGTATTAAAGGCTTAATATTATTTTTTTCATTCAAATTCTGACATCACTGGCAATGAAAATAGAGGTTCAAATTCTCATTTTCTTATTGGTAGACTTAATCTAGTCCACACTGGCAGAGGGAAAAGGATGATTAAGTGAAAAAAATGCTCATTATAATTCAATCTTTTGAAACAGTGCATACCTGCAAATATCAATAATACTGCCAATTACATTTAATGTATCAAGATTTGTGCAAGGCCATGTTTAACATGCACTTAGGAGAAAAGATAATAACAAATGTTTGGGAATTGTCCAAACATGAACAGTATATTAATAAAAAAGATGGAAAATTATCACAGTCAGGCATGAGACCTGTACATCTTGCAGTTTAAATTGCCTGAAAAGATCTGCAACGAAGACACGTCTCAGCTTCCTTAAATTATAAAGAAAACAGATCCATCACACATGCATTTTCTATATTGCCCAGACTGCCAGTGCCTCTTTCCCTGTGTGGAACAAGGGGCAGCCACGTGAGCCTGTTCTGGTCACTAAGGCAATGTTCCTCACATTTAATCTATGTTAATGAGATTTGTGTCAGAGAGATTCTCAATTCTGAAAATAAGCTCACTAAAACCCCGTTAAATTGAAATCCCATCATGCCAGAAACCTATAGAGCAAAAAAGATTAGGATGCAGCAGCAAACAGCTGGATTTTAGCTGTCAAGATTTTAGAGGGCAATGTCTTAATTTCCTCAAAATTATTGCTAAATGCTGTGTGGATTTTTTCCTGGTCTTTCTCTTGCTGCTTGCTATTTCCTTTCCACATATCATCTCATTATCTTCTATTACACTTTTCTGATATAGAATCTCTATTTTTAGGTGAGACCAAAATTAAAATGGGAGAGTGCATTTCATATGCATCGTCTGACTATCACCAATATAAATGTAACAAAGCAGTAGAAGGAAACAGTGCCCACATCAGAACTGGTGTCATCTTTAACACTTGCTGCAAAAGAAAATATAGTTTAAAAAGTAAGGAGAAACAGGAGACCCACACACATCCCTACTGCACTCAGCTCTCTCATTCTCATTTTCTTACCACTGAAAATGATGAAGACATTATTATTTACAGGAAGTATTTTGGTGCAGTCACTCCCCCAGATCAGCCAAACTTTCTCTTTGAAGAAAACAATACAATAAAATAGTGTTGATTTTTTTTTCCCTTTCAGGAACTACATCATAAATCCAAGTGTAACCAAAATAATTAGTTCTAATGAACCTTCTGTGCTAGAGGGACATTCAAATAAAAATGGGACAAATCTTGCAAAAATCAGAATCCTTCTGAATATCTCATGATACCACTTTTTCTGATGCAGTCTACTTGAAAACAAGATCAGTAAGTAATGCTTCTAAAAGTGTCATTACGATTTCATCACTAAGATACAGATTAAAAGTAAACAAAATGCTTTGCAGCAGTCTGCAATAGATCTGAAGTAAAACTGGAAACTACCCTGGATAAATAATGCTTCCTTTGTCCATAGCACACATTCCTAACAAACATAGAGAAGAAAAAACATTCAAGTAAAATGCTGAGATGACCTTAAAAAAAGCTTTATAATAGATAAAAAGAGAAAAAAAAAAAGAGTCATATAAAGCAACTGCAGTTGAGGATAATTTAGAGAAGAGGAATATATTTCTATGCAAAGCTGAGTATAAATATTTATCAGAGGCATAGATGGACTAAAGATATTAAGAAATATAATGAAAAAATACTATTTCATTGTCATACACTTCTTGCAAATACACGCTGGGATAACGCTTCAACTATAATAAAACTTCTCATTATCTGGAGATGCAGTAACAGGAGACCAAACATCATTCATATCGCTGAGAACCATTCTGTGGACGCAGCAAAGGACTACAGGAACAGAGATTCCTTTTTGATATTTGATATTTCTGTAGGCTGATTGAATTGAAATTATGAAAATCATTTAATTAGAAACTGTATGTGGAAGTTCTTTGGAAAAGAACAACATATATATTTGTTCAAATTCACCATACCCAGGCTGGTAGTTGTACAAAATCATTTTGGGGGCAGTGGGAAAGGAAATCAGGAGAGGATAATTGTGCTGCTCTGCAGCTGACCACAAGGTATTTGATGTAGTCACATGAGCAGAATATTGGATGTACTGCTCAGGATGCACTGCTCTCCAGACCTCACTAGTGATCCTAAAGGGATTCCTCTGTTTCCACTGCTCCACAGGTACACATCTATAAACCACACTCCAGGCTATTAATGGCAGTCTAATACTAAAACAATACCAGTCTAATTCCTCCAAAAGACAATGTCATTTCTTAAGTAATGGGGATTTTCCCCCCCTTAAAATAAGACTTGAAACAAAGTAGTAAATAGTAAAATAGTAAAAGAAGAAAATAGTAAAAAAAGAAAATAGTAAAAAAAGGTAAAAAATGGTAAATTGGTAAAATAGTAAAAAACCTGCTTAATAGCAGTTTCTCCTTTTAAAGGCTTGTAGAGGTTCACTATTATCCATAGTTATCTTACACTATCCCGGGAAAGTATTATTTTCCCTAAGTAATGAAGATAAGAGCAGCAATGTGAAGCAATTTACTTGAGGAAGGCTGGTAGCCAGTATGTGCAGAAAGCTAAGGAATTCCTGGATGCCATTACTGCACTTCTCTGCATAATCTGGTGCTGCCTTTGCTCTAATAATCTCCCAGCAGCATTCATATTAATCATTTGGAAGCTGTAGCATCCGAAGAGCCCAGCCAGGCCTGCTACAGCAGTTAATGTGCACACAGAGTATCAACATCAAGAACATCTTACACAATAAAAGAGCTTTTTGAAATCAAAAAAACAAAGGGAAAGAAAAGGCAATAATCTAAAGTGCAAAATGAACAGTGCATGACAAGACTGACTGACTGTTTCTTCCACTCTGTGATAAAATACACAGCAAAAAAAAATTCTGGGTTTACTACAGTAATATAAATTTACTTTAAGAAACTGCTAATTTAAAGTTCTTCCCTTTCTATTTTTTTTATTTTTGTGGAATACAAAGTAAATTTAACTTTATGATATAAAAACCTATAGGATTAAAAACAGTTGCACATTATGTTCTGTATTAAATAGAATTTTTCTTGTTTCCTGGCAGTGCCATCCTTTTTGCTTTGTTTTCAGAGGATTCCAGTAGAAGAACTTAGCCTTCATAATATATTCATATATATCCACATTAATTTATAAAATTAGTGTTCTAATTTTTCACATTTTTTTCAGATATATCAGCACAACTTTCAGGCAGGACCATCAAAATACTTTGCTTTTGGACTCCCACAGGTTCACACTGAAAATTACAGATAGATCAACACTATGTAAGATAAGTTGGGCTGGTTTTGGTTGGGGTAGGGCTGATTTTCTTCATAGTAACTGATGTGGGCTGCATTTTGGATTTGTGCTGAAAACAGGGATGCTTTCAGTGCTGCTGAGCTGCGCTTACACAGAGCCAAGGCTTTTTCTGCTCTTCACCCCACCAGTGAGGAGGCTGGGGGTGCACAAGGACTTGGGAGGGGACAGAGCCAGGACAGCTGACCCCAGCTGACCCAAGGGATATCCCAGACCATCTGGTGTCATACTCAGCATATAAAGCTGGGGAAGGAAAAGCTGAGATGTTTGGAGTGATGGACTCTTCCCAAGTAATGTTACGCGTGATGGAGCCCTGCCTTCCTGGGGATGGCTGAGCACCTGCCTGCAATGGGAAGTGAGAAATTAATTCCTTGTTCCACTTTGTTTGCCTTACTAAATGGGCTTTATCACAATCCCTGAATTTTCTCACTGTTGCTCTTCTGATTTTGTCCCCCATCTTACTTTGAGGAAATGAGTGAGCAGCTGGCTTCAGGCTTGGTTGCTGGCTGTGCTTCATGTATAAACTATTTTTGTATTTGTATATAAAAATTATATATTTAGATAATATACAAAAATACAAATATATATAAAGTATATATAATTTTTAAAATCTATAACATAGTACTATTTTCTACTGTCAGCAGAACTATGAGGTAGCATCTGGGAGCAATCACATGAGGAGAATGAAGAATCATGAATGTCCTCCATGATAGCATTGTACAAAGGGAAAACTGCTAACTGATTTTGCTCACTGAACCTAGTATTAGGCATGGAAAGCTAATAGAAGCATAGCAAATAACAGGTTAATTTTTAATATTCTAATATTTTTCTAGGAGACAAAAAAAAAAGAAAAAAAAATACAGGAAAAAAAACCACAACCAAACAGAAATCTTCTTCCTACCTGGAAAATTCCCTTATTTCTGCATCAACGACTATGGGGATCTGCCCAAAAATAAAGTTTGGGATTTTGGGGCACTGTAGATTTTCTTATGCAACACACCAACCCTGTGAGTGAGAAGAAAAATACTTCATCTAGGAAGTCTTGCTGTTGCTATTTGTATGGAGCTGAAATAATTCACATATAATATTAAGGGCACAGCCAGATCCAAGCATTCAAATCTAATCCAAACCTCAGCTCCTGGCTCCTCTATGTCACACACCTCGCTTGGCCAGAACCAGGGGAGGGAAGGGGCGCACCAAAAGCTCCAAGTCTGCCTCTGACACACACTCAGGACCAAGTTCTCAGCCATGTAGCTCAGCCCAGAACTGACAGATATTCTGACCTGAGCTGAGCAGAGTTCACTGAGCACAGCTCTGCCTGGCACTATCCGTTGTCAGGCTTCATTCTACTTTCACCCCTTTCTGGGACATTTAAGAGTTGCAGGGAATTCCCCTCGGCAACAGCTGAGGAGTTCTCCCTCCCAACGCCCCGAGGAACAAGGGCCAAATTGGCTGTGTTTCACAGCTGAAAAAAGAAACAGCCCTTGGAGCAGATGGCAGGCAGAAGAGTGGTGTTGGAAACAATCTTTCAAGGCAATTTAATCCAAAAATCACAATTCCGCACAGCTTTCAAGTGAGACCCCAGCTACCTGAAAAACCCTTAATGTCCTAGCAGAGAATTATCTGACCTTTAAATAAATAAGTACTTAACATCTAGTATTATTAAAAACAAAGGTGTATCAATACAGATTAGTGCCTGGGTACCAGCAAAGACACGACAGAAAGAGACAACCCCACACCACCAGTGCATATTTTCCCCTCTACGTGGATATTAAAGGCAGCACCAGACTGATCTTCAAGACCTGGAAGTATCACATCCTCCTGGTTGACCAGACTACAACATTCTTTGTCAAAGAGTAGATATAGCAATAAAACTATGAAAATAGGTACTAAACTGATTAGTTTTGCACCACAATAAATTGGTTCATTCTGAGTTTAAAATTTCAGAGGAGAAACTAGTGGTAATCAAAGACTTTATTGCCCAATTTTACTCAGCACAGCTCATGCTGCTATCTGTTAGATATCATCATCATCATCATCAGGGTGCCCCTTTGCTCATTCTGCCAATTAAAATAACCCAAAAAGTACGACATCAAAAAGATTATGTTTTCTTTAAGCTGACCTTTAAAACTGAAGTTTACAATGCCCTGGTAAGAACTTAACATCTTAATTTACATAATTTTCTTCTAAATTACAAGTCATGTTTTATCAGAACAGAGTAAGCCAGAGGACACGAACAAGCTGTGAGCCAGCAGCAAAACATACAAAGCCCAACAGACCTAAAACTTCTCACAGACAGGTTATACAAACAGGAAAAGAGGAAAAAATAAAAACTCAAAAACTCATCCGCTATTGAATTACACATGCCCTCTTACCCTTGGGGGTTGCCAATCATCTTCTGCTCCTACTCAACACTTTAAATGATTACTCAAATAAGATGGAAAATAAAAGTTAACAAGCGTTGAATTCCTAGGATTGTTTGTATCCATCTGGAATGATATGGCAGAACAGCTTCTTGAATTAAGAAAGGTTGTTTCCTTCACCTGCTGCATGGAAGAACATATAAACTGGAAGTTGTTGAGTCCACTTCTGGCCCCAGCAGAATCACAGAAAATTAACATCAATCCAGAAGGAACACAACAATGACAACTGTATTCAAAGGGCTCTGGCTGGAGGAAAGTTTCCCTCAGCATGTGTTAACACCCAGCATCCATCAAATATATTATTGTTCCTTGACAAATGTGTGAAAATACAGAGTGAGGCCCCAGAATAGTCCAAATCTGGAAAGCATCTCATGCATTAAACAAGTTTGCAGACTTGCTTGAAATGGTAGTAGTTAAAGACCTGTAGGTGAGCATCAGGAAATATTTTCAAGGCCAGATGCTTCAGTAACTTAAAATCATGTCTCTGAGGAAAAGCCCTTTAAAAATTCTTAGGCAGAAAATACATGGCTACTGTCATATCCTCTGTGGGGCTGGCTACTCTCATTTAGAACACCTTTGCACAAAAACAAAATAGAAATGAGAAAATGTTTGGCACCCCTTCCAAAACACTTTACATCTGCTAAGAAAAAAGACTTTTTCTCTCCATATGAACTAGCCAATGATAAAAAGAATAGACACAGCTATTACAGTTTTTACATGTTTGATTCCTGAAGCAGACAAGGTCCTGCTATCACATCACACATGCTTGAGGAAATGTATATTCATGTGTCTTCTTAGCAAAGAAAGAGGTAGGTTTGTGAAGCAAATCCAAGTCAGCTGCTCTAGAGCAAGCTCTGCAGATTAGGTTTCTACGTTATGCCTCAATGAAGTCTACATGGGAAACTCCAGCTCTTCGTTGGACAGCCCTTTATCAACTCAGACACAAAAACACAAAGAAGGAGATAAAAAAGGAGAAAATATTTAGGCTTAATCCTCCATTTCCTTTTAAACACTATGATTCACTGAAAGACTTTAATATTAAAAAAACCCTCAAACTTCTCTACTATTCCCGCAGGCTAGAGTGCTCACCAGCACTCTATTAAATCATTTCTCTGAAACCATCTGTAAAGTGTTAGGCTCTCACACCTTGAGTAACTGCAGGCAGGAAGCAGCAAGTGATGTCTCATGTCCATGATGAGCCATGTTGGCTTCTGTCAGCCAAAAGCGCTGGAGCAGCCACAGATATCCCTGCAAGAGCAGTCCTTCAGCATGAGAAAACCAGCAAAGGCAAAGTTCTGCACCCAGCCAGCCCTCTAAGGATTATTTAGGTGGCATCTCTAAAATCCTCCAGTTCTTCTGGCAAATGGCTATCAGTGACAATCAAACTCATTTACATTACAAAGCTGCTCTCAAGGGATTACTGAAATCCCCTGATTTCACTTATTTAATTTGGTGAGCAGATTGTGTTGCTGAAAAGTAGATTTGCAGATATCTGGATGAACTCTCACTGAATGCAAAACATGATGCTGAATATAGGCTCACAACACAAGTGGATTTTTGTAGCTGGACTAGTGCTGTCAAAGAGATCTACAAAGGAAAAAATTGCTGCAAAATTTAGATCTCACAATTTGGTTATGGTGGGCAGAGCTGCAGAGCACCAAATCATTGAGCATCTGTGTACCTCATCTGTGCCAGTGCCATAGCCCTCATTTTGAAAAGCACTTCCGTAAGGGCAAAAAAGAAAATCACATTATATATTAATATTTATGCCTACTTATTAGGTACTGACATAATTTGCACAGCTACCCTGTTGGATAAAATCCCCACTGCAGATACAATCACATCTGAAGATATCTAAGAAATAAAAACACTTAGCTGGTCCACTGCATTAGATCTTTTCTGCAGTCAGTCTAAACTCATCCAGAATTGCAAAGCACGTTTATCAGCCCTCTGAGTGCTCCTGTGAAAGCTTTTCATGTAAAAATGTCATTTGCCTTTTGTGGTGACAGCTATAAATGTGAACTACGAGTCTGAACAGGAAGCAGCATTGATAGCACAGCCAGACCTCCTCCTCTCCTGTCACCAGCCAGCACAAATGTGAGCTGCATTACTGGAGAGGACTGCTCTGCAAAAGGGTTCAGAAGGCAAGAAGTCATCTCTCAGCTTTCACCACAGAGGATGCAACTGCAGTAGCCATGCCTCTGACTCATCTGCCCAGCAGTAGATCCAGAAGACCTGGCTGGCACAGATGGGGAAACATGAAATACATTTAAAAAACACCAGGAAACAGTTTACTGCAGAAAGGTATAAATATGCTGCAACAGAGACAGTACTTGTCAGCCGTGGCCTCGCAAAGGCAGGCTTTGACATTCTCTCAAGCACAGTGCTCCTCCACAGCTCTGCACAGAAGATGAGAGAACTGAGGAAATCACTTATTTAGCCTCTAACTCAGACAAGAGAAACCCACTCTGATCACCTTAGGAAATCCAAGATAAGAAAATTTCACTCACACCAAGGTGCAGAGAAGGTACAGTATCAACTCTGTTTTGGAAAGGTAAACAGAATAACATGACAAATTAATCATGAATTACTACAAAGGTGTGTGATGGTATTTCATGCCCCTTTTCATGTTTATAAAATAAGGTATATTTATGGGTTCTTATTATACAGCCAGGATGAATTTTGAAAGCATTATACTTGACCAACACAAGTAACAAGGCTCTCCCCCTTCAGGACAATCTACTTAATTTTATAACATTATTTTATTTAATCAGATACTTCTTTGAGCCTCTTTCCATCACTCCTCTTCCCTCATAGAGCATTTCTAGTTTTGAAGAATGCAGAAACATTTCCTAGGTGAGGAAGGCCAGTATGAAGACAGTAATTTTTATCCTTTATGCTTGCAATGGGCATCTGACCGTGGTGATTTTGACCAGCCTCCCTGTGATAATAAGAGCATAGTGCCTAGTTCTGTGATGTTTAAACACAATATGCAAGCAGTTAAAACAGATACGGAGGTTTGCAGCCTGAACTGTACACATCATAAAAAATGAGATGCCAACACTGGCAAACTTAGCAGGAAGGGCTGAGTGGCCTCACCTCACCCGTCCGTGCCACACGGGAGCGGGGTCACTCAGCTGTCCTGTGCCAACCTGCTACACTGCAGCCCACTAACAAGGATGGCCAGGGCTTCGCCCACCACTGGCACAACCACATTTAATCGTCCCACATTCCAACACCTTCTTTCTTTGGCATAGACTATTCATCAACAGTGCACTACGAAAGCTTGACTTTTTCCAAGAATGTGAAGCACTTGCAATCATAACCTGAGTCGCAATCTGTGCTGGCCGTGCCAGGGCACCACATAACCCTCACTTTCAAGGGTGAAGTAAACAGCTTGAGGAAGAAGAAAGAGCTTTGAGGATTGTGTCATACAAGCATTAATACAATGCTCACATCAGCAGCACTGTGGCTTTTTAATTTAAAGCATGTATTCCTTTGAGAATTACCATTATCTCATTTTTTGCACTCTACCTATTATACAATTCTTTTTGGAGATCTTAACGTGACTGTCATGGCTTCTGAAAAGCAGCAACCGCAACCCTCAGCCATCGCCAGCCCTTTAAAAGGGCCCAGAGGGGAAAGCCAGCACATCAATTGTTACAGCTTTCAACACCTCTTTTTTTTCTTTCTTTTTTATTTTTTTCTTTTTTTCCAGAAAGAGTTGAGTGTTATTATATGAGGTTTTTTTTTTTTTCAAGCATAGTTTCAGTTATTTCTCAGTAAACATAGATTGCTGTACTCTGGCATTTCATCCCAGAAGTTTAATTGAAAAGGAGGAGGGGGCAAGGGGAGCAGAGGGCAGCGTGGGGAGGTGGGAAGGGCTGGGAAGGAAGAAAAAACTGGGAAGGTGGGAAAGGCTGGGAAGGAGAGAAGGGCGTGGGGAGGTGGGGAAGGAGGGAAGGTGTGAGGAGTAGAGACATGCTGGGAAGGAGGGAAGGGTGTGAGGAAGAGATGGAAAAGGCCAGGAAGGAGGGAAAGGCCAGAAAGGAGGGAAGGGTATGAGGAGGTGGAAAAGGCAGGGAAGGAGGGAAGGGTATGAGGAGGTGGAAAAGGCAGGGAAGGAGGGAAGGGTATGAGGAGGTGGAAAAGGCCGGGAAGGAGGGAAAGGCCAGAAAGGAGGGAAGGGTATGAGGAGGTGGAAAAGGCAGGGAAGAAGGGAAGGGCATGAGGAGGTGAAAAAGGCAGGGAAGGAGGGAAAGGCCGGGAAGGAGGGAAGAGTGTGAGGAGGTGGAAAAGGCCGGGAAGGAGGGAAAGTCAGGGAAGGAGGGAAGAGTGTGAGGAGGTAGAAAAGGCCGGGAAGGAGGGAAGGGTGTGAGGAGGTGGAAAAGGCAGGGAAGGAGGGAAAGGCCGGGAAGGAGGGAAGGGCATGAGGAGGTGGAAAAGGCAGGGAAGGAGGGAAAGGCCTGGCCTGGGCTCTGGGGCTCCCGCTGACCGCCCCCCCCCCCGTCTCCCTCAGGGCCGAGCCGAGCGCGGCACCACGGCGCCCCCTGGCGGCGGCGCCATGCGCGGGGCGCGGAGCTGAGGCGGAACTGGGGGGGGGGGGGGGCAGCGCCGTCTTCGCTTGATGACTACACAATGAGCAGTGATATATTTTAATTTAAACACCATAAACCTATTGAGTGCTTAATTAACTTTAACCGTCTTCAGTGGAATGAAGCCAATTTGAGGGGGTCAAAAGGAGTTGTTTCAATATCAAACAGTTTTACATAGTCAATCCATTCATTCGGCCTACAGCTACTGATTAACACACAAAATTAACATGTTAGTAAAAATTCATATTCGGGTCTCTGGGGAAATTAAGATGCACATGCACAGAGCATGATTAGCACAACTATTGTTTTCCCCCCAACAATATAATTTAATGGGTTTTCAGAATTACAGAAAGAGAGAGTGGGCGCTGGTTTGGAATTGATTGTTTACCACAAAGCTTTGAAATATAGAGAAGACGGAAACCATCCTGAGCCAAGAGGGCAGCGACAGGGAAAAACGGGAGCAGAGCAGGCCCCTGCTGCTGAAGGGTACGGCTGGAGCAAGGAGCAGGCAGGCATCCCTCGTGCCCTCCCGCGTCCCACGGAGCCCCAAAAGCCTCCCCAAGGACATTTCCCTCTGCCCTCGCCCACTGACGCCTTCCTCTCCTCCTCCCCTCCTTCCCTTTCATGTCCCGATGTTATTTTTCCATTGTGTCATTTGTTTTAGTAAGAGAACAAACAGCTCAAAGCTTCTTCCTGCGTATGCCTCAAAATATTGTAGCTGCCAATTACTTTTCAGAAATAAGAGGATTAGGAAGGGCGCCAAACAGACAGAGCGAAGGTGAATATAAGAAGGAACAATATTTTAAAAATTTACCACTAGCAAGCCAAACAAAAGTGACTGCTTGGAGGACCTGGCTTAAGTAGCAATGAAAGAAAATAAGAAACCCTCAGTGACTTCAGTAGTTGTTGGATCAGGCCCCCACACAGGGGTGTTGCCCCCACATGGTGTCCCACACATCCTACAGGGCAGATCATAATTTCCAATTCAGAGAGGCACCAGGAGAGTTGCCAGTCACATGGGTACACGGAGAGGTGCATCATAGGAGCCCTGAAAGACAACAGAAAAGGAGGAAGGAAGAGAGAAGCACATGTCTGCTTTCTTGCATCACTAAACTATCCATTGGCCTCTGGTGTTCACCAGGTTAAAAAAACTCCACACAATATCTTAGGGGGTTCAGACCAACCATTTAGTGTAAAAACACTCCCCTTCTACCTCTTACTAGAATAATGCAGCCAAGGTCTACACAAAGATAGATTAATTGTCAAATAACAAAGGTCTTGTGATGGGTGAATGGTCCCATGGCTTCCTAGGTTTAAATGTATTAAATGTTTTATGAAGTGAAGATGGAGAGACAGGGAATCCTCTTATCATAAATGCAAGTGACCACAGCTGCAGCTGGTTAGAAATCTCACTATTACACTATATCTACTGTGTTAGAGCTACCACACCTCAGCTCCCACAGTGCAGTCTGTGGTGCAAGAGAAGCTACAGCTGCAGATGCTGTGGATACCAGCGACATCCACAGTCATGGGAAGAGTCTAGAGCTGGAATTAGTGAACTTTCATGAGATAACCAGGAGAGAAGTGCCCAAAAAGATGGTGCAATCTCCATACAAATAATTTTTTCTCAAAACTCAACTGCACAGAGCCAAGTGGAACCTGATGCAGCTTTTACATTATCTGAGCCTTCAGCAAGAGGCTGGATTAGATAACTTCCAGAGATCCCTTCCAACCTGCAGCACTGTATTTCATACATCAAGCATTCCAGTAGAGTGGCTCCTGATGTGCCAAAGTCAGAGGCCATACCTCCCACGGAACCAGGAAATTGTGGAACAATGGCATCTAAATGTGGTGCAGCCAGAAGCACCTCAATCCCAACTTGAGGTGAGCTCGGAGTTCAGGAAAAGCCAAGAGCCTTTTCTATATAAGCTGGGAATTTGTCCCTAAACACAACATAATAAAATGCTGTCCACTGCTGTAGTCCACAAAAATGACAAATTTGGGATTATGACAAACCAGGAATCTCTGAATCCTTATTCAAAGACTGTTAGAATCCTAAATGCCAGAGCAAGAACACAGATATCTGCTTTCCTCGTGTTGCAGATGTGTTTGGCAGAGGCAAACAAAGCCTTACACAAATAAACATTGAACTGCTTGGGTCAGAATTCTCAGCTTAACAAGATTTACAGCTCTTCCACCATTTTGGCATCTGGGCACACAATCCCATGTGCCTTAGTTTCTTTGTACGTGACAGATTTAAACACCTGGCAGAATTGAATTTTTATGATCACAATGGTTTTGAATCTATATTTATGGGATTATTTTTGGAACAAGGACTAATGAGAACAGTGATGTAACCCCATTCACATTTGCATGTGGTTTCCATTCTGCATTTGATATTAGAGATTAGAGAAGTTGTATATGTAGAAAATTTTAAAGACCAAAGAATTCGAAAGGCATCTGGGATCTGTAGATCAGAAAATAGATGAGAGCAAAGTGTTTGAGGTGGTGGAGCAGGAGAAGATGGGGACAATTGGCTGAATGTCTCATGAGAGCACAGGTTAGGAAACTAAAGTTTGGTTCATCACCAGCTGATTTTTGCAAGAACTAGGGTGAAGCACCTAAAAGTAGAAAGCTGAGAGTGATCTTGGACTGAACTCTTAATCAAACACTGGAATGACTGTGAAAGAATAAGAACAGCTCAGCAGTGATCATGATGAAAGTTCACCTCCCTTCAGAATGTGACATGTAGTAATAATCCCTGTAATGCTTTAATACGGGAAATTATCATTTATTGCAAAGATGGAAGTCAGAAACAGCTCAAATGGGACACTCCAAAGAAGTAAAAATGCATTTAAAGTGGCAGTAATAATAATAATAAAAAAATCCAAAGAATGGGAAAGCAAGATATAGACTTAGGATTGTGATGTTACAGAAAAAAATAAGAGGAATTTGCAGGACAGCCAAAGCTAGAGAAGCAAGGAGGATAACTAAGTTTCAGAAGTCTTCTCATTGCTTAAGCTGTTTAACCAGCAACACATAAATAGAAAAGGAGAATCAAGAGACTACAGAGACACAAAAATATTTCTCTTAACTGGCTTTAGCACAAAAGAATCTCGTTATTTCAGAGATACTTTGTGTGTGGTCTTCCCAGAAACATATTCACATACAGTAAAATACTCCAAAATCCAAGACATCTAAGAAAAGAATTTATTGTTTTCAGTGAATTTTCTTTAAAAATTAGGGTCAGACAAGGCTGTCAAGGATTTCCAAGAGAAGCAGACAATGTGGTTAATAAAGGAAATTTGCTTGAATTTGGGTATACTTTTAAAAGGAATAGGAAAGGCCAAAGGATGATCATGATTAAAACCAGCTTAACAGACAGGTGTTATGGATTGGCATGGAAATTGTGCATCACAGTGCATTTCACTGTATTTCACTCTAAGTCTGTGAAATACACATCTAGATGTGTTCTGTCGATTGAGCAGGGCAAAGCAGCAGAGACAAGGAGCTGAAAGTCTGACTCTGACTGAGTCTTCTTTATATCACTGTGAAGCCAAACAGAACCACATGGGCTGCTATCCCAGTGCAGCGTGACGCTAAACAAGTACAGCATCTGGGAAGAGGAGCAAAAGCCTCCTGTCCTACTCACAGGAATTGTCAAAACTGCCAAACCAAGCACACATCGTTATTATTTAGGTGGTAAAAGTCTTGAAAAGTCTTTTGATCCAATTGCCATGTAAGATCCACTAATGAAATTACCTAAATTGACTCTAAACACGTCAGGATGGGTGTTGAGAGCAGGCAGTATTAAGCTGCTGTCAAAACCAAAGTGCTTGTCAGGCCACACCAGGAAGTTTTGTTTTATGCCCCACTATATAAAGGAGTTGTGGATGGCTTGGACAAGGCCATAAAGACAGGGAAGTCTGCCATATGAGGAAAGGCTGAGAGAACTAGGTTTGTTCAGCCTGGAAAAAAGAAGGCTTGGAGGAGACCTTACGATGATACTCTAGTATTTAGAGGGTTTCTATACTAAAAGGTGCAGACTCCTTTTCTTCAAAGAGTTGAGGGGTAATTGGTACAAGTAATCCTGGGGACATTCCAGTTAGACACGAGGAAAATTTGTCACAATGAGAACATTCAGCCATTGTAATAATGTCTTCAGGGAAGTGGCAGTTTCCCCAACTTTTGGGCATTTTTAAAGTTCAGATGAACAAGGTGCTATTCCATCTTGTCTAGACTCTGCTTTTGCCAAGAAAGATTCAATCAGATGATCCTCGAGGTCACTGAAGGCCTGAGTAAGGCTCAGTGAACAGTTGAGGAAAAGGTGTGCCATGGGAGGATACAAAGTATTTACTCCAAACCTATTTGTATGTTTATTTTTAAATAGCTGAGGAAAAAAAATGTGCACATAATGTGCAGATGACAGATGTCTGTACGTTCAACATGGTATAACTTTGGGAAATGCCAGAGTTCCTCTGTGCATCCATGCAAAGGCCAATTCAGAAACACAATGGCATCAAAATTTCAGGAAAAAATAGGGCCAGAACCTCCAGTAGATAAGCTGCTTAGCATTTTAATACTAGTTACTAAAAAACCTGAAAATTATTTTCCATGGCTCATGTTCAGGGAATCTAAATGCGTGGATAACATCTTCCCACTTTAGATGCACTGTAAATAAAAAGCAATTATATGACCAAGAGGAGTACCAGTACACACGGCCTTCCAGGTAAGCATGAAATAAAACCACTGCTGTTAGATCAATTGCCTTTTTTTATCTTTAGCTTTGGTGCTGCAAATCAAAGGATCCCACAAAACTTTATGGATGGAAATCTTTTTTCATGGAAAGAAATTAGGAAAAGCAAAATTCTGTAAATTACAGGAGGTAGCACACATGCAGCAAGAGGATTTTCCATAGGCCTTTCTCATAATCAATGAGACAGAAGTCCCAAGGAGAAATCAATGTAATAGCAGAACACACTGGAGTCTAACACGTAAGATATTCAGAACCTCTTGTACATAAACCAACAATTTACATAAAGAAGAGAAAAAAATATTCAAAAATCTGTCTAGAAAACATTAACACTTGTAGCAGACAATCAAAAGTTACTTTTATCACATACATAGAAGCAAAAAAAGAAAAAAACAAACCCAAACCAATCATAATAAAGCAACAGATCCATTCCGAAAAGCATCTCTCAAAAAGAATTTTTAAAAAATATATTTACTTCATTCATGTAAGACTACTTCCTGTCAAAAAAGTAAATGATAAATAACGTTGAAGTAACCTCAGCAAATACTTAGTTAAACCACATAATTATATTTCATCCCTATAATTTGCTTTTGTCACAACGGAATAAAAAATAAGTAGGTGATTCACAGATAAATTCCATGCAAAGGCCAAAACATGTGGTTCCCATCTAAGACTATATGAGCAGAGTTGCTTTCAGTAATATAAATTATTTAGTCTAGCACAGGCTAAGTAACACAAGTAGTAGACAAAGTTTGTAAACTCTGTAGATTTTTAAGCTCACACAATACTCTTAACTGGATATTCACTAATACATTAAATACATATGCATTTAAGTAATATAACTCTCCACAAGTATGCAAAAAAATTCAGAAGCATTTTTTGCTACCTGGTATAAAATGTGTTATAAAACTTCCACTGAATTTACTTCAGATTTTACATTGTCTGGCAGTTGCTTTACTTTAAATAAATAAATAAATGGTGAGGGGAAAGAAAAACCCAAACAACCCTGGGGAAACCAAGTACATTAACAAGGTGCATCAGCAATTCAGCTTGAGGTGCAGGGACTCACTTGATGCCTTTTGTTTTCCACCAAAACCACACAGGCACTGACCAGTGGCCTATGACAGGACATAAGGACACACACATTTCACAGGGTTTGCAGCAATACCTTCTTGAAGGCTACATGGCTTTGGAGGTGCAACAATAGCAATCCTTTATTTTATGTATGTGGTGAAATTAGCCTTTGATGCACCTGACATTTTTCTGTGAACTTTTTGTATGGCACAAGTGATGGTCTCCATTTAAAAGTAGAAGAGCAAAAGCATTTTCTATTATGATCTTTTCAAGCAGAATAAGTGAAGAGTTATGGCAAGTTCATACCACTTCTAAGATGTTTAACACAAGTATCATAATTGTCACTTAATGGGTCAGGAAACAAAGACAGACTTGTCTCAGTGGGGTTGTCTGTTCTCTATAGATCACACTTATTTTCTCTTCATATTTAGGAAATGTAATTATGTCTAATTCAAATTACAAGAGACAATAATTACACAAAGCCATTTTTTTCTTTATAGTTAATCCTCTGAATATTTTATTTGCCAAGGCATACAATTTTCCAAAAAGAAAACATCAACTTATGTGGCCCATATGGAATTTATTTAATTATATGATAATCTAATATGGTTCCCTGCAATTTATTATGTTAATTAGTTAGATTATGTGTGAAATACTTTGTAATGAGCCCATTCCTTTTCTTTATATGAATTTTTTAAAAAATCTTTCAAATGAACCATTTTTCTGCATTTATGAAAGATATCTGGGCTTTGTAATTTAAATGATGTTTTATAATTTATATCACTGTAGACTTACTAAAGATTTTGAGAATCATAAACCACATTTTGTGAGACTGCAACATCCTTACAATAAGCAAACCCAGTAATTGGAGAACACTGTGTATTTGATATTATAACTGAATCTTGTGCTACTTTGGCAGTAAGCGCAATATTATTGCAAATGATTGCAAATGGAGGAGGGCAAAGGAAAAGAAAAAAGTGAAATACCTCCAATAATTCTTCAACCAGGAGGGCAGAAGAGGATTAAAATAAAGCCTTTAATAGTCAGCATGTGCAAATCTCTTTTGGAAATGAGCCAAGAGACTAGAGCAACATGGATTTTTGCGAGAAAGTAAGTTACTGTTTTTTCATACAAGTCAACTACAAGTTACTATTGTGCAAGCAGAGAAACAGATCATTAAATATTAAAACTCTTCCATGACATCATCTTAAGAATATGTTTTCCAAAAGTCCTGAAGTGCTGTCTCTTTTGAAATTTCATTTCATACATGCAATTTTCCTTTGCATTCTAAAATGAAGAATGAACTCCCTTTCCTTGCCTGAATTTTCAACAGCAAAAGGCGAGCACCTTTATGTTTGTGCCAGCACAGCCCTATGTGTCAAGGCTGGAAACATCTCCAGAACCATGCTAGAACCCCTCATACATCCTGCATTTAGCTTGGAATTTGTGTCTGATTCTTTAATCTCCAAATACACCCTGCAGGTAGTGTACCTGATAGAGAACCATGAGATGAAGCCCTGAAGGGAAGAAGGGCCAAGAAAGCTGGTTGATGTTCAAGAATCATCTCCTCCAAGCTCAGGAGTGATACATCCTAACACAGTGGAAGTCAGGCAAAAAGGACACAAGAGGGATGAACAAGGAGCTCCTCAGCAAACTTAGGCACAAAAAAGAAGCCTACAGATGGTGGAAACAAGGACAGGTAACACATGAAGAATAAAGAGTAATTTTTTGAGCAGTCAGGGATCAGGTGAGAAAAGCCAAAGCTGTGACAGAATTAAATCTGGACAGGGAGGTCAGGGCAACAAGAAAAGTTTCTATACTAAGTTGGTGATAAAAGAAAGACTAGAAGAAATGTGGGACCTCTCCAGAAGGAAATGGGAGACCTGATTACATGGGAAAGGGAGAAGGCTGAGGTTCTCAACAACTTTTTTGCCTTGGTCTTCACTGGCAAGCGCTCCAGCCACAATGCCAAGTGAGAATGAAGGATCCCACACCGTAGGAGACAATCAGGTTTGAGACCCTCTGAGGAACCTGAAAGTGCCCGAGCCCATGAGACCTGATGGGTTAAGATTCATTAGGGATCTGTTCTGGGATCAGCACAGGTAACTTTGTCAGCAGCCTGGGCAGTGGGATGGAGTGCAGCCTCAGCAGGCTTGCTGGCAGCACCGAGCTGCATGTGCAGCTGCTGGAGTGAAAGGATGCCATCCAGAAGGACACTGACAGCATGGAGAGGCTCATAAGAACCTCATGGAATTCAGCAGGGCCAAGTGCGAGGTCCTGCACCTGGGTTGGGGCAAACCCAAACGCAGGCTTGGTCTTGGGGATATTTCTTAACTGAAGAAAAATCCAGACCTAGAGGTCATGATTCAATTCATCCTTTACAAATTGTATAGATGTCATTAGTCTATAGGTGGTAGTAGACAGAAATAAAGTTTAAAAAGCCTGCTGCTCAATGGTGATGCTCAACACAAAAAAAAATCCACAGAGAAATTGAAGTTGAATCAACCTCTCTCCTTAGTTTTTTTATGGTTTTTCCTTTGTATCCTCTGAAAATATATTAACAGTGCAGAATCTTGATGTTGGCCCAAATGTTACATTTAAGTCAGTTTCTAATTATTATCTTACCACTTATATTCATTTTCCCTAAATGGAGCACTGTTACAGCACAATAAATAATTCTGCTGTGGTCACATACATTTCAAAGACTTGACAGGCCAGTCAGCTGCAGAAGCCCTAAATTTTTTTGATCAACATATACTGATGTAATAATAATCAGTGGAGGCAGAGAAGAGTGTATTCCAAGCAAACTGCGCTTGGGTGGATTTCCTCCAACTGTTATTTCAAGTCACATTTGCTTCCCATGTAGCCATATTCTTAAAATGCTTTTATACTTTGTGTTACATCTGCAAAAAAAAATGAAAAAGTTCAGAGCTATAGTATTGCTTATCTCTGGAAGAACAGTGGAAATATGCTATATGTCAAAGTAAACATTGTGCAACTTGTAACAGACATTGCATCTCATACAAATGCCATGAATTTTGTTTGCACTTGATACTTTGCTGACATCAGAATCACAAAACCTAACAGTAAACCATTTAAAATTACCAATAAAACCCTCACACACACACAAAAAAAAAAAAAAAATCTGTGAGAAATTGCAGTTATATTTCATAATATATAGGCAAAATCCAACATAATTTCTCCCCAGGCCTGCAAGCAACTGATTCCTTAATGTAGCATTTTGTATGTCCCATACTAAGACAGCACAAACCCAGAAAGGTAATCTTTGCAAGGCTGGTTATTTAGATGTCTTCCTGGGTTAAGAAATATTGGAAACATTAAAAAAAAATCCCAACATAGATGATTTAAAATATTTACAGTCTTTCGCTTTAAAATTACTTACATACAGGTTTCTGAAGACTGCTCAGTGAAGGACTGCTCCTGTGTATGTT
The DNA here is from genome assembly GCF_963662255.1 of Cinclus cinclus. Classification (NCBI taxonomy): domain Eukaryota; kingdom Metazoa; phylum Chordata; class Aves; order Passeriformes; family Cinclidae; genus Cinclus; species Cinclus cinclus. Next base: position 2,349,921 of record NC_085051.1, on the reverse strand, counting down.
CCTTTAGCAGATATCCTTAAAGAAAAATGTCACCGTAAATTTGCTAGACTGAGAAGGTATGTAGCAGTCCAACCACTGTTGGGTTTGTTTTTTTTTTTTCAAACAGCAATTTTATGGAATAGACATCCTAAATGTTCCTTTATAGCAAGAAGATTGTATTTCATTGTCCCTTGGATTGCACTGGGGCACTAGGCAGTGAAAGGAAGGGGTGTCTGAATTGTCACCATCACATTCTCAGAGGTCTCCCACAGGATGCTCCCTAGAAGGTCACAGCTGAGAACATGCCATAGACTCAGAGTTTACACGTTCTTAGAACAGCATTAAAGGCTCTCTGACAGCAAGCCTTTAAAGCACCTTATTTTGCTTTATTGCTCATTAGAGAAGAATTAAGTAGGACTAATACACTCACAATGAAGTTTACATGAACAGTTCAACAATGCCTGCATTATGTTTCGATTATTTTTTTCAGAGAGCAAAATAGTGACCAAACTAGATCATATAAAACATGTTCAGTTCCCACCACTAAATATCACAACTTGTACCTTACATCTTTCAACAACCTCAACACTGTCTCGTGACCTAACAATCAACAATTTCTCTGTGGCCTGTACTTTATTTTGTATTTCCCTATCAACAGAGTGTATACCATCAGAGCAGGGAATTAGTCTGTGTCGTGCTATGAAACACTACAGATCAGTTCTGTATAATCCTTGTCAAGTCTTCCCTGAACAAAACCCCAAAAAACTCTGTGCACCAACTCACAGGGTTCCTCAGTTCTTAGCTCCAAGCCTTTTCAATTAAAACTATCACAGTATTGAATCATTTGTGATGAACAAATATTCTTTCCACGTGTATTGTAGACTTCAACACACTACTGACAGTTTTAAAACTGACGCATTAAAATAATTGCCTAGCTATGTATTTAAACAATTAAGTCATTAGTTCAGTAAATGCCATAATAGGCTTTTAGAAATTACAAAAGAATCCTTTCCCATGACATACATCGATATGATATTTGTCTAACTAGGTGATCTGCTTATTATTCACTAATCTAATTCTTTCTTGAATTATGTAGCAACAATATGCACAAAGAAACAAAGTTACCCTCGATAATTATTTGACAGGATAAGTTTCAAAATCCTGACATGCCAAAGGAGCAAAAAACACCTCAGTGCCATCACAGGACCTCCCGACTCACTTGGCACCACAGGGTTAATCTCACACATTTAATATCCTACCTCAAACATGAATAATTGTGGCAAGAACCAAGGTCTTAGGGTAGCTTTAGTGAGACCATGCTACTTCTTCAGAACACAACAGTAAAAAAGCCATGCAAATGGAGATGAATGGAGCACAAGCCGCCGAGGTAATTAAAAATGTATTTTCCATCTCCTAGTAATTGAATTGTGTACAAGCTGCAAGTTAATGAGGTCATCTACCCTCGAGCACTGACAGGAAAGCAGGAATAATTATCTTTCAATTTTTTCTTATGTAGCAATTAATTTTAACCATTCGCCTACACCCCACTCCCACTTCCCTCATTCCAGTCAGTCAAAGTCACGGCTAAGCCGAATTGACAAGCAATTGATATGGTGGCGGCACGGAGCCGCCGAGGCGGGCAAGGTAATCAAGGGGCTGCAGCTGTTGAGGGCTAAGCGCTTCCAGGTGAATGTCACCTGAGATTTTGCATTCTGCCACTCGGAGGACTTGGGACACACAGTAGTGCCTGACAGCACATCTGGTGCCAGGTGGGCAGGGAGGGGACATCGCTGGTTTGGGAAGGGAACAGAAGGATGGACAAGGATTGATGAATGGACAAGACTAGAAACAAAAATGGCCTTTTTTGTTGTTGTTTTTGTTTCTGGTTGGTTTGTTTTGGTTTGTTTTTTTGTTTTTTTATTTTAGGGCTCATCTGCTGTCATTGAGAGCTACAGCTGTATTAAAAAAAAAAAGGTGTAATGCCTTGGCTTTTAACTCAAAAACTCAAACACCAATTAGACTCAAACCCTTATGATGCTTCCTGTAACTGTGTGACATGGACTTGCGGCAACTCTACACTTTAAAGGAACGAAAGACATGCCAAAACAAATCTGTGAGAGCAGGACATAAAGTGGAGTTTGGAACTCTGACCTGTGCACATCAGGGCCTTGCAAGCTCTGTGCAGATGTCCACATTTATAATTGGGCTGGCAACCTCTATGGTCCTCCCTTTGACCTGCACCATCTTAAACAGCTAAAATGGGCAGTTCTGTTCACAAAAAAGCAGGCAACACCACCAATGTAAAAAAAGGACTTAAACATTTCACTGAAATAATTGATATAAAGGAAAGGGGCTCAAGTGTTTGGTTATTAATACAACTCCTACCTTTCCTCCCTCAGTGAAGACTACAAATGTTATTAGGACAGTGCTTGCTAGGTGGAGAGCACAGGATGGCCATACCAAAATGACAGCCTGTCCCCTCGTGTCGGCGCACATCAACTTGTCCCGTTTAAATCTCTTCCTCAATTACTGATTTTTGACTAGCACTTTTAGAAAGAAACCCTTTCCCAACCACAAAAAAATCTAACTCAGATATCTTAACATTCATGAATTGACAATAATCAGGTTTTACTTACTTGGCTGAGCAGAGCAGCAAACCTGCCTGCCAAAGTTCTCCACACCTGCAAGATATATTAAAATGTCTTTCCTACAGACACTACTTCAACTGAAGAGAAACTCCATAAAAATGGCAGAAATTATTCAGTGTCAGCAGGGGTGTAAAGTGAGAAGAAATCTCAGACATTTGCCATGGACTCCAAGCCCACAGTCCACCTGCCTCCTCCTAATACGAGCCGATTCACGGAGTTGTTCTGAAGCTGACTCTACTAATTTCAAAAGTTTTGAGCAAATGTGTTTCTTTTTAGATGAGCATAATTATCGAAGTAAAGCTCAGCAGAGAAGGTGCCAGAAGTTAGTTTTACTTCATTAGAAATGCAAACAGTAGTTACTGTGTGGATGAAAGTAGGCAACACCTGGAAAAGTGGTACACAAAGGTCACCCCAGCTTCAGTATAAAATTAGCATCAGGAATGAAATCAAAGGCAGGCAAATGCCAACATGTGCACAATGAAGGGAAAAGGAGTCGTCACTTTCTTTTGAGCACATAAAGAATATAACAACACATGACAATGCAGTAATACAGTAATAGCAGTAATTTCTATACATTTATTTTATTGCCTAACTTTCTATTTTCTTTACATCCAAGTCTTCTACTCTTCTTCCTATTGATGCTGCTTTTCACAATCTAAAAGCTGTCAAGGTAAATACAAATAGACCAGTAAGTGGAAAATAAGTTTGTTTCTCCTGAAATGAAGATCAAGTTTTGCTTCAAGCAGGAAACTTCATGATCTCAACTTCTCATGTCATAGGAAGATACCTGATGTAACTCTGTAGCACATGCACAGAGTAACCACTTCACAAATATCAGCAAAAGGAGTTCGTAGCAGAAAAATGGATGCCTTTTGCATTTTCCTTCAATGCTGAGAAGCACCCAAGAGACTAGAAATTAAATTTGTATCTACTTTGAGAAATCACAAATGAAAACAAGAGCACTGACTCACGTTTAGTCAGCCAGAAATATTCTTCGGCAATTTCAGAACAAAACCCAAAACTTTTGCTCAAAATTTAAACAAACAAACAAAAAAGCAAAGCCCAAATCAGGACAAAACGCTGATTCAACCTCCCCTCCAAAGCCCCAGTAGTTTAACTAAGAGAAGGTAAGTACAGACCTGGGACACTTGTGAATACTGGTGACAAGTCCAGATGTACAGCAATCAGTAACAGTGTTACAAAGGAAAGCACATCCATAAAGCTACTGTTCATCACCCATAATTAAGCTCATTTGAAAACACTACACACATGGACATGATGGAGAGACATGAATTGTACTACAAAGACAAAATCATTCTCAGTGGTTAGTTAAGTGTTGTCAGTCAATCCTAACCATTTCACAGCCAGCTCTCTCTCTGTAATGGCAGATTAAACTTGGCAGACTTGATGGGGCGTAATAAACTTCATGTAGCTACCACTCCTCCTCTTTTTGCAAAGCTAGGGCATGTTCATCCCCTTAGGTTCACTCCAGAAAGCCCAGATAAAACAAGGAGAACAGTTTCCATGTCCTCTGGAGGTTCTGCATTAGAAAGGAAAGTTCAAATACATGTGCACGAAGTGAGGAAGTCGCTTGATGCTCCCTCCTGCCTCTGAGGTGCAGGAGGACAGAGGAGCAAAGCACTGACTCCAACAGTGCCAGGGATCAAGGACAAGACTTCAGTAGCAGGTCAGCATTATGTGGCTTCTTCTCTGAACACAGAAAACATTTGCTGTGCCAGATAAAGGGTCCCTCCTGGGAAGCATGCTGTCTTGCACAAGAAATAAGGGATGGTCCCTTGACCATTTTCTGTGGTTTGTTTTCCATGCATCTCCCAGCATCCAAAAAGCATTGTCTTGGCATATTTCTAAGGCACAATCCCACTTAATCCTCTCAGTATCTGTTTACAGACCTGTTGTCCATCAGTTTGACTGCTCCCTCCTTGAACTTGCAGAACTTGTGTTTCTGCAACTTTCTGTGGCAATAGATTTTTGAGTTTTACTACATTCTGTGCATGATTGTCTTTTGATTTGTTTAAAATTCTCATATGCCAACAAAGTGTCTCTTCCCCTGCTCTTCTGCCATGAACAGAGTAGAAACAAGAGGTAGTTACTCCTAAAGCTCAGTATAAATCACAGAACTTCAAAAGGAGAGGAAGAAGACAGAAAAGAAAAAAAGAAAAAAAAGTGTAATTCTCACCATCAGATACAAACATCTTATCCTAATAGTAAAAAAGTTTTAGCTGAAATCCAAGATAATACTATTTCCTTACGTTCAGGGATTTTAAATGTCCCATATTTACCACAGACTTATTTAGCACTCATGATAAACTAACTTGAGTTATATGACATGGAAATGATGTGGCATTTTTAAAAAAGAAGCAAGGAGAAACAAAGCATTTAGATAGGTTCTTATAAGGTAAATTGTGATGATGCAAAAATGAACCATTTGTGATATTTTTTAATACTCAGAACCGACAAATTTTCTCTCACTTATTAATATCAGATGTACTATTTATATTCTATATATACATGCATGTTGTATCTCCACATTAAAATGCTTTGGGAATGTTTCCCTTTTTTCTTACAACTACTTCTTGCAACACACTTCTATGTGAATTTTATATATCCAGTTTCTCTAAGTATAACTCTTCAGATTTGGATTAATCCCCTTTTCAACCATTCTGCAATGTATATCTGGTGAAGATGGACATACCAAGAATTAGCCACAGAGCTGTTGCCTTTTAGATCCAAAAGCAAAATCCTTCCTTGAGTCAAACCAGGATTAGTTGCTCCTTGGGTTGAAAAAGGGTTGCACCCTTACCTTAATATACATCAAAGCACATAACAGTGTTACCTGACTGCCCAAAACCTCTGTGATGAGAGAATTCATGCAGCAAACATAAGTAAAAAATGCAGGTTGAACACTTTCGCTTTAAAAATCAGAAGCCTAAAAGTTAGATACCATTCTGAAATAAACCACAGACAGAATACAAAGCAAGAAGCAACATAAAATGCTTTAGTCTTGAAAAGCATATGGAGTAATGTCATTGGTTTCTTCACAATCAAAAACCTGAAATGTCTGCTTGGATGCTGAAGTATAAAGACATTCATGTCCCCACCACCCTGCAGCAGGACACATTGCCACAGACACGTGGGAAAAATTGCACCTTGATACAACTTTGTTTAAATACAACCTGTTATTTTCAATAGTGGTCTGCACAGGAGAGCTGTTATGATTTAATCCTATAGAAAAAGCATCAACACAAGCCATCCTAAACACTGGCATAAGAAAATACAAAGTTCAATTTTGCTTAAATTTGATAACCAAAGTGCCACTTTGAAAGGTAGAACTTCTCATACACCCATCTCAGGCTCTTTTTAAGTGCAACTAACTCTGATTAGCATAGATTTAACACTGTGAACTGGAAAAATTGTTCACCATCCCTGTCTGTTTTTCTGTATCACATTCGTTACAAGATATTCTTCCTATTATTTTGAGAACACTAAAAGAAGCAACCTGACAGAACCTATTCAATCCATCACCTTCTCATAGGGGACTACCTAAGATCCTCAGTCCTGCTTATGAAAGTGCATTCCTAAACTGCCAGATTACAAAAGAATATGGTCCCAATCCAGATGTCTAATCTAAGCCTTGAAATTCAACTTGGCTTTCCATTTACAATATTTAATTTCTGATAATTGTAGGTAACAACTTTTAACTTGAGACAGTCACAGAATTGTCAGGGTCAGAAGGTAACCTCTGGAGATTGTCCAGTCCAACCCCCCTGCTGAGGTATGGTCACCTCAAGCAGGCTACACACGTGGGTTCTGAATTTCTCCAGAGAGGGAAACTCCGTGACCTCCTTGGGCCACCTGTTGCAGTGTTCTGCCACCCTCCATGTGAAGAAGTTCTTCCTTATGTAGAGGTGGAACTTCTGGTGTTTTAGTTTATGGCCATTGCTCCTCATCCTGTTGCTGGGTACCACCGAAGACAGCCTGGCACCATCCTCTCGGCACCTGTCTTTGAGGTGTTCTTATGCATTGATGAGATCCCCTCCCACTCTTCTCCACACTAAACAGGCCCAGCTCCTGCAGGCTCTCCCCATAAGAGAGCTGCTCCTGACCCCTCATCATCTTTGTGGCTGGATGGATGAACCCACTGGACCCTCTCCAACAGCTCCTTGTCTTCCTTGAACTGGAGAGACCAGAATTGAACACAAGGCTCCAGATGTGGCCTCAGTGGGGCTGAGTAGAGGGGGATGGATCACCTCCCTTGACCTGCTGGGCCCACTCTTCCCGAGGCACCCCAGGATACCATTGGCCCTCCTGACTACAAGGATGCCCTGCTGCCTAATGGTCAGCCTGTCATCCTCCCAGGTCCTCCTCAGCAGAGCTGCTCCCCAGCAGGTCAACCCCCAACCTGTCCTGTGCTTGGAGGAGTCCCTCCCCAGATGCAGGACCCTACACTTACCCTTGTTGAACCTCATTGGGTTTCTCTCTATCCAGCTCTCCAGCCTACAAATAAATCTTACACTAACATTTTCTTGTGAAGAGTCCCAGGTATATCAACATGGGTGATACGTTAATGCATCTCCTATAAGTGCAGAACATAACTTCTTTTTTTAATGACAAAATAGATTATTACATAAACTTAGGCACTCACAAAAGATTTTAGGCTGCACCATTAAATACTTCTGGTTTTCTAAATATCCCATCTACTCAGCTGTTGCTTATCAATCATCCATTTAACTATTGTACTCTGTTGTTTGATCTGGCTTTGCCACACTGTGAAAATTATGCTTAGGTGTACTGTGCACCCTGTTCCAGGCACTATGCTCACTGCCCTCTCCAAAGGGTCACATAGGGCATTTACACAAAATAATTTTTTACAGGAAATTTCACACAAATAGAGAAATAATAGATTGTTTCTTTGGGAAGAAAAACAAAACAAAACAAACACAACCAACCAACCAACAACAATAAAAAACCACTGAGATCCTAAAATAATTCTGACCCTATCCACTAAACAGGATATCAACTTACCACACAAGCTCATGCATATCAAGGGTCCGTGGCAGTCCAAATAGTGGCTCTGGGAGATCCAGGCATGAAGAAAATTACTTGAGGTATAAATCATAGCATTAAAACTGCCTCTGGGGCAGGGGATCCATTTCAGCGATCATATTGACATTTACTGAAGGTCCTTGACAGTCCTGGTGGTTCTCTCCAGCTGCTCAGCTATCAAATCATGGTTATTCCATAGGATCTTACTAAGCCTTACAGAACAGGTTGCTGACTGTGCTAATATTATATTAATAATAATAATATTTTTAAAGAAAACCCCAACTGATATTCTTTATTGTCAGTACTATTTTAATTTCAAAAGCACCTTCATTTGAAGGCATTTCCATTCACCAGCGGGCTCAATACTTATTTCTCATTCCCCTTTCCCAATCACATAGGAAAATTAGAGGATAGGCTGAAGAGAATAAAGCAAAAGTGGAAGATTTCAATGGGTGCTCAGGGAGTAATTTATGGAAACAGCATGAATTCCTGCTCAAAGCAATGGGGAAATTCTGCTCCCTCCAGACACCATGATTAAAACACTGCATATTAGTTCCAGCTAAGTCAATTTTTCTTAAATTGAAAACTCTCATGTAACAAAGTTTCATTAAATTTTTTTTGTGAAGTGCCATTGTCCTTACCTATCCAGAGACTTGAATAGAAGTCACATATGTTCATTTACAGAAGGCTTAATATTCCCTCAGAGATTCTACATAAGTTATTCTCTCTTGGCATCAATACTGATTTACTTGGATATTTTTTATTTTACTCTTTTTATTGAAAATGTTCTTCTTTCATTCCCATCTCATAACTGAAATATTTTATTCCTTAGTTATTGTCCGAGAGGAGAAAAGTGATTTTAATTTCTAATGTGTAGATGCAGATTACTTACTGAGTTAAAAAAACAAGACTTGTATCAGCAATTGGGATATATGGCTCATCACAAATTATACTTCGCAATTCTGATCAGCAGAAATTATATATTTCATACTTTCATTCTGTTCACACTCAAATAAGGCATTTAACAATCCAGCATTTAATTGAATAAAAGAAAGAAGCATCCCAGAATTTGGAAGAAACATTTTGTGATATTTAAAGTATTCAGATGGCTTGCTCCTTTTCCAAAGCATGATTCTATTGTATGACTGTTACAAGGTAAACCCTGAATAACACCTAGTGTACTTTAATTAGTTTTTCCAATTATTTTCAGGAGAGAAAATAAAAACTCAGGGAATCGCTGCTGGGCCAGCACTGCCTCATAGCACATTTTACACTATTGACCAATGACATAAGACAAAGAGAAGAAAATAGAATTTAAAATTATCATCTTCATTCACAGAAAATCATATTTTTGATTATACATATGTTATGACAAATAACTTAAAGCCCTACTCAGAAAAAAAAATGCATAATGCTTTCAATATCTAGTCTGCATTTGTGCAAGACTGAACTTGAGCAAAGTAGTGCTACCCTGTAGCATAGCATAAAATAAATCAAATAAAGACTGACTACAAGAAGATCAAAATGGCAAGACATCCCTGCTTTTATTCCATTTTCCAGGGTACTTCTCTAGACATGGATTTCTTTCATGTCCATCTTTTAAAATAATCATTTAACATTTACACCTGAATTTATTCCAGATATAAATTCCCCCTCCCCGCCCATAATATATCCAGCTAGTTTGGGGATGCTTATACAGTAGCGTCCCTTGGTTCTTCAAATTGGTTATTCAGTAAGCAGCTCTGAAACTCTGGCTGAGAAAGTCAACCAGCAGAAACAAGCAGTTGGTTTTTCTTTCTCTCTGCACCTTTTTGTCTCCCTAAGGGAATTTCCATCGTAAGTGAAAATCAGAACTCATCACAGCAGTGGCTTTTCTGGCAGAAACACACACCCACAATGGGCTGATCAATGACCCACTGGGTCTGCCAGGACACTTCAACACCAGTTAAAACAGAATGTTTCTTCAGTCCTAGCTAAGTAAAAATTAAACATGCATCTTCTTCAGCTTATTCCTAACAGCTGATCTTGAGCCAGTGAAGCAGCTCCTCAAGTCCAAGATCAGCTAAACCCTCACCTTCCTCCAGCAGTGATGGCTGCACGTGATTGCAAATGTATCTAGAAAAGAAAGACCCTGTGACAAAGTTTGCCAGCTGAGGTGTTGGAGCAGTCTACCTGCATTCCTACAGCTCCCCCCCTGCTCTCTGTAACACCAAAATTCACAATGGGCTAAGAAAGATCCCAATCACCTCTTCATAATTCATGATCTCTCCTACACTGTGTCTTCTCTGACAGGCAACTGTACACCTTTTTCACCTAGAAGGCTTGCACTGTGAATTAAAATGTGACTTTCTTCCTTCCAGCAAAATAGAAAGGGAAATCAAAACTAATCTTCCCCTGGGTCCTTCCCTTCCCCCCCAGTTTATGTGGCACAGACCAGCCTGCAATAATCAAACCAGAGCCATTTAGTGTATAGTCTAGTCTTGCTGTGACTAATAGGATGATTGGTTGTATAGCTTCTTTATGGTTGTACATTATATCACCCTTACATAAAGTAATTTAATTTCAGTGGGATAATTAGGGTATTTCTAATCTAACTGATAGTCTGAATGAAATGAGATTCTCAGAGGGAGATTTGTGTACCAGGAGATTGGTGACCTCCGGCCCCAATTTTCACACAATGTATTAAGCTGACAGCCTTACTTCCAAGCCCTGCTGCACTGGCTCCTCACCACTTGTGCAGATGTATGTGCTGCAGACAGCAGCTCTGAATGAGGCTCTTCCACCCACAGGCCCATTATTAAGGGAAACTCTAATTTTTTATTTGAATTACAGAAAGATAATCCAGGCCATCATTCACTCGTTGAAAATACAGCCCTCTTGTTTATCTGCCATGCAAAGCATGCATCTAAATTCTTGATTTTAGACTGACTTCCAGAGAAACACCAAACACATCCTACATTCACTTGATCAACACCTACACTTTCCTAAGTATAAAAAAGAAAATCTTTCTCTTCATATTTTCCAGAAACATACACAAAACTTGAAGAAAGCAGCTTCTGGCAAATTGAATCAATGCCATATTTTATTTTTGAACCAAAACCCTAAATTTATCTACCTTTTGCTGTAACCTGTAGCATTCAAGCAGACCTGGCTGATAAACAGACAAGGTACCCCATTTCTTCAGTGGCACTTATGTCCCAGCTCACTCCTTTCCACGTCTTTGCTCTCTGAGAACCCACACAGCCCTTTCCCAGATCTCTACAGCACTATCCTGGCTCAGACCAATCCAAGTCTCGGAAAACAGCAAAAACCCTTTTCCTTCAGTTAAGTGTAGGCTGAATCTCACCACTGTAACCAAACCCATCCTCATCATGCCCGCAGTATTGTCCCCTTGCACATTCCTCTGCTGATCCTTGGCTTTACAAATGGTGATACCCTTAAACAACAGAAGCCCTCACCCACAGACCTTTGAAATTATTTCCCTGTGATTAGTAAACCTCTTCAACCTCAACAGCTTAGCTTTTAATCCTAAGAGCTAACAGAAGTAGAAAAGGCCTTACAAACTAAGGAAAACACTGCTCTGTCACATAATTTGTTTTTAAGTGTTCCAATATTTGATTTAAAGACAGCAAATAAATTATATGAGCTTTCAGGTTTCTTTATCCCAGGCTGACATAAACAGTTCATGCAAGAAACTGAAGACTGAAAGTCTCTTTTCCAGAGATAATAGCATCCTGTGGACAGTGAAGTCAGAGTCCACACTGACTTCAAAAGCATCACAGTTTTACCTAGAGCTCTACAGTTACACACAAATAATCATTACACAGTGTCAAATATATATATGTACTGTGTACCTATCAAACATGTATTTTGTGTATCTATGGGCATCCATTTAGTGTGTGTATGTATATATATTTTCAATTTCAATGTTATAAAGCATAATTTCATGAAAACAAAACCTCAACATTTGCACTAGAGCAAAGATGAAAATATACGATCTACAGTATACCTCAACCCTTAAATCAAAAGAGTTCATGCAGGAGTAATTATTTTCAAGAAATTACTCTGCAATTAGCACCTTTTAAAGAGACATATGTGATTTTAAAATATCAAAACCCAATGAACTTCTACATATTATAGCTACCTCTGTGTACATCCATTTTTTAAGTTCACTGGTGGTGGGGATAAATCTAGAGTAAGAGCCCACCTCAAGCTTTATTTCACTCAGTTTCTCACATTATAATTTTTCAGCAGTGGTAATTTGTATTCTGTATTTTTCACTAAGTCTTGCACTTACAGCTGTGGTGGGTATTTATAGTTGGAAAGTCACTGACCTGAAATATGGTAGTGGCTGTTTTACAGAGGTCATGGTCTTGTCAGGGCCTGTCTGGGAGACTTCTTAGTTCAGGGTACCTTGATGTTATAAAACAAAAACCCCATTATAGTTTGATGGGCCAATATGCAGCTCTTATACAAGAAGTTAAGAGTTATATACTAGAGATAACAACTTAATTTCATATTATTTTCAATTCATTTTCAAGAAAAGATAGTGCCAGTCAAAATAGTTTTAAAATAATATAATATTTTAAAGCTTCTTCCTCAGAGAGGTACCTTAAATCTTCCCAAATTATTATTCTTGGTCAAAAGAAATGAAAACAAATTAACTCTTTCCATTTGCAAATAATCTTGCACCAAGTGATAGACAGAGATAGAGAAAATAGAGAATATTTTCTAAAGTAAATCAATTTTACATTAAATCATAAAAGCTTAGAAGGGAAAAGGGAAAACAAACACATTATTAGTATATTGGTGTATTTAGGACAGTACTGGATTGTGCTCCATTTCTGCATCTGCCATCAAGTCAAGACAGCTCAGTAGTCATCCTTACTTTGGATGAGTCAGAGAATCACTGACTCCTTTACACTGTACCCTGGCATCTCAGATGAAGTGTTACAGACACATTTCTACTTTAAGGATTTGATTTTCAAAAAAATTCAACTGTTAAGGAGTATGTTTGGTTTGAGCACTGGATGCTAATTTACAGGATGTGGAAATTGTGTTTATGGCCAGCTGTGTACCCGTTTGTTTGCACAGGCTCATCGTTCTCCACAAACAGAAATGACTGCCCTGAAGTCCTGGCAAGATGTTCCTCTCCTCCAGCCCAGAGCCCTTCAGCAAAACTCTGCTGCCTCAGTATGCTTCTGTTCTGAACCTTTTCAACCCTGTCAGAACTTAATTTCTTGTGCTTTTAAATCAAGACTGGGTAACTCTGTGGTAACCTGAAGCTCAGTTATTTCTCCAGAAAGGTAAGTAAGAAAGCACCAAGCTGCAGCTCATTTTTGTTCACTTAGCCTTCTGCTGGACTGAATTATGGTTCATGTGCAAGTCAAGTTAGGCCTACAAAGATGATCTGAGTTGGAAGAAGGAAAACACCTTAAGTTAAATACATGAAGTTTAATCAATAGCAGAAAATTATATATATATATATATTTGTGTAACTATTAAGTTGTGCCCTGATATCCAAATGAGAAAGAGCACACAAAGACTATCTCTCCCCTCCTTTACAAAAAATAGTAATAATAACCCCCCTGTTTTTAGAACAGTTACTAGAGCAACAAATTGCTGTGGTATAGTATAGAAAGTGGCAAGGAAAGAGAAGACACCTCTACTTTCACATATTTCAGCAAGATTCAAACCATGCCAGCACTAACAATGATACACTTCAATTACAAGAAGCCTTACTAAAGCTCCGTTTTTCAAAATCTACAACCACTATGAAGAGATTATTATAAGATTGCTTTATTTCTTACCCATTTTATTACTGCCACCAAATAAGCTTCAGCTAAGAAACCCAGATTGTTTCAGGAAAAGTCTTGAAGAAGCATCACTGTCAGCACTGTTTGGAGGTGGGAGACAAACAGAAGAGAAGGGGAAAAAGAAAACAACAAAGTTGTAGGTAAAACTAACTCCTACTGAAGTGTTCCTAATCAAGTAATCAACTAAGTTTTTTACTTTAGCATTCTACCCTTATTTTTTCCCCTGAATTTTATTTTGGTGCTGGGTTTGGATCTTGTCTTTAAGCACTACACAATATTAAAATACTCTGTAAAATTACTGCAGCATTGTCATGAATGAAGTCTCTAAAAATAACTGCAAATCAAACAATTCATAGTGCAATTTGTTCACTGCTTAAAACACTCAAGGTTTTCCAGGAAGAGGTTATCTATATTGATGTGTTATATAAAACCCATTAACTACCACAAAAAACTTTGCTACCACATTTCAGCATAACACATGGAACTAAATCAAGAGAAATTCTCCAACATTGCAATGAAAGTAAAAGTTGTTTTTTTATTTAAAAACAAAAAAAACCCCAACAACAACCAAATACACTGTCCTCTAGAAAATCCATACACCGTTCACACTTTGTGCCTTATCCTGGTCCTGCTATTTTCCCCTGGGAACAGTAATTGTATAGCTTGTTTCCTCCATTGTCTCCAGTGATTACTGGAATCATATTTCTAGGGTAAACAAGGTGAAAAAAACCCTCTTTCCCGTTCTCCCATTTTCTGTCAGGAAGGCTTGAAGCAAAGTAAGCCTCCCAATAAGTTTTCTAATCCAGATAAGCAGGGCTAAGATATCTGACAGCTGTTTCACGCTCTTCATCATCATCTGAAACAATCAGTGCGCATTAGAGAGTACTTTTCCCTTTACAAAGGTGATAATTAGATAACAAGCTGAGATTAAAGTAATTACAGTTAGACAGCTGGCAAGGCAGCACAGTCATGTTGAAATATTGTTGATACTTCAGCATCTGGTTCTAATAACAGCACAGGCTAAAAGATTTTACATTAATTGCAGAACATAATTTAATATAAACATATTTAATTACAATTGATGAGCGATAAACTGTTCAAGAATGACTTAACCCCTTACACATGTCAAAATGATTGGAACTTCATATATATCTTTCTACTTTAAGAGCAGGCTACAGTCAGTATGAAAGGTTAGGACTCTCCAATTTTAAGAAAGCGCTGCAACTGGAGAGGTGAATTATTGATACATTTTAAAAAAATCTCATTTAAAAACAAGTTAAAACCGCCAGCACACTACAGAATTCAAGACTGGCTCCATTTAGACACAATTGCAGCTAAGCCCAAAATTGCTATCTCAAAAATTCCACAGCAATTGCCACCCAAGCCTGAGGCATCTACAGCTCCCCGGTGCCTGTATAGGCTTCCCAAGGATGCTCTCAATTGCTCTGATCTTATTAACGCTAGGCAACACAGAGCCTCTGCTCCTTCCTAAACTACTTAGGATCCAAGGACCAGCTCCAAGACTGTAAAAGATGCAGGGGCCCTCCTGTGTATTTGAAAAAGTCATTGGCTGAAACACCAAACAGATCTAGCAGAGTTGATCCCAGAAGGTGGTGACCCTAATCGTTAACTTTCTCCATCACCCCTTCTGTGGTCTGGTCAGCATTGTGGTTTCCTGTATGCACCCAGACAAAATTATTTGGGGTTGGGAAGGGACAAACAAGAGCACTGCAGCATAAAAAACTTACAGCGGTGACAAAGGAGGGTAGGAATGAGACAAGTTAATTCCTCTGACTATTAGGAAGAAAATGAAGACAATTGCTTAAGCTATTAGAGAACATCAAAAGTGGCTACAGGGAAGGTGAAGGGTCTTGAGGGGAAGCCGTGTCAGAAGCACCTGAGGGCACTTGGCTTGTTCAGCCTGGACAAGAGAAGTCTGAGGTCAGACCTCAGTGTGGTCTTCAACATCCTCAGGAGGGGAGGAGGAGGAGCAGGTACTGATCTCATCCTGATAGCTTCACTCTCATGACCTGTGACAGGACTTGAGCAAATGGCAAGAAGCTGAGTTGGGAGGTTTAGCTTCTTCACCCAAAGTGGGAATGGGCACTGGAACAGGCTGCTCAGGTAAGTGGTCACAGCACCAAGCCTGTGTGAGTTGAAGAAGCTTTTGGACAACTCTCAGGCACACAGTGGGATCCTTGCGGTGTCCTGTGCAGGGCCAGGAGCTGGGCCCAGTGATTCCAATGGGTCCCTTCAAACTCAGCATATTCGATGAGCAAGGTCTGGCCATCCAGGTGTATAAAAAAAGTTATGGCCTTTAAGCCCCTGCCTGACACTCCCCATAGTCAGAGAACTCCTTGTGCCTTAAATCTCTCCTTGAAGGAATATTTTCATGGTTGCATACAAAAAAGCGAAAGATTGGACTGGAACAAAACCAATCTATTAAAAAATAAAAATAATTTGATATCTGTGGCTTCTTAGTTTGAAAGGATCAATAAAAAACCCCACTGACAAGAGAGGCTGGGTATTCTGTGATCCTGAAAATGGCATGCAATATGAGTTATAAAAATTGATAAATGTGCACTAACCATGTTGCATAACCCATTAAAGTACATATTAGGTCAAACGTGTATTAGCTTTGGTTTTCATATAGAAATAAAGTCAGAAAGATGAAACTAAAATGATCTCAAAAGACAGCATATGTTCTCTAATGTAATTTGGTACTTTCTTTCTGAAAGTGTAACTTTTTTCCACTCCATCTTCAAACAGACAAGAAAGAAATCGGCCTGCTGCTTTAAGGAAGAAATAGAAAAAGAAATAGAAATAAATAGCCCCAAAGCAAAGCTGCAAACGTACCTAATTCTCTTTCCCAGGCCAACAATCATTAGAGTTATACACAAATCACAGGATATTTTTGTAGCACACCCTACCTGGTACTGCTCTGGGATGTGTGTAGTGCACAGCCTATGCAGTATTGAGGCAGTTCTGGTTAGCACATACTGCAACCATGGACTGTTTGCAGAGTGTCCAGGCATCTGTAATATTTCTGTTCAGACAGTAAAGTCACCTTTTTATGAGCCTGTTCCTCCAATTCCCACTCAAAATAAAACAGGTATCTTGTATATCACATAATTATGTACAGGGCTATTGAAAACTGAACAAGCAAATAAATGTAGCAGAGATCTTGTGAGGTGGTGTATTACAAAAAATCTCCTAAAGCCCAAAAAACCACATTGAAATATTACACTTGAGAGAATGCCAAGAAGGATGTTCAGGGGTTTTAGTCCCTTGATTAAAAGATTAAATTGTATGTCTCATAGCTATTAGATCAACAGAGGTAATTAAGATCTTTTGGAAACTGGTGAGTGTTTTTAATTTTTATTTAAAAGCTCCTATACAAATCTAGCCCTTTACTTCAGTTAGCCTCAGATAATGATAATGGATTTCTTCAAAATAATCACTATTGATCTCTTTGCTCCAAACTTCTTTAGCAGCATATATTACACTTCTCTGGGTAAAGATATACAGAAAAACTGTATCATTTGTCTGTGCTGTAATATAAACACCTACCATTGACGAGATGCTCAAAATAATGAGCCCTTTGGAAAAATTAGTTTAAGAATTCAATAGTCTTCAATAGAATTAATTCAAGAGAAATCATGAACAGCTTAATTTGCTCCACACCTCTTCTCTTATTTTCTAATCACTCTTTTTACACTTGTGGGCAAATGATTCATTCCACAGATGTAGCTAAATGAAGGGTAGTGAGTGCTACTTACTTGAACAGATTTTTCCTATAACAAACACAGTTTTTCTGTGTTTCTTCCCCCCAAAAAAATCTTCATTTTTGTCCTTGTCTAGGATTCAGTACCATCAGTGATGTCAATGGAGCTGTGACTGTAACTTCTGGTTCCATCAACGCAGGGCATGATATCATTCTATTTGCAAGGCCTCCTTTCAGCCATACAAAGAAAAGTTTTGAAAAAATTTTAAAGATTTTAAGCTTTCATGAGGTAAAATTAATCCCAGGTAAACTAGAGTTTCACTTCCAGTGGTGGAAAGCAATTTAGTAGAGGAAAAATATTAAGTTATTATTTTATTATCTCTCCAATGTTTGAATTTTTAGAACATTAAACTGAATAATAAAAAATCCCCAACATGTATCAAAAGTGATTTCTAGATAACAATTCCACAGAAAGATTAAATATGTGGCCTGAACAAACTGACAACTTTTATGAATAAATTTTGATGAACTGCTTTTTTCTAAGCTTTGGGTTTTTGTCGTTATGTGAATTTTGATGCTGTGTTAAATCTGGAAGGTCAAAACCCAATTATGCTGTTGAAGTTACAGCTTCTCCAACAGTCTACTTACTCCTCTGAACTACAGAGAGTCAAAACCAAAACCAAAATCTATTTTATACGCAGAGGAAACATAATATACATTGCTGGTACACATTGCTGGTACACAGCAAGGTCTTGATTTTATTACTCTGTGCAAATGCACCAGCCATTCCCTGGCAAGTGAAAATTTGCACAGTTAGCTTCTCTTAGCAAGAACACTGAAGGAGAGGGTAGATCTTTAGCCTGAAGTGACTGATGCAGGGTACACAATAATTTCCCTCAGGTTTTCTGATGAATTTTCACTCAGAAAAATGATGCAACCTCGCTCTTCATCTTGATCCTATAGCAAATGGAGGCTGTGCTTGGAAAAGAGAAAGGTTATCAGGACTGATGCATTATTCCATTTCAGCATTGTCTCAGGACAGATAAAGCAAAGGTGCTGAAATACAGAGAGAAGTTGTAACAACCTTCAGCTTGTGAAGGGAGATAAACATTAACCAGGGCAGGAGAAGAAAGAAGAGGTGGTGGGGAGGAAGGGAAAAAAGGCAGCCACAGGTTACCTTTTCAGAAGACATTCTGGTTAAGGACTCAACATTCCTTAACAAAAAAAACCAAACAAACAAACAAATCACTCACATTAACTCATCCAAGACCCTGATCTTCTCAGTAGTTTCAGACCAGAGTGCCATTTGAGGATGAAAGATCAGCACTGTACTATTAATTGTGCTGGGCAGAATCACTGAGGTTCTTCAGCAGGCTTTGCTTTCTGAACACAAATATATACAAAGAAATTGGGTGTGCAGTGGTATTTCATGGTAGATGATCACATTCTGATAAAGGGTGGTAGGTGAAAAAAGAACCTGCTATACTACCTAAGTTTTGCTTCCTACAAAATTTAATCTAGTGCATAACAAAGCAGAGACAATGTTAATCAGGACAAGCTGGCCCCAACAGGCTATGTTTTTCCTTATGTCACCTCCTGGCAGTTAAAATATGTTGAGAAATCCTCTTGTGGGATAGGAAAGGGGAAATCCTCTGGTCTTTAATGTGGGTCTTTGTAGACCCACGAGACATAAATGCTAAGTATGGAAACCAGAATTGCTACCTGCCCAAGGTCACTCATCTCGACCTTCATTCCTAATTCTTGTACAAGCAGGGGCTGGTGTGTCTACACGGAGTGCCACATGCCACAGACATCCTTTAACAATCCATACACTACTCTGGGTGTTTCTCTAAGGGCCGGATGTAGTTCAGCTCCACACATAGGCTACAACAATCCAAGTGCTTGTGGCCATACCTCAGCAAGATCTATCACATGAAACAATACAACATATACAAAAGATTAAACCAAATACTTTAATTGAACCTGCTTAAACAGTTGACACAGACGTCTGAGATTTAGCAACAGATTTATATAGCATCTAAGAGAGTAGCACCACCATCTTCTCACACGTCAAACTATACTGATGGGAGCAACCTGAAACTAAGAACGTTCACCATCAGATGGATTTAGATTCATGTCTCTAACACACCTACTGGCTCACAAGCAAAGCATTTTTCACAGCTCTCTTCTCACTCCTCTATATACTTATTGACTTTATTTAGGTACTGTTCACCCCAATCTCAGTTTGGATGAGGAGGGACAATATTTGTTTTGTCATCCATTACTTCTCATACCTCATGTGTCTAACTCTTGCAGACAATACCCAAAATACAGCTATATACACAAAAAAAAAAAAAAAAGGCAGCCAAAGACCAAAGGTATGACCCTATATTTCTTCTTTCATACTGTGCCTTTTTGTTTTCTAATCTATTTGTGTCTTCTGGTCATTAATACTAACCTTCATTAAGATTTTACTTTGTATTCTTCACATCCTGCTATCTTCCATACAACCCCTGATTCCAGAGAGTTTAATCATATAGTTAAAGCCAGTGTTTCAACTTCCATCTCCTCCTCCCCTATTAAAAACAGAAAGCCTCATCCAAACAAACAAAAAAGAAACCTGAAAACCACATCTGCTCCACGAAGCACTCCAGATGCAATGCCTATTGGCCGTGCTGCAATTGTTCTGTGCCACTGCTCATGCCTCAGTAGAGGCTGACATGCTTCAGGGCAGAAATTCCTTTGTCTGGCACATCTACCTTTTGTGAATCAAAGAGTACCCTTGGAGGTGAACACAGGGCACTTGATGCAGGTTAAAAAACAACCAACCAACCAACCAAATACACACACACACACACACACACACACACACACTCAAGAAAGCCACAAAAACAGAAACAAAAACCCCCACAACTCATACAAACTGGGTCATCAGTATAGATGTAAATTAAAGCCTGGTCTCTGGCAAATAAAATTGAAGGCTTTCCCTTGCACTGGAGAAATTTCAGATAGGCAAAGACTATTATATTCACTAAATCCAACAAAATTGAGGGATAAGAGGTAATTTACAAGATTTGAGGGGAGAAGAGACTGAGTTTAGATCCAAATGTCCCCAAATTTTGAAGGAGTTCAACCCTAGATCGGTACCTTGCATTCCATGGTAACTCCAGTGCATGTAGCTTCCTCATGGGTGTTTTTCTGTACAGAATGCACAAGTAATCAAATCCATCTGCAAGAGAGAACTTTCATTCTTCAGCATTTAAAGTAGATTAGGACTCCAGGTGGGATTTTAAAAGAGGCAATATTTAAAAATTAGCATATTTACCATAACCATTTTAAAGCAATTTGCATCCATCTTACAGGTTACACATACACTAATGTCCACCCATGTGGACACATCACTGCACTAAAGAAAGAAAAACTGCGTGTGTCTGAAGAGTAGTAGGCAGCTTTGATAGACAAGTGCTGCAAGGGCAATGGGGCTCCTTAATAAAAAGTAACTAAAAAGACAAGCCGGTAGAAGCAGTTGGACAGTTGCACTGCATGCTAGCACAGTTTGATCTTTTTCATTCCATTAGAGGTAAAAACCACAGCCCTCAAGAACCTAGAAATAGAGGCAGAAAAACAGATCCATGGCTTTGCTTTTTGCCTTCCTGGGAGAATTATGTTCCACTTTTACAAACAGAAATCCAGCAAGAAGAAGGAAGCTGAAAATACACATTTGTTTTGATAAATTTATTCACATGCTGAAATAGTACAATTAAAAATGTTTTATTTAATTTAATGAAAAAGTATTCATCTTTTTGATAGGTGATAATTAACCATTATTCTGTCATAAACAGAAAAGAAAGATGTACTTATGTAGATTTAACTGAGCATTGTGTTAATCACACTGCAGTGATTCAAAACACAAAACCAAAGCAAAGTTTCTTCTACAAAGTATTCCTTTTGCCAAAGAAAATACAGCCTTAGTATTCCTGAAAGCCAACGCACAATCACACAAATAAACCTTCAGCTCAGTTTTACCACATCCACTTTGATTGAGTTTCACAGCCAGACAGAAGCTGATCAATTGTCACGATGACAAATATAAGTAATACAGTTGAATATTAAGTCTTAAAAACTTCTCTGTGCGTACAATTTCCGGAACTTGTCGGCAGTCCTCCAAGTATCCCAGGCTTTAAGTTAGATAAAATTGTGTGTTGTTAAACATCCATCTTAGCAACAGATAAGGCACAGACCTTGAGCTCCACTCAGTCAAAATATTAGAATTAAAGTGGCGAGAAACAACAAAGAGGAGGAGGATTTGTCCAAAACACTCAGAACTGCCAGGCTGGGGAGTAGCCAACACATCTGTACATTTGCCTTCCCAGTAGGAAAAATATGCAGTTTATCTTTGCAAAAGAGCAGTAACCACAGGTTAACCACCATATACACTGCATTCTTCAAAGTGGCAGACAAGGCTTCCCATGAAGCAACCAAATCCAAAGGTAAGGATGACCAATCAAGTAAAACCTTTTTCATATAACATTTCTACTTAAACAGAGTTAACACAGACAATGGAAGGGCTCAAATGTACTACTGTAGGCAGAGTGAAGAATAATAAAGTTTAGGCATAAAGATATTCCAGGTCCTCATATGCATAGCTTAATTTTTTTTGAGATGCATTTTCTCACTTTTCTCCAAGTACATGAATACAAATGCTGCATACCTTGCATAATGCAAAAGAGGCTGTGAAGGACTTAAATACTGTACATAAATGCCTTTGAGTGGGTACACTAGCATAGCTGATCCTATAAAAATCTATAAATTAATTTACAGGCCTTCAAGAGTCCAATAATGGCTCCAGTTCTGCAGCCGTATGATTAATATCACCAATCCACTATTAGATTTTATTTCCATCCTATTTAGAGAAAATATACAAGCCAATCTGACCCAGTTCAGTCTTGCTTGAAACCTCCAGAGAATTATGCATAGATCTATGACATGAAAAAACCTAATTCAAAAACAGATTAACATGCAAATCTGGTTTGAATTATTCACTTTACAGCATTTATATTTTTCAAAAAAAGTTGGACAACTCATAGACTGTGCTTAGAATAGGGCCTGCATATCTGCATTGCTGCCTTTCAGGAACAGCTACTGTAACATTTTCCCATTTTCTTAAACTAAATGATGTATGAAAATCATACAAAAATCGTGACAGATGGATTTTTTTCCCCCAAAGGTAATGCCCTGTTAGATAAAGGAAATAAGAGAAAAAATAATTTGGACTGAAGATCCCTTTCTAGAAGTAGAACAATGGCAGTTGGGCCTGCAGGGATACAACTCTAATGACTTTAGCAACTTCACTGTGTACATTGCAGTTCAGTCACTTAAGGCAGTGGAACAGCCCTGCCTTTAACTGGAACTGGGTAGGAAGTTTTCATTCAGTCAACACGTGCAATAAAAATGAGCACCAAGCCACAAAAAGGAAGGGGGAAAAGTGATTTTAAAAGAATTCAAAGTCATCATCTCTATCAGCCTAAGTAAGTCTTGGTCTTTCTATGATAGTACTTGGTCTGTATGACACTGAACAATTTACAGTAAAATTAAGGGGTTGGGGGATAAGAGATTATTGAATAGATAAAACCATAAAACTATCAACTACGGCTGTGTGAATATTCTTTCAAAATTCTTACCTCTCCCCCAATATCTAACAGGAAAATGTCTCATTGAAGTAAATACATAAATAAATTTGGTGGGGAACTTTTCTATACCAATCTGCTGTCTGCCATCACTCTTTCTACATCTTCAGTCTTGAAGGTGGTTTTGGATACAAAAAGACAACCAGACCCAATGTCTACTCCCACCCAAATCACACAGAAAATCAAGTATTTGTAAATACATATTTATACACCCATATCCACATACCTCCCATGTATACATGTGTGTATGCATGTACATAGGTTGCATGTTTACATACGTGTAAAAGTCTGCGTGTGTATACACACATGCAGAGAAAATTTGTATGAGAATATAGAGCAAAAAAATGTGAGCAAATGCTGCATGAGTGTTGGTTGTGGTCTTCTTATTCTATACCCAAAAATCAGTAGCCTATGTGTATTGCACCTGAAAGCACAATATATTTGTTTACTGAAACTGCAGAGACCCAGAAGATCTCAGAACTTGAGAATGGAGAATCTGACATAAGGTTCACAAAATGGATGCCTGTCCCAAACCAAAATATTTTTCAGAAAAAATCACCTCCTTCACTTCCTCAAGGACTTAGTTAATCAAATGACTCTTCATTGTCTGAAACATAACCAAGTACTACACCCCAAGCTGTGAAAATATGAGAATAGAGATGCTCTCATTGAAACCAAAAACCTAGGCTCAACAGGCTAAAGCAACAGGGAAATAAAGACAGCGCATAGCCCTAAATAGGCTTTGCCAGACAGAAAACCACTGCTAGCACACATTACAGCTTGCGTGAAGTAGCTCAGATAAGGTGAGGCTGAATCAAGAGAAGGCTAAGGAAAATGTGCAGACCAGTTCAGAGCTACCTTGGTCAAGTGTTCTTGACCAAAAATGCATTCACACTGTTGTTTAAACCATTTTAAAAATGATGAGCTGTGCAGTATTAATTGCGATTCAGGATGCCAACAGTGTCTTAGATATCATTCTCCATAGATGCCACTGCCATTTCCAGTTGGCTAGAGGACAATAAACTAACAATGAGGCATCATGAGGAATTAGGACTGCATTTGCATTGAACAGGAGCCAAACTTAGCACACCCAGTACAACCAGTGAAAGGCTTCTCTAGATCTGATCTGACTGCTCAAAGAATATCAAGGTGTCTACGTGAAACTGGATCGAACCCCATCACCCATCTTCTTTCCAAGCTGTGCATCATACCAAAAGACTGAAGACTAAGTGGCATTTTCTGGAAATAGTCAAATTTCAGATGGACAAATTTCAAATTCTTTCTATTTTAATTTCTCTGTTAACTTCTAAATACAAGCGTCAACATCACTATAGTGAGCCTTGTTGAAGTGAAAGACAGCAAAGGTTTATTTTAAATTTATTTGTTGCAGAGACCAAGGGGTAAATTTAGGATGGAATGTTTTCGTAGAGACAGTGGACTCGTGGAAAGGCAAGGGAGCATTGGGAGTGACCTTATCTTTGAAGCTGTGCTTTGGGAGCCGCAGAGCACAGCCTGGCAGACCACAGAGGATCCAAGAAGGGCTGCCCTGCAAGCTGCCAGGAAAAGCAGGGAATTGCAGCAGCCCACGGGAACTTTATCCCTGCCTCAGAGCACCAGGGAACTCTCTGTGTAGCTGTAAGCAATCCCTGAGGTATTAAATGTTCAGCTGTGAGCAATCCCCCAGGTGTTAAATCCTTGTGTGGGGCAACCTCGCATGTTTCTGACAGACCAAAGCAGCCTGAAAACAAAAACTGAGATCCCAAGAATGAAGAGTGTCACACTCACAAAAAAGTTGAGAGTTCTGATAAATGGCACTGCAGGCATGCAAATCCGAATAGATATTAATTAGCTATTTTGTTAAGTTTAGTGTATCTAGTGGAAACCTAGCCTTGTGAAATCAGGAGCAATTAAGAGTACAGGTGATTTCCAAAGATATGTCTGCCAGTGGCCCACATGTTTTTCCTAAGTCCTTGTTTAAACATCAGCAGCATACCTTTCCAAAATGATAATACCCACACTAAAATATTAATTACTGAATAGGCTTAAGCCACATACTCAGTAATTTATCTGCTAGAACAATTATACCTCTAATACCTTTATTAGTTTAATGAAATGAGTTCCAAGTTAAAGGCTGAAATTCTTTATCTTTTCTGAAACATACAAAGCCAAAATGGAATGTCCTATAAATATTAAAATACAGTTAGTAGTAAAAGTCAGATAGTTCAAAGTTAAGCAGAATGATCAGTTGTCCCAAAGCACTGATACACATATTCCCAGAAACATCTAAGAAACTATCTGTTCTAACCTCCACTGAGCAGTATTGTTGCTAATTGAACATGGTTTGTTCCATCAGATGTGTTCATTTATTCTAAGAACACCCTATGGAATATCAAATGTACTAAATATAGCTGTCAACATTAAAAGCCTGCAACTGGAAAGTGCTATTAAAGAGCTAAGTGTACTTCACTTGGCATTATAAAACCAAAGCCCTCTTTAAAGATACATCATGCTATTAGAGACTATTCACATTAGTGCAAAAATCATCATTCTTCATATATTTTACAAGGCATGTCTAGGCTACTTCCAGGCTCAAGAGTTCCTCAATTTCTCTCACATTTACTGGTAATTACATAAATGAATCAATAGTGTTTCAAGGAGGACAAAGAGAGAACTGTAGCAAATCTATACACTTGCTATCCACTGCAAACCAGCTGTGTCCAGGTAAAGCTTCAAAACCAGAAATGATACAACATCTGTAAATGCCAGCTTCTTAGGCTATTGAATTGCAGGGTCAAGGTGCTATAAATTTTCAAATTATTACGGGCTTTTTTTAGGAAACACAGAGATTCCTAGGAAAGCTGCTGGTAAGTAACTCTGAGAGGGTATTTGCCTACCTCGGTGTAAATACACAGGATTCATGCTGGGAAGGAAATAATGCAGAAATGGAAGCATGAGAGAATCTAGAAATAACTAAGCCTGAGGAATATTTTGCTAAAATCATAAGCCTTGTCCCCATGGTATAAGCAAAACTCCTGATTACTTTCTGAGAAGCCTTTGCTTCTACCTCTACAGTTCTTTCCAAATTAACAGCACCCTAGTGATAATGTTTGAGAGCTAAATTAAACGTGCAGCTGGCACTTTGGTCTCTGTCAGAGAAGGCTCAGAAACACAGTGGAGGCTTTAGTCATTGAAGAATACTGTAGTTAAACACCCTTAGTAAATGTAATAACATAGAATATTTCAGGTAAATTATATTCATTTACCACAACCCCTACTACATACCCCTCTGTTGGTCCTAAAATGTGCAAGATTCATTTCAAAGACATGATTTCAAGCAACCTGTTGTTAAGCATGGCAAACAATTTATGCATCTCCCTTAACTGCCCCTTCCCTTCTAGTGTGTGGGAATTCATAAAATTTCAAACATTTTATTTCTACCCTTCAAAAAGCACTGAGATCTCTATCTTATTCTAAAAGTAAGTCCAATTAAACATAAGATTTTCTTCCAGACAATCTCACCCAGAAGTCTTTCATGAACAACAGTCAGTTCTCTCTTAATTATGAGGCAGCTACTCAAATTAGAGAGTAAAATCAGCACCAGTACAAAACAACAGTCCATACATTCAAATGCAGGCTGCATAACCCTGAAGAGTCTCAGTCCCAACAAGCTAGATAAATTACTAGATCACCTATTACAAATCAGTAATGACAACCTCTCAGAAAATAATATTTTCCTCTTTATACAGACTGGGTCAGTTTAAAATACCATGAGCACAACTAGAACACTAATATCTTTTCTAGAGTTCAGAATACTGTTTGGCAGAACACTAATAAAAAAACAACTAATTCTGGCCTTTATCATAACAATAGAAACATTCATGTTAATAATGTCAGCATGGTATAAAAGTGAAAACATACCCATAGCAAAACACAATGAACTGACAGAAGGAAAACTAATTTTTTTCTCTAGATAAAGCCTGTGTAATATTCATGCCTGAAGTTAAACACCAATATTGTTCTTTCAACCAAGACTTATCCAAGAAAATTATTATTAATAATAATAATGAAATAATAAATCGATTGGGAGGAACAAATGGGCACTACAAAAGTATGAACTGTAATCCAGAGAAGATTTCTCCATTGTTTACTCTGCAAAGCACACATTATTAGAGCCAAATCCCATAGGCCTTGTTTTTGTCAAGTTCCCACCAAGTTCAGAAGCCATTTTGCCTACTTTTTTCTCATCCAGGAAAGATAAGTGCAAGGTTTTTGTGACACACAGCAGAACTCTCTTATGGAGCTCATGGTCTCTTTATTATTGCTGGCTGTCAGAGAGCAGTGACTTCTGTATGGCCGTGGTTTTCCCACTGCAAGCACTCGCTGAGGAATAGTCAAACTCTGATTAGATATTACAAAACCTTCTCAGAAGGCTTTCTGAACCACAGCCAGCAGGATTCCCTGCAGCATTAAGGCCAGCCTTGCTCCCACTACAGTCTGTGGGACTTCTGCCAAGGATGTAAGTGGCATTATGACTGGTCTCCAACAGCAGATATTACCCATCACTCTCAAGACTTGATTAAAGACCTACCCACCTGCAAATATACAATAAATAAAGAGCTTAATTGCATAATTCATTAGAAGGCCTCTTAATCCACAATAGACAACACCATAGGTTTTAGGTAGCCCACATAAAGCAAACTATTCATTAGATCAGCATTTGCTTGATACCAGTTTAAAGGAAGATTGCAAAGGGGTTCCTTCGAAAGATACATATTTTCAAGAACCAGAGAACACAGCAGGAAGAAATAAAGTGAAATCAAAAGAATACCACCACAGACTAGACCTAAAGGCAGAAATAATTTCATATTCTGTACACAGCCTTCAAGCAAAGGCTTTTTTTACAATATTTCACAAAGGGCAGTGATTTTGAATATTAAGTACAGTGCTGCCACTACACTTTTCTTTTTCCAAGGCACCAGGCAGAGATGCAGCAGTGTACACAAGTGGGGTGTAAAGTCAATGGGATTACATTTTCCTAATTATTTTCTGCTTGAGGTTTACATCACATACACAAAATGAGATCAGCCGGGACTTGCCTCTCTAACAAATCACTCAGACTTAAACATTGCTCAGATAAACAAAAGTGGGGGGGGGGCGGGGGGGAGTGGGCAAGGCTGAGAAAAGGCAGAGAAGTGCTTCTTCAGTCACAGTTGCAGGGAACAAAAACCTGGAGGGGGAAAAAAGCTGTTGGACCGCCACCAAATCTCCCCCCACTAGAGACAAGAGCCCATCTGCTGAGCTCTGCAACTTAGCTTTAACTACCATTCAACTCGCGTCTCCGCAGAGATCAATCTACAGAGCTGGCAGATGGACCCCTGCTTCCCTGAGTCGCTGTGTTATTTGTTTAATAAATTTAATTAATATCCATACTGCACTGGATTGCTCCCAGAAAGGGGGCTGCAGCTCTCTCCTTCCCCGATAGCAACATGATGAGTGATTTCCCAGAAAAGACCAGATAACAGTACCCCCAGGCCATTGAAAAATTAAAAGTGCCATGTGCTTACATTACTTCGCATGTATTAATTTTTGCACTGCACTAATGTGTTCTTGAAGCCTATTTTAACTTTAGAAAAGTATGGGGTTTTGAGAAAGTCATAATTCATTTTGGTTTATATCAGTTACAACATTAATTGGAAAGGAAAAAAGCATCAAATCAAATTGGATTTCCAAAAATTTTATCTATTTGCAGGAAAGAAACAAATTGTTAATGAGAGTGTCTCCTCAGGCAATATATATTGTCACAGTTTCTGCCAACAAGTTATAGGCATTCAGGGTCATGTTGGACATGCTTTCCTTTAATGATTAGGAACACTTATTTTAACCAATAAAGACATATTCAGCCCACATAAAATATTTTTTAAAAATATGAAGGTTGAAAGAAAATAAAACTATGAACAAATTTTTACTGCAAAAAGCCTAAGATATCACATGCTATGGTATTCCAGCAGCAAGAGGAAACATAAGATATGCACCAGCATTGAGAAAAAAAAATTATTTGTTTTCAATATTAGCATTTTATATTTTCTGCATTTAAAGTTTTAAATTTTTCATCCTAAAAAAATGAAATTGAGTCATAATTAAGAAAATTATTTCAGCCAAGCCTATTTAACTATTTAGCTGTGTTAAATTGATAACTTTCTCTTCGGGCCCCATTTCCTTATTAACTTACCTTATGGCTGAAATATTTCACCCTGGTGCTGATGAGCTCAGCTGCAGCAGCAGGTGTCCTAGTGGACAATCTAGGCTTGCCAAAGTTATCTCCAGCATCTAACCTCTCCTAACACCTTTTTCCAGAAGTAGGAAAGGTTAAGCACACCTAAACACTTCTGCCTGCCTCTGGGGAGGGGAGGGTGAGAGGTACCCACCCCTCAGGTCAGCCAGCACACCTGCTCCTGGGACCAGCTCTGTGGTCCATTCCATTTGGAGTCGGCCTTATTTATTCAAATAATGAGTTTCAGAATGAGGCCTTTGCTAGTTTAGATGATTATGAGTGAAGCAGGTTAAGCAACAATAAGACACAATTCTGCACAAAGATCCAACGATGCATTTAACAGCTTTATTTAACCACTGCTGTCTCCCCACTCTCTTCCTGGTAGTCTGTCCATACAGATTAACCTTTCCCACCACTGCTGCCATTTTTTATAGTGAATGTCTCACCTTACCTTCAGAAAAGAGCACGGTCAGAACAGCTGTGAGCACGGGTCTTCTGTCACCATCAAAGACAGCAGCGAGAAAAGTCAGGAAATAAGGGCTGGTACACTTCAGAGGTGTCCAAAAAGTCATTACCTTCTACCTCCAGAATTAAATTCACTTGTTGAGAGAGGATCCAGGAAGGCAGCCCTTCATGGAAGGGGGAACAAGTGAAAATACCTACTAAACCCAGCTGAAGACCCCTCTGTGAACTCTGCAAGTGCAGTTGCAGTTCCTAGAGAAATGGAGGCAGGGCCAGCCACAGGACACAGAGCTTGGCAGTGTCCCCATCCCAAAAGCAGGAGTCACAGCAAAATGAGAGGTGTTATCCAAGGATAAGTTTGGGGAATTCTTTTCCTTACAGACCTCACCGAGAGTTTCAGAGAGGTGTATAATACAAAAATAACTTGTATAGCTCAAAAAAGGTTGGCACATGCATTGATAGATTTTTTTTTTTTTGCAGTGCTGGGGCATCTGACTGAGTTCTGGAAGAAATTAAGAGTTACCTCTTGTGTAAATAATCTAAACAATATTTTCTCTCATACCTCTAACTTTGTAAAAAATTTACAAAGTCAAATGACAAGCAAATGACTGGCTATCAAATATTTACACAGCCACTTTTATTCATTAACAATCTTGTAATTTTTACAAAACTATTTTTTATCAATCCTGTCCTGAAGGCAGGGAAGCTGAGATAGCAACTTGCCACAGTCAGGCCCTCCTCAAGGTTAGTGGTGTAGTCCATAGCAGAGCCCTCGTTCACTCGCTCATGCCCTGGAAAAGATCATGGGAAGTAGCCGGAGTCTTAAATATACTGAAATCAAAAATAAGGCAGGCTTTTTTGACAGAATCTACATTTCATAGAGATTGAAAGCAGACAATACTGCAGAGCAAGTCATCAACATGGCACACTCTACTAATTTCATGAACTTCAAAACCAGATATTTTGTGTACACAACATTACATCATTCAAAGTAGCTGCCACTCTTACACAGGGGCAGGTTTACTATCCCAAGAAATGGAAACCCTCCCTAGAGCCAAAAAGCAGTCATTGCACACTGTTAGTCAAAACTTCATGCACCTCATCCATGACTGGTGAAAACCTGCGGGGTGAGGGCACAGTCTGTCCTTTGTGCAGAAGACACCAGGAAGGTTTCTTTGCCAGGAAATGCAGGGAGGCTGCAGCCCCTGTCTAAGAGAGACATGCAATGGACTCCCCATTTCCCATAGGCTGTGAATGCCTCGCCTCTTGTGACTCGACTTCGAAGAGAAGTTTCCAGCTCTGTTTTTCACTGCCTTGGCAACCTCATTTCCTTACTATGATTCAGTTTTGTTTGCCAAAGGGAGGCTGGTCATTTGTTCTCTCATCATACTGAGCTGCCTTGGTATGATTAACTTCTTGTTTTTTTTAAGCCTCATTTCTCCCTCCATAACGTTTTTGGTAAATTGTTATTTATCATCCTCTAAAGCTGAAATGAAAAATGTACTGAATGATTTAAATATTTTGTTTCCCAAAATAACATTAGAATAGGTTTTTAAACACTGCAAGGAAAAGGGGAAGAAGAAAACTTTCTATTTGATGGGAAATTCTGACTGTGACCATATTCTTTTTCTTTTGGGAGGGGTAGGATCCTTATGGAGAGAGATTTACATTTTTTTGGTTTTGTTAATGTCTCCCTGAAAACTATCAACAATTCATCATTAAAAAAAAAAAAGAGCTTTCAGACATCAGACTTTTTAGATGTCTGAAAAGGAAATTAATTTTATTGCAACATAAAGATCAATATTCTTTAAATGAGAATCATGCAGTTATATCCAGGACAAACAGATTTCTTGATCCAATTTTTGCCTATTTTCATAGCAGTACTAATTTTCACAACCTACCACATACTCATAATTGTATAAGAGTTAATCAAACTACATCTGCCTAAATTTATTTTCACGTCCTCAATGATATGTTATTAATTGAAAGACTAATTCATCTGACAGCCATTAAAGACACACAATAACATTATTCATATTCCCCTGTGAAGTTATATGCATGTAAAATATTGAAGTAAGCACCATAAAGCAGTCACTGATATAACAGATATACTCTAAAATCCACATGAGCTACTTCTAAGACATTAAGACCTAAATCTCTTTAACAGATTTATATGTGACCTTAGGATTTTTCTCCTACAAAAATTCAATATGCTGTTACATTCAGGAGTGCACAGTCCTTTCCAAGTTAATTTCTTTTGCAAATCTCAAAACACTAAAATGACACAAGAAGTAGAGTTACTGTTTGAAAGATGGAGCAAATGCTAAAAAATTAAACAAAGAGAAGCTAATTTGATTCTTCTTTATAAAGGAAGCATGCAAGTCTAAAGCCTACCAGATAACACTGTACCAGATTACACCAATATGCACTGCTTTTTTCCTGTGAAAATTTGCCTTACATGAGCTGTACAGACTAACAAGGAGGTATTATGCTCTTGGACTGTAATACACAAGCAAAAAGTTATTTGTAAAAGTAAATGGATAACACTCTTAATCTCCACTGTGCCTTTTCCCAAATCAATTGCAAACTGAATTATTAATTCAGCTTCCAGGACAGTGAGAAAAGTCCTTTTATTTCAGTATGTACTTTCTTTCAATTACATCTGCCGGGATGTTATGGTTTATGTTTTGTTGCTTAGTTAGGCTTTGTGTGAGTTTGTTGGCTTTTCAAGTATTTTTCTTTATTTTCACAATTTCCAAGTCAACAGAGGATTTCAAGTGAACTCGAATGTCATTTATCTGTTACTAAAACCTTATTCAAGTTTAATGATGAATTTAAGTCAAGTGAAGAAATGCTATCACTGCTTATCATTTACTGTATTAGTGTATATATTAAAAAAGCCCACAGCATACTATTCCCCCATGTCTAATTCCAAAGCCAATAAGAAAGATCGTCAGAGGAGAAACTGCAAAGGCTTTGGGTTATTACTTACTTAAATAAAGACAGGCAGAAATCTGTGGGTCAGATTAGAGAGAAAACAGCAGCAGCACTTCAGAGCATAATCCAGCAGCCCTTTCTTTTCCCTTGGTCTTATTTTGAGCAGGTCACCTGGAAGGTGTGCAAGAGCTGCCTCTCCTCAATTACTTGATGCCACAATCTGCTAGAGGAAGAGGGGGTCCCTTCATTACCATCTCTGAGTAAATCTTTTATTTAGTTTCTATTTTGGACAGCACTGCTAAACCAAGGAATATTTTCCACAGGCTCACATAACACTTCTCATCTAAGGTCAATTACCAATTCAAATAAAAGAGCTAATGGAAGAATTTGCCAAGAAAAGGAAGCTCTGTTTGTCCTTAGGGCAGGGAGGTACTACCAGCATGAAAGGTTAGTAAAAATATGAGTTCAAGAAAGCAACTGAAGCTTCAAGCTGATCTTTCATCACTCTATCAGAGACAGAGAATTAATTTCTGTGCTTAAAAAGAAAAAAGAGGACAACTTCTAATACCTGGACACTGCAATTACAATATAAGAACTAACAAACACCATGGGTATGCTTTGACAAGATGACAAATGTAGATTGTTATTTAAAATATCAGCAAGAAATACTTTAGGTGTGTCTTCCAGTGGCAAATGTATTTTTCAGAGATCAGAAATCATGTCAAAATGGATGAAATTCCTTTGTGTGGGGTTCTGGTGTCTAACTGCTTAATTCTACCAAAATCAAATGAAAACTAGCTAAAATTAAAACCTTAAAAGGCTGAAGAAGGTCCTTTGAGGACATATTCAAGCAGCAAGGCATCTAAGGTTGACTTGGAGCTCTGTCACTTGTAGATCTGCTAAGCAGCAGTGGACACTTAGTTACATGTTCAGAGGCAGTATATTACCTTAAATACCTCAGCTACATAACAAGTATGAGGAAAGAAGCCAGTAAAAGCAATATTACTTTACCTAGATGTTGTTGACCCCAGTTCTTTTTTGACTCTGATTCACTCCAGGTTAGACTTGCCAATAAAGGAAGGGAAGAAAAGGGGGGAAAAGAGAAGAAAAATCAATCCCATGTTCCAAAAGCTCCACACAGAGGCTGTAAATAGAAGTGAACAACCTGGAGCTTCTTCAATAGTCATTGGCAGTTAATTTCTAGAACAGATATCAAGGAAAACTTTTACGGAGGTCTAGTAAGTGGGCATTACACCACCTGGGAGATGAATCGTCATTTGTGGAACCCAAGTGCACTTAATAAGGATGAGCTCATTCTAATCATGCAATCTGACAGGCTGACATTCCCTATTACTGACTTTTGAGGTCACTCAGTGAAGTTTTACGTAACTGGGTTTTGTCTCCCATGGTCTATTTGTACACTGAGTGCTAAACCTCCACCACAAACTGATCTCTACTACTGCTGTACCTGAATTACACCAGTCGTGCTCAGTGATCAAAAACTGTAGAAGAAGCTTCAGAAAACACATGTTCCAAGAAACTTCTCTGTGGGAAAGCAGCCTAATTTATGACTCTTATGAAGACAAGGTAGCATCAAAGTGCCCAAATTCAGTTGTGTCACAGTGAGAAAAAAACCCATGCAGCATTGTTGATAAGCAAATATGATTTCTGTGGTATTATTTTAATTCATCCTCCTATCTACAGATTATTCAAGCAGTTAATGCTTCCAGAAGGCCTTCAATTAAACGTATAAACAATGAAAAACTTGTCATCGTGGTGCCAAGAAAATAATGCCCCACATTTTGGGCCTGAACACAACATCTGAATCTAACTCTAACACTAAAGCACCTCAAACATTTGGAAATCCAACTGCTCTTCAGCTAAGCCTAAATTTTACTGAAGTATTGAAAAAAAGTTTAGAAATGGTGAGGTGCAACTAAATGCAGCTAATTGTTACATGCCACTGATGCTGAAAGAAAAAAAAATAATGTCTATGCCTCAGTGGGTCAGTCACACAATGGAAAGAGGAAACATTGTTCACGTGTGTTGGGGGTGTATATTAGACATGTGTATAATAGGAGAGAATGTAAGCAGGTCTATAGACCACCAGAGAAAAGGTTTTTTTGCAGCTCTGTTGAGTCATTCAACCAACAGTGTTTGGTTATGAGTTTACACTATTGAAAAAATCTGAAGCTAGTGCAAAAGAATTTCAGGCTGAACCATTTTAGGTTGCTACTGCTCTTGTACAATTTTTGAAGTCAGTGAAAAGTGATAATATTCCACATATACTTAAGAACTCAGAGAGCAACATCACAACCCATTACTGAAAAAAAAAATCAGTAATTTTATGTAAAGAAACTGATGCTTAAAATGGGTTTATTACAAACATTTTTTAATATGTCAAGGGTTTTTTTTTGTTGCAGCTCATGCTTACAAGGACTCCATCAGTTATTTAAGACTATAGGTGAAACAGAAGAAATACTGCAGAAATGGCAGAACTGCCAATGGATTTCTAAGTTGCCAACCAGGTGGTTATTTACAGACTGCAAATCAACATGCCTTAACTTACCTTCTGCTGTAGTAAGATGTGTCCAACTCTGCACTCAGCCACACTCCATTCTCCCTACTTATTTCTTATTGAGAGGGAAACCTTGGATTTTCCCCATCAGGTCCAGACTGAGTGATTAGTGGCTGTTTTTACGATTCTGAGACATCCATCTGCTCAGAAGGAATTGAGACACCTATGGCATTTTGCGTAAACCTTCAAAATATGAACATGTGGTAGTGTTCAATCACACAAGGAACTGAAATTAATATTTTCTAATAGAGGAAGACCCACCAGCAACCTTTCCAGCAAATGCCTGCTTTTCTGATCTGAGTTTCTTTTCTTTTGGACAATGATTATATGAAGACTGGAGGCTTGAAGGACTCCACAGCTTTCCCATGGGATTTCTGGCCAAACAGAAACCTGAAACTCAACATAAATATTGTTGCTTTAAAAACACTGTTGGGGAGGAAGTGTAGAAGCTAAAACCAAAAGAGAACTAGAACAGGCAACTTAGCAGATATCAGCACTCTTTTATTATTATTTATAAGTGATACAGCATCAGGTAAACAATCACGTAAAAAGCATCAGTGTTTCAGACTGCTCAAAATAAATCTAACACTGAATAACCTAAGTGTTTCATGTCAAAACCTAATCTTTGCAAAAGGTATGATGGATCCACACCACTTTACTCAAACTTACAATAAAACAATATTACCATTCCACAAAAGCTAAGTTTTCCCATTTGAAATATTCATCATTACTGGGCGACGGTTAAATAGTTTATTTGGCAAGAACAAAGTCGTTGGATATATTCTAAATGTTGGATGAAAACTAAAAAGTGGATTCCACTAATCTGACCAGAGACTGGGACAGATGAATAAAGTTAGCTTAAAAAAAAAAAAACCAAAAAACCACTCTTAGCTCTCCAGATTTGTCATTTGGCACTCACATCACCGTCACCCATATACCATCTATCTTCTGAACCCCAGCTCAAAACATTTTCATTCCAGAGAAAAAAGCTGTTACTTTATGCGACAAAGATATAGAAATCTTGAATGCATTTGATAACATACTGCTATTATCAGGCAGTAACTCCCTAAACTTGGGCTACAACAAATGGATCAGGAAAAAGTAACAACTGACCTTCATAAATTCAGCCTTGTTTTCTACAGTCTGATGTTTTCTGAGCACTAAGCTTTTCTGTTTGTGGATGTGCCACAAACAAGGAAGTGTATTCACTCTTTACTCTAAGTTTGTCCTTTCCCTTTAAACCAGAGCATTTTCCTGATTTTAGTTGGTGGATATATCCACTTCGATTCAACTGCTGACTCCTTCCTCAAGGCCCCACCTTCCTGACCACACCAGGACACTGAGTTTAATTGTATGCATCCTGCTGTGCTGTGTCAGATGAACCAGAAAAAATACCACAATGTACATCCCCAACAGGCAAAAAAAATCAAAGAAAACCTGAAGTCCCTGAAAAAAAAATAGGGATAGGCTGATATTTTCCCTTCACAGATATGGTCATTCTTACATTACATATTTTTATTGCATTTACAATGTTTTTCTCCCTGGAATGGGTCCTCTCTTAGGTTTAGTATAGAAGAATTTAGAAGTAACGTGAAAGAATCTTAATAATTTAATAGTCAAACTTCACTTATAGGTCAAGAAGCCTTCATTTTATTCTTAGGCACTTATAAAATACAGAAAATGTCCCCATGCTTTCTTCAGCTTCCTCAGAGAACTGTATTTCTAAATCAAAGCTTTTCTAGCAGGCTCATATAACTTTGGTTCCAAGCACAGGATAAAATTTTCATTTCTAAAAGAAATGGCTTACAGGCTGACTCCTGCTTTAACAAAAATTTTCAACATTATAAACACCGTGAGTGTGTGACAAATGTGCTAGAATGTGCATGAGTCACTTACTGGGAGAACTTAATATATTAATTATAAATATCAATTAACTTAAATGAAGGAAAATGTTTTCTCCTTGTGTTTGACTACCACTTCTACACTCAGTGTTTAAGAGACTCATCCTTAACTGGGCATCCCAAATATGCCTAGGACTCTGGTAATTTCAGACCAAGAGGATGAGAAAGTTGCAAGAAGTAGAAACCCTTTAAAGTCACTTAGTTTGATACGTTTCAAGTACCATTTGAGACCCAATAAGCTTCTGCAGATTGACTGCTGATAAATTACCACCTCTCTGAATAGCAAAGACTGCTGGCTTGTGAAGTTTATTTTTAACTGATAGTTAACTTTAACTTGCAGTTATATTTTAATTTATAGGTATTTAAAATTTAATTACCATCATGTCACTCAAAGCTTTGTGCAGGCTTTCTTTTTTAAATGGTAGACATAAATCAGTAAAATAAATTAAATGCCACTGACTGCTACATAGTTATACAGCAAATTAATGAAATCACTCAGGAGTACACAGGTAATATAGGCATAAATAATACTGAATCCAACAAGTGGGGCAAATGTGCTATCAAACCTGTCATGCAGGCATGAGAGCAGCCAAGGGGTGCACCATGAAAGACAGCTATCTCCTTATTTTAAGTAGCAGCATCTACACCAACCTCTGTTTTTAATCCACATTTTAGCAACTCTGCTGCATTTACCACGGCTGTTTTCTCCTGGTTTTCAAGCAGGTCTTTTGATAACATGCCAGGCTTGTTCTATGTTCTCTCTGTGGCCTATTTAATAAATTAAAAATCACCTTTGTACCTCTTGGACTGACGCCATGTGCAGCCATGAAGACTACCATACTTCAAGGCTGAGTTTTGGAAAGCACACATTACTCCCTGAGGACTTCTGGAGGACTTTTCTTGGAGCTTACTCCCCTTTGGGGCTGCCATTCCCAGCACAAGCTTATGTAAAATCACCTTTCTTTACAGGCGTTCCTTCACCTAACTCCACAATGCCACAATTTACGTGCCGAGGTAGCAACTGTGTCCTGAAAACTCTCAGAGTAACCCTGAAAGCCACGGTGCACCGAGACTGGTCCTGTAAAAGCAAAAGCCTCTCTTCCAAGTCTCTGCTGATAGAATTCACAAGCTATGAAAAAATATACTGAATTCCAAGAGTAATAAAATTCCAGAGGTACTGGTTTCTGAAAAAATGTAATGCAGCCATTCTGTCCTCTTCTTGTGACCAAGGGTCTCTTTTCTGAAGCCCAGGAATATGAACCCTGACATCCTAACACAGTCCTGAAATGGATATTGCAGCTAATTCCTGACTATGTAAATAGCCTGTCCATTTTCAGGTTGATGGGCTGTTTTTCCCCCCTCCTAAAAGTGTTGTGTGCTCCTACTGCTCGCTGTTAAACAGCTTCTGAGTTTTGCTACCGAGGTGCTACATGTCAGGGGTGGATAAAGTGATCCTTTTATATCAATTAGCAATTACTGTAAAGTGCTTTGGGGTGAAATGCCACAAAGGATTAGAACTTCAAGGGAAGAATAAGCAGCAGGAGCACATGAACTCATAAATGGCATAGATCCTATTTTATGTAAATTGCCCTAGTAATAAAGAATGAGCAAAAGGTCAGATAAATACAGAAAATGACATATAAGCAGAGTAGTCTCTAAATATAATATTTTTCCAAGCTTCCTCAAGTACCAGTGCGTCTCTAGGCCAATAGCTCCCTCATCTGAGCATCTGTAACATTCAGTACAACAATATTTTCCAGTTTTACCACCTTGTGTGTTAATTTCATTCCGGACTAACATAGTATGAGCTCATAAAATCCATCAGAGGAGAATGAAAATCTCTCTTATATTTAGTAACAACACAAAAATGAAACCAAATAAACCTCTCTTCTCTTCCCAAGACATGCACTTGTACTCCCTACAGACATCTGAACCCAGGAAGATCACTATTCCTGGAACAATTTTATATATGAGTAAGGAATCTGGACAGAATAAAGACAAAATTTAAACTACCATTTGAAGGCTGGAACACATCAATAAAGTAACTTCATAACACATATTTGAGAAGCCTTGCAATTCAAGATGTTAGAGTTTCTAAAGAAAACTCATATCCTATTTCTGCATTTTCGTATCATAGCAAACAAGCTTGCATTAGCTGTAAGAGACAGATTACAGTGCCTTGTCTAAAACACGTAAAAGGAAAACAAGAAAACTGATCATTGATAAAAATAATTAACTTGCTCTGCCACCAATACAACAGAGCTACATTTCACTAAGTAGCAGCAAAAAAGCTGAAGTAAAAAAATTTTACTGTTCACACCTGCAATTAAAAAGCCATGGAAATTAAGAATTATCTAACTAAAACTTGACCAAGGAAAGCAGGGAAAAAATATACCTAAAAAAGGCACAGCAAGTCACATTCTTGTTTTAGTAATGCATTCAATACTCTAGGTAGGAGTAATGCATCATATGCAATTAACAGTATGACTTACAGCACCAACAGTAACCAGAGTGTACCAGCTCTTCTAGTTTGTGTTTATCCTCATAAAATTTGTCACTTAACACCAAAAAAAGAAATATGATGAGCAAATTAGGCCTTAGTGGAACATTTTAAAGTAGTCCCCAAGCATGTGACAAAATTTTCCATTAGCAGCATGCTAAACACTTCTACTTAATTCTATACTAATGCTTTCTAAGCTGCAATCACTACAGTAAACAAAATAGCTCAAAATCTGTAAAATAAACTAATTTTCTTTCTGTTTCTATGCAAAAACTGACCCAATGTCATTTATCCTGATTTCCAGGCAGTGCATATATACAATTTCTACATCATTAACTCGAATTCCTATATATCCAAATATCCTGCAGTTCTGCTGGGTAAGCATTAATTCACTCATGGTGTTAAAAATGCTACCTTTTATATATCAGATATTTTATTTGTTCAGTTATGAAACTGAATATGATACTGCAGCTGAAAGAAAAAAGATAACCAGCATACAAAAAAAAAAATCTTAAAGCTGCTACTCCTGAGGATTCAAATTTACTCATT
Source organism: Cinclus cinclus (assembly GCF_963662255.1). Classification (NCBI taxonomy): domain Eukaryota; kingdom Metazoa; phylum Chordata; class Aves; order Passeriformes; family Cinclidae; genus Cinclus; species Cinclus cinclus. The sequence continues at coordinate 2,309,805 of NC_085051.1, read as the reverse complement.
TTAAAGGTTCTAGGCTCAATTTTATACCTAAAAAATGCAATTAACTACTCATGCCTATACCTGTATTTATACATATTTATGTTTAAATATATTTTAAATAAATGTTATATATTACATTATAAGTATTTTTCATATTTATATATGGTATATGGTATTTAATTCAACATATCTATGAATTTGCCAGACAGTCTTGCAATGTCCTATATGCCCATGAAACAGGTATGAAAGAAAAGGCAGAAAGGGAAAAAAATATTGTTAATGAGAAAAAGCAATCTCCTGCTAAAGCAGAAAACTGCAAGTCAGCAGATAAAAATCTCCCAATTCTTTCAGAGACTGACTATACTAGCACCAATTAGAAACTAGCCCTCCTATGACTTTTCTTAACTCTAAATCAGGTAATACTTCTGTCTGACCTCAGGGATGCTTCTTTTCTCAGTATTTTAGGCATTCCTGTCTGTATAGACGGGCAGCCTCTGGATCTGATGATCTCAAAGCACTGAAGAAGCTTTCTACAGGCAATATTTCTAATTTAAAAACAAAAATCTAGACTGGAAATCTCAAACTTAGACCAATTTTTTTTTTTTTTCCTGAATGGTTAACACTGACTTGAGCAGAAACTTGTTGAATGCCAAAGCAATGTTACCAAAAGCATTATTACTCCATGGGATGTTGGAAAGCAGTTGTGCTAAATTGGAAGCTGGGTGTGACGTACAATTTCCTGTCACCAGCAATGCTGCCCTGCTCCAACCTCCACAGCATCACCCAGCTTGTCTCCTGCAAATCTACTCAAAGCAGCAGGCAATGTGTTTTCCTGGGACTGCAGCCCAGGGAAGCCCTTCTGACAGATTGCCTGTGCAAAGCTTCAGCCTCTGTGCCCTCTTTCTCCATTTATTCCTGATGTTTGAAATCTTCTCACATTTTATGGCATCTCCAACAAAATAAGCAAGCCAAACCGCAGAATGAGTCACTTCTTAAAAAGCAAGATGCACCAACGGAAAGCAAATTGCATTTAAAAAAAACCATTTGTGATGTGTCCAGACTGCATTCTCTGCTCAGGTACAACTGAATTTTAAATATACATATATCTATCTATATATCTATCTGCATTTAATTTATATCTAGTCTATATCTATATCTTTTTCAACATGAAGCTCACACAGAAGGGTTTTAATAGCTCATCAACATCAGATAATTTCTCCCTCAAAGAGAGTCACTTTGTCTGTGACGCTATGTTAACTTCATATGAGTATTTGAATGTGTTAGACTTAGATTATATGTGAACCAATAATTTATATTATTAAATTATGAAGCCTTCAAATAAAATACACTTCTGGGTTTGGAAAAGGTTATGTAGATGAAATTGCTCTTGGTCACTTCTTTAAGTTCTTCTTTTGATAAAAAGTAAAACCAATAACACAAGAAAGCAAATGCTGTCCGAAATACTAGGGCATTTTATGGGGGGGGGGGGGGGGGGGGAGAGAGGGGGGGTGCAGAAAGAAGCTGATTTATGATGTGGCTTGTGGCTTCTGTTAATTTCTGCAATTCTTAATAACCAATCCCACCTTTCATTTACATATTTTTCATTAAATACTTGGGACCTCATTAAATGTAGCTGATACCAATAGATCACCAGTAAAAAATCCCAGTTTCTGACTCCTTTCCTAACTGGCTGATTAAGAATAATATAAACAGTAAAACAAACAAAGAGTTATACATGAAACAAACTAGGAAATTAAAGAAAAGTCAAGATACCATTGTGCAGGAAAACAATATAAAAACAGGGTAATAATTTTATTTACAGGAATTTTGTTCCATTATCTGAAGAGCAAAGAGACTCTTAAGTTTTCATATCACAGTTAAATAATCAACCTTCAGAATACCAAAAACCTGCACCACATAGCTGCTGCTACATAGTTGCTATGGCAATTCTTCACTTACAATGAACAAAATAAGTGTACAGCCAACACAGCCTCTGTGTTAAGCAAACAACTCACCTGTAGGTTTTGTAATGTTTGGTAATTGGAGCTAGCATAACATACCAGGCCATCAGAACCAGAGCTTGGCATTTCTCAAGTCTTCAGATACAGGTGCTCCTACCTCTGCTCCCAGACTCTGTTTAAGGCTTGTAAATCATTCCTAAAAACCTACCCCAGGTGTGATCCCACTACACGCAGAATTTTACAGAATTTATTCAAACAAGGCACTGAGATTTGTCTTCCTAGATTAAAACCTTGTCCTTCTATTGTGTCGCTGCACCCCAGCTTCAGCTCCATCAAAGGCAGGCTAAAGCCCAGCTCATGGTATTGCCAGCTTGCCTTTGTTACTGCTGGTACCCCCTGCCCCAAAGCCCTGCCACGCTGAAGCACAGTGCCCAGCTTCTGCCTTTATACCAAGCAGCAGTGCACTGCAACTGCAGCTCCTTAGAAATATCCCCATTCGTGGCCTGGGACACTAATTTCTTGGCATTTCACACAGTATTATGGCTGGGTGTGGATTTTTGAGGCAGCAACTGGAGGCAGCAGAGTCTTGGCACAGGAGTTTCAAGGCAAGTGCAGACAGCAGCTGCCCCAGCAACCTCCCTTTGTCATCTGACCAAGAACTGCAATACTGACAAGGCACAAGTACAGCAAAGTGCAACACCCCAACTCTTTCCCATCAACAAAGTAATGGGAATTGGAAAAAAAAACAAAACAAAACCAACCAACCAACCAACCAACCAAACAAACAAAAAACCTGGGAAAAGCAGTAGAATAAATCATACACTCAGGGTGTTGTGGTGGTTTTACTTCAAACAACCAAACCCCAGGGAGTTACTTGCTGACTCCCCCTTTGTGGGATGGGGAGAGAATTAAAAGAGCAAATTAGAAAGCCCAAGGGTTGAGATAAACACAGTTTTACAGGTAAAGCCACACTCACGAGGAAATTAAAACCAAGAACATATTTGCCATTTCCCAGGGGCAGGTAGGAGTTCAACCATTCCCAGAAAACCAGGGAAAAAAATAGAAAACTCCATCACCCATAAGGGTGACTTGAGAAAACAAATGTCATCACTCTGAATTTCCCATACACACACTTCCTTTTTCTTCCCCCCATGTCATAGGCTGAGCATGAGGCCATAAGATCTGGAATATCCCTGGGTTGGTTGGGCTCAGCAATTCTTGCCGTGCCCTCTTCTAACTCTTTGTGTTCCCCCTGCCCTTTGCTGGTGGGTAAGAGGCAGGAAAGGCCTTGACTTTGTGTAAAATCTGCTCAGCAATGCCAAAAATCCCCAGTATTATCAAAACTATTTCCAACACAAATCCAAAATAGAGCCCCAAACAAGTCCCTATGAAGAAAATTCCAGCCAAGACCATCACAGATGTATAGATCATCAAGACTCATCTTTGATTCTTAGACATGCAACAAAAACCTACAAAACAGGAAAAGTTAAATCCAAAACAGAAGAAGGTGGTGATATTTTTATAATTTCAGAGGTATCTAGTGATTTTGATTAAAAACCCAAAACATTCAAGACTGGCAGTACTTCCCTAATCACACATAGAACCACTTCCTCGTGATTGCCTAAGTTGTACACATCTCAGGAGAAAGACCAGATCCTAAATATCAGAAAGCACAAAAGCCTGCAAGAAGTAAGGATGCACATCTCATCTAGTGAGTTCTTTCTGCAAGATCCCACTTTAATGCTACATACTGCATCCAGTAGAATCGAGAAGCTACTGGAATAGCTTCCAGCAGTAGTTTCTGAAGTTCTTGCATGTACATACCAATAATGAAGAGGCAAAGTCCACGTTAATGCTGCCTGAAAGTCTTTCAGGGCTCAAATTTGGAGCCAGGGAAATCAGGAAGTGGTAGTAGCTCCCCAGCCACCTTCACTGGGAGACTGCTCACAGTGTGTTAAGCAGATGTTCCAAATAATCTGTGTGTGGTTACTTCTCTGATCATGGTTCCATGTCTGTGAGGATCTCATAGGTCCCTAGACTTTGCTTGAACTGTTTTTCCTCTGTCCCATCTGGAAAATTGAGATGGATCATGCCTTAGGGCATCATAGAAGGTGAAACTCCAGAACACGGGGATTCTACTCTGCTTTCAAGGGGAATAATACCAGTAGTTCAACACCAGCATGAAAACCAACACAGCTGAAAAGAAACATCTCCTTGCAAACACCTTCCTTTGGTCATTCTCGGTTCACAGGTCAGCAACTGAAGAAGATTTCAAAAGGTTTTGGGAAATTAGTTGTTGTAATGCATTGAGTTTCGGTAGAGTTTGTCCCTTGAATGGTACTCAATGCCTGCAATTATTTCTAATTGTTCTGGGTTTGCATTAATGGAATTTTTGGTGAGGAGGAAAAAGGGTCAGCCATGGAAGTGACTGAAGTCAACCCACTACACTAAAATATTAGAAATTTAGGGCAAACCAATCCCTATTTATGCAGTCAGCAAACTTCAGTACTTCAACCATATCAACAATGCCTGGAGAAGAATCACACTTGTATATCCTCATAGCAGTCCAGAAGCATGAGGAGAGTAGGGAAAAGTGTTTCTATCTCCCACAGATCACCCTAGCAATGGCTTTTAATTACAACATTTATAGATTATTTATCTGTATCTTAAACTACACACTTATATGTAGAAATACGTAATACCACATAAATGTACATGACAGTCCTGTAGTTGTATATTTTATAAACAGAAGTTGCTCTCAAAAGCTATTTATTCCTCTAAATATCTTCCCTCAGGACCCCCTTTGTCAGCTGTTCCACTTACACATTTTTCTTTTCCTACATCCTGGACTGGTAAAGTTGGTAAACATTAAAGTTTCAGTAGGGACATTTTATGCATAAAAAGGGAAGGGAAGGGAAGGGAAGGGAAGGGAAGGGAAGGGAAGGGAAGGGAAGGGAAGGGAAGGGAAGGGAAGGGAAGGGAAGGGAAGGGAAGGGAAGGGAAGGGAAGGGAAGGGAAGGGAAGGGAAGGGAAGGGAAGGGAAGGGAAGGGAAGGGAAGGGAAGGGAAGGGAAGGGAAGGGAAGGGAAGGGAAGGGAAGGGAAGGGAAGGGAAGGGAAGGGAAGGGGAAAAAGGGGGAAAAGGGGGAAAAGGGGAAAAAGGGGGAAAAGGGGGAAAAGGGGAAAAAGGGGAAAAGGGGTAGGGGAAAAAGGGAAAAGGGGAAGGGAAAAGGGGAAAAGTGGAAAAGGGGAAGGGGGAAAGGAAGAAAACTACAAAGAAGCAGCCCGGTGTAGTTGATGCGGGGGGGAAGGCAGTGCAGGAGTTGAGTGTGCTTGGCACTGCGGGCACCTGGAGGCGCGGGAAGGTCCGGGGAGCCCGCGGCTCCCGGCAGGGCTCTCCGGAGCCGGCGGAGGAGCGCGGCTGCCCCGCCCGGGGGCTCCGAGCGCGCTCCCTCGGCAGCCGCTCGAACGGCCCGACCGGCTCTCCTCTCTGGAATGTCACCCACCATGGCCGAGTGACAGCCAGACAATGGCTGTCGGACGTTCGGGCTCTCTCGCAACCTGCCAAGACATTTTCCTGCCCACTCAGGATCTGGGGGAGGTCTGCTACCTGCTGCATAGATTTCTCGCGTCTGCAGCCGATGTTTTCTATCGCACAATCGAAAATTATTATTACTTTAAAGCAGGAATTTATTATTATTATTATTATTATTATTATTATTATTATTATTATTATTATTATTATTATCCCTCCTCCCCAATATATTACTCCAGATTTTTAAGCCAAGAATATTTGGAAACAGCAATCATTAATTTTGAAAGATTAAGACAAGAATAACCCAAACTTGTATATTTCTGTTTGATTTTTCAGTTTGTTTGGGGTTTTCTGAGGGGTGTTTGCTTGGGAGAGGGCGGTTTTGCTTGTTTGTTTGGGTTTTTAGTTTAAATTCTTGGATAATATACATATACATTTTGAGCACCTTAGAGACAAACAGGTCAAAGGAAAACAAACAAAGAGTATCTTGTCAGATTTCTACCTAAGTATTGAAGAGCATTAAATTTTCCTTTGTCCTTTGCTGGTAAATCACAGTGAAAAAAAAAGTATTTTTTTAATATGTGTACTGCAAATATTAAAAATTATCCAAAACACTGTCTAAGAAAAAAAAAAAAAAAAAAGAATTCTGAAAAGACAAGGTAACAACTCAGAAGTCTGGGGAATGAGAGACTAGGCTGAATCAGTAACCCAAGGAGTGCAAGTACCTCTCAGAAAATGGGAAAAATTGATGGGAAGCCTGGGGTGGAAAGATGCAAGCAGTAACATTCTCTTCAAATTATCTATGATATACATAAGGGGGAACTGAAATCTCCCACAGCAATTCTCACGTAGGTTGCAAAGATGTGTGGAGGACCTTGTTCATTACCTGCCATGGCTGTTGAAATGTTGCTACATTTTATGCAGATATATTTTGATGACTGGTAAAGCAATGTTATCACATACTGCATATTAACTGCTCCCAGGAGACAGCCCTCTCCTCATTTATAAACTGAATTACCCATTCTTCCTCTGTGCTATCAAAGTGCTGCTTGTTCCAAAGTCTTCCACTTAAATCAATCACCCCAAAAGCTGAGGCCATCAAGTTAGTGGCCGTGTGTCTGTGATGGCAATTCACAGGTAAAGGTTTTCTTTACAGAATCACAGAAGAATTCAGGTTGAAAGGGGTCTCCAAAGGATACTTGGTCCAGTCCTCTGGCTTGACCAGTCTAGTTCTGAGTCCTTCTAGGAACAGAAACCTTGCACATTGTCCCTCCTTACATTCTAGTGTGAAGTCCCCTATCTTTTCAGGCATTTTCTTCTGAGAAAGTAATTTCTAACATTCTTTAGGATCCTTCAGAATTTAATAAACCCCTATACAGTAAGAATAAAATATGATTTTACATTATTTCACTAGTTTGAGTGAGAATGTTGGACAGTTTTTTAAAATATATATATATATATAGATATACCTTTACACATATTTACAGAGGGGAAGCATTAACTTGTGAATAGAATAATAGAATATACATATCAATACCTATTAGAGTTATTGCGCCACTCCATTTTCAAATTATTAAAATTAATTGTATTAAATGATATCTGAAGTAGCATAATGATGCCTTGTAAAAAAATCATTTTTTGATCCAAATCCAAGTGAACAATAAATACCTAGCATTTACTCTTCACTTCTTTTTCTCAATTTTTTTTTTATTACAGTGGAGAAATCAGTAAGTCTGAATCACAAATATTTAGAATTTTATATATTAAAAATTCAATCATAAAGCTCCACCAAGTGGAAATCCTTAAAACTACACTAAGCGAATTTGTGAACAAAAATTTGTGTTACAATTACAACCAAAACTCACAAATCCAATCATATTAAATGAATAAAAAATAGATTATCCATACCTATAACTCATCAGTTTTACCAGTGTATACTAATCACATTACTGTTTTGGATTGGAAGGAAGAATAACTTAAACATCATAAGATATTTAGTTTTCCCTCTGGTTAGATCTGCTTCTTTGAAACATTTATCCTGCTATGCCCAGTGCAGACTAAAATGATCTCTTAACACTGATTTGGCTTTTCAAAAAAGTCACCCTTCTGACTTGCTGAAATTGCTTTGGGAAACTTTAATTTCCCCTTCTAAATAAGCAGTTTTATTTATTAACAGAAATTAACAGGCATTGCCATTGTAGGCAGCATAAGATTCTCAAACCAATGTAGGTTGTTAAATGCTTTGCTCTTTCTCACTATTGAAATATTCATCATCTGTGTAATTTTAACAACCTGATAAAAACTGTTAAAAGCATAGTTGTGCTGCCCAGCAGGTAGTGCCATTTTTAATGAAACCATAACTGCCATAAATAAATAATCAGCTCATGAAGTATTCAACATGTACCTCAACTTCCATAAGAAAATTTATTTTGGTATGGGACTGCAAAACATGCCACGACTATTCTCATCCAATAAAAGAATTGGCGGAGAGATATTTCAAACCAAAGTTTTTTCTCAGAACATTTGAACTTGACTTTAAAGCACAGAATAAGTAAATTTTTTTGGCATACAGAATTCAGAGGGGTCCAAGTATACCCACTTGGTATGTTTGGTAACACAATGTCTCTCACACAGTGCAGCAGAAATGTGAACTCGTACCTTGTTTTGAAGCAACTCCCTTCCTTCTGAATGCACCATCCCATCATATCTGTGAGGACATTTAACACATGCCAGGAGACAGTTCTCCCAATGCAATGTGGGTCACTGCCTGCATTCAGAGACCAGCACACAGAGTTATCAGCATGGTAACTCAACCCTATTGCATACAGCAGAGAATCCAAGACCCACTGCCATTTTGTGAAGACCAAACACCATCACTTATTAGTGTCTGTACTAACATTTAGCTCAGATCACACGAGCCTTTAGAAGGGAATTGCAGCCACCACTTTTACTCATATAGATATAGCTTTGCTTGGCTCAGTCCTTTGGCTCTGGTTTGGTTTTGCATTTCCTTGCACTTGTTTTCTTTTCCAACCCTTAGGTTCCCACAATCATAGATGTAGTGGAAAGAAATTAAATACTACTCCCTTATCATGAAGGGGAAGTGCTTTCTACACTACCACTCACTAGGCAACATGTGAAACTTAAAACGGTGAATAGAAAATGATGCAATTAACTATAGGTGATGCCTTAGGATTTCACTTTTTTTTTTTCCAGATACTGCACTGCTTTAGTGTATGACTCTAAAACCCCATGGCCTGTCAGCTACTGTTCTCCCATTTTATGCAGACAAAACAATTCCTCTCCAGGCCTGGGAATCAAGGACACCTTATTGTCTCAGGCCCCAAGAGATGTAAACAGCAGTGAATTGGGGGGGGGGGGGGGGGGGGGGGGGCAAACTTGGAGTAAATTACTTCATTACCTGAAGCTGTAATTGGAAGATTAACCCCTGATATGTTATTGGACCAAACTTACAGCTGTATGAAGAACTCATGACCATTGTCACCCCTCTTGGGTGTAGCCCCTCAGAGGCTTTTGACTGCCCAAGGTGTATCTATTGAAGGCTTTCAATAAATGCCCACTTAATTTTGTCTAGCCTCTGTTTCATGTAGCAACTCTAAGGCATCTAAGGTTAGTCAGAATAACATCAGTGCAAAGCTAAATCATGACAAGGTAGTCTATGCACAGAGGACTAAAGCACAGCAGGATAATTAAAAATAACCAACACAGTTATGTGGAAAGCAGAGCTTGACAAACTTACTAAAATACATACTGCAAACCCAACTGATAAGGTAACAAGGTTGACACTAATCATGGTCTATAACAAACGTGACTGCATTATATTTCCTTTAAAGCATGGCATTTCCATAGTGCCATTTGTCACTGTACAAAAATTAATGAGGTTCACCAAGAAGGCTGAAAAACAGTGAAGAGACATCACAAAAATATATGTCAATGTGGAATCAGTTATGAGGGATGTTTTTAGTAGTCCCAGAGTCTTTGGGCCAGTGCTGCTGTTTTTTTTATCAATGGCTGGAAGAAAATGGGTAGATATAATGTCACTGGTAGCAATATATGTAATATCAATGTAACAAAAGTCATTGACTTGGGCCGTATCAGTTACATGAGCCAGCTAATCCACCTGAATGCTAATATTATCAAATACAAGCTAATGCCTAAGAGGTAGATCACTTTAGAGATGACAACCTCATCCACAGCCTAAAAAACACACAAATAATTACATTATTTAGAGGCAATGACCAGTAAAAACCAGAAAATAAATTCCTAGAGCAAAACTTGTTTTATATCAACAACAAAGATGCTGAGGAGATCCAGTGATGAGAGTGAATCAGTGCAAAGCACTGAAACTCTACCTTGTTCAGTGCTGCTTGAACTGATATTTAATTAATAAAAGCCCAGAAGAAGCTTCCAATAAGTTATCCTCTGTGGGAAAGAGGACTCCTGCCCATAAGCCTGGAAAGGCTCTAATCAATATCCTCTTTCAGCTGGCCGTGAGGAAGAGACTTCATTGCACAAGGAAAAAGCTTCTAATAAGTTATGAATCTTTAATCCAGAAACAAAAAACTTAATCATGATGCATTTTCCAAAAGCTGAAGCTAGGAAATCTCTGGCTAAAAGAGAAGAACAACAGCAGCAGTGATTAATTATTGACACCATATACTCAGGATTCTTTAGCACCAGAAATATTTCTTTCAGAAACAGATTTTTTTTTTTTCCAAATAGAGCTGTTATAGCTCAAGCAGGAATTACAAGCTCCATAATGATTTATTAATCAAAAATGACTGTTCCAAGTAACGCAGGTCAAGCCACTTGAACAGAAGAGTCCTACTGGTGTTTGAAAATCCAAACATCTATGACAGCACCCCAGTCAAGAACTGAATTTCTCACTCTTTAGACATACCTTTGTGCTATAAGCTTTAGCAATGCAGCACCTCTAATATGTTTTTCTAGCCTGATAATTGAAATTTCAGTTAAAATACGGTTTATTTATGCTCACTGATGCACTCAAAATAATTTTCAAAAAGTAAATGCATCAGGCTGAGTGAACAGAATAATGGCTCTGCATCTGTAGTGCTTTTCTACAGGTTTCTGTTATTCTTTTCACTCATTTGAATTAATCTGAATAATTTCTGCTTACCTGAAAGGAATATTTTTTTCAAGCACTGTACCCTGTTCTGTGGGAGCATCTTCTCCTGATTTTGTTTCATGGGAATAGAGTGTCATGATCACAAATTAGCACTATGATCCAACAATAGCCTTCAAGGAAACTGCAGTTGTTACATTCAAACCAAAAATCCTTTGTGGAGTGCTTGCTATAAAACAAGCCTTTGTAACTGCCCTGGCATTTGTTTGCAGCCTAATAAAAGCAATTTCTGACCATTAACCGTTCATGCAGGTGACTTATGCCAGTGGATGAAAAAATAACTTCTTACGGGGAGACTCACTGGTCAAACACATGTCAGCAATGCTCCTTGAGATGCTTTCAGCTGTGCCAAAGTGAAACATTCCTGAAGGCCAAGCTGTTTGGAAGGCAGCATCCCTTCTGTGAAATTCCTGAACTGCATTAATGTGCATAAGCCTTGTGTAATGAATAAATTACTATTCCTTACAGCACTTAAAGCACCTAAATGCAGAATTCCCAACTTATCCCCTCCTCAGTTTTGCTCCTGTTTTGAATTGTTTATCCTTCCAGCAATCAAGGTGACCTATTGGACTTCCTGTCCCTGTGGTATCAGACTGCCATTATTTTCTCTTCAGCTGCAATTAATGAAGCAAAACACAAGTAAATACTCTTCTTTTCCATATAATAATTTAGAATAGCTGCAACAGAAAGTTATGCAATTGTCTCATCATATCCATTATATCCAACTCCCTTTACCCTCTCTCAAGCTATCACCTACATTATGTTTATCCAGCTGTTTTAGGAACATCAGAATATTTTCAGCAAAGTGAGGTTGTGGGTTGAGCTCCAATTTGACAGCAGCTGGTTTGCTGTTTCATGTAAATTCACAGGTGATTTTTCCAATCAGACACAATGAGGGGCAATGCCCAGTTTATTATGACTATGCTCACAGTGCAAAAGGCATTGTCAATAACCTTGCCAATCCCCTGTGGTTTTTTCATTGGCAGTCAGCAAATGGCTAAGCATGACCAAACCTCTAGGACTGAGACACGCTTAGCACTTAGCAGACATTTTGGAATTAAAGTAATGTGAAAATTTTTAATTCCCAAACAGCATAGCATTATAAGAATTTTATACAAATGAAGAAACTGAGAGAAAAAGAGAATAAAAATTAGTCTATGACAAGCAAGACAGGACCTCACAAACTAATCACCTTTTTTTCAGTCAATTCAACTTCTGCAGAATGGAACTTCAGCAGAAAAAAAATTATTTTCCTACCCTGCCACATAGAATTTGGGTATTTTAGAAAAAGCTCTCTACAATCAAGAAATACAGCACATCTAAAAATCATGCTTAAAATCCAGCCCTAGTTTCCTAAGAAGGCCTGTTCTGCAGAGCTATTGTAAACAAAGCCATTGAACTTGTGAAAGAGAAGTGACTTTAGGAGTGCTCCAGTTGCACCTACTGAAATGTGTTTAGACTTCCTGGTCGACTCCAGGATTCCTGGCTGTGTGCTGCCCTCCTCCCAGACAGCTAATCCCTGTCCTCTGACCTGTTCCTGCCCCTTTATTCCGTGGGGTCGGAGCACAACGACCCCCCCTGCCCTGGCAATCCTCTCCAACTGTTTACAAGAGGGCAAAACCCCTTCAATTCTCTTCCACAGGCCTTGAGGAGACAGGGATAGGCAACAGCTTCTTCATGCTTTTCATTACATTCTTCATTCGACGATGAAGTAATTCCATGGTTTAAAAATCAAAAAATGTTTTTCATATATCTTTCACTTCCTCTCCCACTATCTCCCATACAGGCTCTCAAGTTTATTATTATAAATCTGTCACTAAACCAAAAAACCCATAGTATGTGAAGGCAAGATTCCTGAGCTCGCCCCACGCAATAAGGCAAACATCTCAAGAAAAACTGGATAGAAGTTTGCTTTTGTCAGGTTAATGCAACATGGTAAATAAATACCTTTATGCCAGCTACCAGCAAGCTTTGTGATTTTAACTTATGGTCAGATCTCAGAAGACAGAAACAAGCAACTTGTAATATTCTTCAGGTGAATAACCTAGTAAATAACTTTACTCCAAGCATGAGACTGTCCCTTCGATTCTAGATTTTTGAAAGCTTTGTTTATTCCACTTTGAATGTTTGGTCTTAGCCAAGTTATTCCTGATCTAAACTGATGAAAACGTAAACTGAGCTCAGGAACTGAAATGGACGAGCAATTCTCTCTGTGTTCCACTCAGTGAATTTTAGAGATGTTGGAGCTCAAAAACATTTCATGTAAGAAAACCCAAACAAACCCTTGCTGTTAGTCCGTGTACCAAGGGGTTTTAGGAGCTGTGTGCTCTGTACATGCAAGGTGTGAATGTATTTGGCATACAGCTGTCCACCATACAGGTATCCTACAAATAATGTTCCAGACATTTTGCTAAATGCAAACCAAGTTTTTCATGATTTCTTTGTCTGTAAAGTCCAAGTCAGCTCATATAACACAGATTTTGTTCATAAAAAACTGCATAATTGGGACTCTCTGGGTGAGCAGATTAATGGGAAGTGTACTTCAGGAGTAATCTTGGCTTTTAAAAGTCAAGAAGAACACAATGAACCCGCTGTCTTTCTAGACAAGCCATACATAACACAAGCTTGTGTGCTTTATGTTTAAGTTTACCACAACATTAAAAACATGTGGTTTCCCAGCAATTTTTTGAGGCATATTACCTGAATAAAGTGGCCCATCTGATTTTTCAGACATACTATAGCAAAGAAACATACATATTTCAAGCCTTTCCATCTTTCATGGTTTAACCCAGCCAACAGCCTAGCTCCAGGCAGCCGCTGGTTCACTTCCCCACCAGTGGGCTCAGAGAGAGAATGGGAAGAATAAAAGGTAGAAAACTCATGGGCTGGGATAAGGACAGATCAGTAGGGAAAGCAAAAGCCACACACACAGAAGGAAAGCAAAACAAGGAATTAATTCCCTGTTTCCCAAGGGCAGGCAGGAGTTCAGCCATCTCCAGGAGAGCAGAGATCCATCACAGGTAACAGTGGCATGGGAAGACAAATATCATCCCTTCAAATGTCCCCTCTTCTTCCTTCACCCCCCACTTTATACACTGAGCATGACATCCCACGGTCTGGAATTTCCCTTTGGTCAGCTGGGGTCACCTGTCCTGGCTGTGTCCCCTCCCAGGCACCCCCAAGTCCCTCACCAGCGTGGCTTTACCAAAAGCAGAGAAGATCCTGGCTCTGTGCAAGCCCTGCTCAGCAACAACAAAAACATCTCTGTGTTACCAACCCCGAGTTCAGCACAAATTCAAACAAAGCCACTGCAAAGAAAATTAACTCCACCCCAGATGAAACACACTCTCCAAAATTCCCCTAATCAGTTCATACTTTTGAAAATCTTATGGAAACACAAACACTACTTGCAGAATGCACAACATCCATAGCAAGTTAGGGAAATTATTATAGGTTCAAGGAATTCCAGTCACAAAAATACTGGTGTTTGTTTTGCTGGTTTTTAAAGCAAAATGTCTCCTATTTCACATTCAAAAGTCAACACTGTCATTGGAAAAAAAAAAAAAAGAAAGAAAAAGCAACAAAAAACAACACACAAAAAATATAAAACAACAAAAGGTTGATCTGTCTCTCTGAAGAAACAGAAACAGTATAAACATCATGAAGAATTGAATGTATCTTCTTTAGCAAAGCCTGCTTTTGTCTGAGGACTTTCAAGGTCCAATCCAAATTCTTGAAGTCTGAAATTCTTTGATTTGCACATAAATTGGATCAGGCTCTCGACTGTTTCTTTTATAAAACTCAAATGACCAAAATGATTAGCTGCAATGGCAACCTAAAGTTACACTTGTACCAGGTTATACCAGTACAGAGCTACATTTCACTTTTCATCTTTCCTTAAATGTCACTCAACAGCATTCAGATTCCAAACTGACCTTTGTCTTCACACTAATAGCTTTTCTTATCAGCAGCAAAATCACTACATCTTCCACACAGCTGATCTGTCACTGGAATAATCCTCTGTTTGGAATAATCCTTTACCCTAACATTTGGTGCTGATATTAATAAATTAAGAACTAACAGCCAAATAATTACCCTTTCACCTAGGAAAACACTGGTGGCCACCACGGAACGCTCCCTCAGTGACACAGTGTTGTGTCCTGTGTAATTGATGCAAATGCATGAGGGGATACTGGTGTGTTCCTGCACTGGCTGTCACACTCACACACTCACTATTTGTCTCCATAGGATGGCAGAGGCAGGACTTTTACTGCCAGGATTTTTTTGTTTGTTTGTTATAAACAACTCTACTTCTGATGGCAAACCATTTATTTACTCTGCTGAGAAAGATAAACATTTTCTTCTATTTTTTCCCCAAAAGGCTGCACATATGCACATATCTTACATTTAATTTCCAGATGAATTTGAACCTTGCCACAAAAGCCAAAAAAATATTTATTCCCAGCTTGTATATATAAGGTGTACAACTGAAAATTGGCAAATCTTCCTTGTCTGTTAGTAGCAAATGCATCGTAAATTACAGTGCATAGCAAAATTCAGCATTTCACCTTGCATAAGCATATAATTCATAGAATACTGCAGATGAAGGAGCAGAGATCTCTTTTCTCCACTACCAATAAATTAACCTCCAACTTTGTTTTATACATCTGCCAGCACAGTGGTGAACTGAGGTGTTGCAGGCGCCATTGTGATGGACTAAGGAAATGCTAAGGTCTGGTGCTTTACCTCATCAATCTGGAACCCGAATGCAGCTTTCCCTGAAGGTTGCCTCCAAACACATTCCTAAGGAGCACTGACTGGTAACCAGAGCGTCTGGCTGGAAAAAAAACAAGTTCTGCGGCATAGAAACAGTGTTAACAGCTCTTCACCAAGATGTGTTACATCTTCAGGGATATCTTTTCACTGGTGCTGACTAAGGGGCTGACCCCTCCTTGCAGCAGATAAAATAGGCTGAAAGCAACACTTGGGATTTCTTTTCTTTTTCAATTAACAATGCTATATATTTACATGGTACAGTTTCACATTTCCCCCCCACCCCACATTGTTCAGGATCTTATCAAAGTTACAGACTAGACACAGGCTAGTGCCAGCTTTCTTAACATATGCCATAGAAAGTGCCATGAAAGGATATTCCTTCCACAGCATTTAAAGCACCGTAGGGAGCTAGCTAGCAGACACGGATTTTGTTCTCAGCCTGTTCAGTGACCCTAGGGAATGCCTTCCTGCTTCACTTTCTTTTTCCACAGCCTAGAAATGAAAACACTTAACTTTTTAATTTTTTCTTTTTTTTTTTTTTTTTTTTTGTCAAACGGTAAGATTTCCAGTAAGAAAAGAAAGATGTTAAAGAGGACAGTATAAATGTCACTACAAGGAATTATTTTACCAACAAAAAGATTTAGCTGAGTTCTATCTACAACAGAGGCTAATAATAACAAACATTATTTACAAAGGATAAATTAAGCTGTATAAACTGTCACTGAATTATCTAATTGGCATTTTCTCTCTCCCAAATGCACTCCAGATTAAGTATGTATTCACAACATCTCTTAAGTCTTTAAACTATTTATAACTATCCTAAACACTGAAATAATGTATTTACATCAGGATTAATCATCACTATAATTTAATTAGCATTTGACAAGAATTGATTTGGCAGAACTTTTTCCCTTAAAAATAGGAAATGGCCATAAACCAGGGGAATGGCCATAAACTAAATACACTGTTTTTTCTCTCCATCTGCTTCTGGTAAGATGCATTCTTCGACCACTAATTCAGTCAAGATCTCAACTTCATTTATCCAGTTAATTAGAGTCAGATGCTGACGACATCAAGATGATAAATCAAATCTGGGCATGCAGGCAAAAAGAAAGCTGCTGCTAACACCAATGTACATGTTTTGATTTCTTACAGACCTATATATGAAAAGAGGGTAAACCAGTAGCATGCTAGGAGCAGAATTACAATTATATCCCATAAAAGTTGCTCTAAAAGTTGGGCACTAAAGCAGTAACCATGTAAAAATTTGGAGTCAACAGCCAGATCTAGAACCTCACACTCCTGCCAAGCTGCAGAAGAAACTGAAGTGGTGTGTCCCACTTTTAGGGCACTGAATCCATCTGCTGTGCTTGATATGAGAAGTTGTTTGCCATCTCTTTCATTTATGTTTCAAAAGCAGTGGTGCTGGCCCCTGTGTTTTGTGGAGAGCCTGACCATCCTACTACTCACCAGGAGCTCCCAGATCGCACCAGACAGATCCTTCCTCTGGGATGCACTCACCCCAAAATGCCCCAGACTAGTGCAGAAAGGGCAGCTTGTGGCACAGAGAAATATGCAGTTCTAGCATCTGCAGGGTATGAAACATCAAAAGGTATATGCAGTCTGGACCAAAGTAGCACATGCTCTGGGGTTTACAGTTTTGTTCCTGAGAGCCACCGGCATTTGCAATTTACACCTTTTCAGAGAACAGAAAAGAGATGTAAATGATCTCATTTATCTCTTTTTTGGTGGTAGTTTCTTTTTTTTTTTTTTTTTTTTTTTTTTTTTACTCTGAGGGTATCACATCTGTGTCACTGACTAAAAAAGTCAATCATAATGCTGACTTAAAAATTACAGAGGAAGAATGTGCCACTAGAGTAGCTCCTTCTACATTCTATATTCATGCTCAGATGAACCAAGAACTCTGGACAGATTGAGAATATGCCACAAAACAAAGAAAAACACAAAATTAAAAGAAGAAATGTTGCAGCATATGATTTTCTCCCTACAAAAGAAAGCAAACAAACCAACCCCTAGCTCTAGAGCAGTGAACAAGTCTCAGAGCATAAAGAGTAAAAGGACCCTTGGGGCTTCTATTGAAACCATGTAACAATGTTGAGTATCAGCTCTAAAATGATCTATATCCACAAAGCATACACATTGTTAAAGGATATATAGACTGCAGGGTCACTAAGTTCAGCCCCAAACTACCAAAGTATTTTCCCATGTCTTTGGTAATATTCTATAAGTAAGCCCGTATTTCTTTTCCCTCTGCTTTAGAAAGAGTTCTACTCAAATTAACTAACTACAACCCACAGGCAATCAGAAGCTCTTCTTCAAAATTATTTTTCAGGTAGCAAAGGATTCCTTTCAATCCCTAAACTTGACAAAAACTCTTCTGCCCATGATAACCTGCACTGCACAATGGCATTCCTCAGCTCCCAAACCCAATGTATCCTTTCTCAAGGTCTTGCAGCATTGCTACATATCAAGTCACGGAGTGTGGCCTCGGCATTATTATCTGGCCACAGTGCAGTGATTTTCACTTTACAGAATAACAGCCCACCATCAGAAGTACAGGAGCTGAATGGTGGCTCTCAGAATCAACATTTTGTCTTCTGAGCATCCAATGCAGAAATTTTAGTTTCTCACCCAACTAAGAGTGATTCCAAGTGCTGTAATTCACAGGATCAGGAAGTTCACCACAAGAGGTTATAAGATAATTTTAACTATATGTGGGTAACTTAAAGAGATAATGTTGGATACCTGAAGAAATATAAATTTATCCAGCACCTTGAAACAGCTGAAGGGTCAAAAAGCAGACTTACACAGGAATTTGAAGGTTTTTTTCTAAGGGCCCCAGTTCCACGCCAATACCATGTGGCACCCCTCTTCCATCTTCCTCTGGATTCCTGATGACAGCAATTCACTGCCTTTACTTAAAGAAACTTTAACAATCTCAGACAGAAGCATCTTGTCAATAAGAACAAAAAATACACCATTCATTCTGGCAGGTACCACAGCCATCTGTTTTTCAGGTGCAGGACTTGAACAGCTCAAGCAAGAGGATCAAAACAGCAAAACAGCAGCCAAGGTGAGGAATATGAGAGTGGGACAGGCAGGCATTGCTGCCCTGGGATGTGCCCACAGTGGATGCAGGCAGTAAGACAATCTCAGATCAATCTGCCCAAAGGAAAAAAAATCTTATGCTACTGGCCATACTATGTCTCCACAAAAAATATTAAGCTTTGGAAAGAGTGGAAGTAAACATATTTTTGGGAACCACTCCTCCTCTCCTGGCAAACTTGTCTCTGAAAAGTGCAGAAGGTGGGTGCCCTCCCACACTGTGAGCTAATGTAGTATTCTGAACTCTCAGGTTAGACACAGCTTATGGACAGGTCTCACATAAATAATTGCAATTCTATCCTGAAGCCTGTCATCAACCCAGTTTTCAAGGCAATATGACCCAAACCAATAACATAAAATGGTGCCATAAACAGACAGCCCAGACTGGTCCTTGGCACACTGCTCAATTTCACTCCATGGTTTATGCACAGACCTCAACCCGTGTTAAGCTTACACAGAACTTACACAGAATTTGTATTTCCAAACATTCATGTTCCCAGGCTTTGGGTGGAAACTAACACCTTAAACTACCTTTTTCTTTCAGTTACAAAAGCAAAGATGACAAATTATTTATCTCAGCATGTCCTTAACATTAAATCACAGTGAATGTTTACACTAATAACCTCAAGTCTGTTGGAGTTCTTAGCCATTTTTTTACATCATGTGTGATGTACAAGTATCATCTCTTTGAGCTGCACAGTATTCTACTAAACACAGTGAATATCTCAGAGATGGGCTCTCACTTCAATAGGATACAGTAGAACTGTCCCACAATTAAAGAGATAGAGCAAAACTGTCCCACAATTAAAGTGAATAAATGTGAAGCAAACTTGACCCGACTACACAAATTACACCTGCCCAGATAAAGGAAAAAGGGTAACCCCATTAAAAACTCTCCTTGCTGCAGCTGTTTCTCTTGTGTTGAGCATAATTAGTAAAGTGAATTATCAGTTTGATGCCTCCTGGGTTTCTATTCTTATTCTCGTGTAAAGATTTTTACACATTGATGCATCAGTTTTTCTCCAAAAGTGGGAAAGTGTTTTTATAAACGCTGCTCAAATATACACAATGTCAATTGGAAGACTGACACTCTCAAGTATATATAAATATTTTACTTTTTATAAAAGCATCCAAAGTTTCTGGTTGCTTACTTCAAAAGTCTCATTCTTCTTTAAACTAAAATCTTGTTTTCCATAATATCTGACAATTCACTCAGACTTCAAAATTTATACAAGCTATATCTCAGTTTTTACCACGGTATCAACATAAGCTATGAAACAACATTCATTCCAAGCCAGCAAATGATCTCATTTCATATGCACGTTCTCTATCTGAGTCCAAGTCCCTACAAGGCGAGCACACAATGCAATTTCCTGCAAAAGAAAACCACTGAAATTAGTCAGGGTGACAAGAAACTCAGATTAGCCTCGACAAAAGGTTCAGAAAGACTCAGCCAAACAGGCTGCTTCTGACTTCTAACGACACCTAAAATCCTGTTTGAAGCAAATCAGTTGAAGCAAAGCCCTGTTTCTGCCCCAGATGGATTCCCTGCCACAGTACCAGGAGCCAGGAGGTAACAACTGACCTGCAGTAACAAGTCCTCACTGAGGTGTTACATATGCAGATATTCATGTAGATAATTAGCAATGTCCACAATAAAAGTCTGCTGTAATCATAATTCTCCCAAGAATTCACAAGTTAAAAACTTCATGCTCACTAAACATAACAATACTGCTTCAAAAATGCTGATGCGAATGATTCATCAAACAAAATGCAAACACAAATGACAAAAGGATCCCTGCAAACCAAAATATATTCTCCACACAAAAGAAGAGGTCAAGCTAAGACATAGTTTACATATATCATAGATCTATACAGGAAATAAACCAAAAAATCATGAAAGAAGGGGCACAGCATACGTATGAATATAACGTTAGTATTTAAATATGCACTGGAAAATCCACATGTAAGTGTATTTCACTGCGAATAAACTAAGCCAGAATTCTGAGAAACATGAAAACAATATATTTATAGCTATGATATTGTAGATTTTAACCTAGTGGAGACAAGTTAGAAACACCTACAGCCCCACTGAAAACAAGCTGAACTTGTAATTCACTGTGTTTTGGTTTTGTGTCCATATTTGTTAGCCTACAATAATTAATTTAATTAACAGAATGCTTACACATGATCAAAGCATATCAAATCACCTTCTAAGAGACTGACAGAATATAATTAGGAAGGTTTAGTTTGGAAAAGTTCCATTAATGCATGTTACTTTTTGGGGGCAGGAAAATGACCCAACTATGAATTTAAAGACTTTTTCTCTTTTTATCTATAATTGCCCTCTAGTCTTTTTCTCTTTCACTTTGCCTTCTCTTCATTCAAAATGAAATGAAAGGTACCTAACTTGTACTGCCCAGCACTGGGGAGAGGAGAAATCAAATTCTGGAATATTTGAATGCAGTGTTTCCGGAGTTTGAGACTTTTCCAGGGATTTGAGGCAGAGGATGTGTGATATGTCAACTCCAATAGACTTAATTTCAGAAGGCTTGCTTTATTTTCTTATACTTTGGTTGCTTTTCCAAGTGAACACAAGAGGGCACAGCTCATGTGCAATCTCAGGCTGTGTTCATATCCAGTGCATGCCAAATTAAAATCAGTTCTTCCTACATGCAAAGCAGCTCCCTGTGGAAAGCTCACATGCAAGGCAAAGATAAGGCAAAGACAGGAAATCTTACATACAAATAATTCCAGTGTAAGAACTGAAATGCTGTAAGTGAAAAAGCAAGATTTCCATATGATAAAAGTAAATCAGGACCTTGAAAGCAATACGTAGCATGTACAAGTTAAAGTATCCATTTCAGGAAATCTGACACTGATTCAACTAACATCTGAAGATTCTGAATATAAAGCATCCTGGAAAAGGAAACACAGAGTGACTCAGGAAAAGGACCAGTCTGATAAGGGTAGGGAAACAAAATGAGAATATAGGATTCTTCCCTGCACTAATCCCTCGAGACCAAGCTTATCAGTCTATTTTTGACACAATGATTATTAAAAAACGTCAGTGGTTGGAAGACTTACTAGTTTCTGTACTCTATAATAGTTAATCAGGTATTCCACTTAATTGTAATGTTTGTGCTCTAAAATAATCCAAAGCAATTTTAAAATTTAGTTATAAAACCTGTGTGATATTCAATAACAGAACAAGCCTTTGCTAAGTTAGAAAGAAAGAAAAATTACTCTGTAGGTTGGTAAGCAATACATGTATTCAAAAACCCTGCATAAGCCCCAGGAAACCAAACAAAGCCAGGGCTGAGAAGAAACACTGTTCAGAGTTGTCTTAATTCTTCTGCTGCAGCTTCCACTCACAGCTCAAGCAACTTCTACAAATATCTCCCAGTGCAGAATTGGACAGGTAAAAACCACCAAGTTCTAGGCCAAACCCTCAGCACACTGTGAAGAGCCTGGACTGAGGAAAAAGCACCACCCCACACGTAAAGCCACAGAAGTTTCCACTCATCCATGGATAAACCCCCCAGTGGTGTGGTGGCAGCTCTTTGTGCATCACCCTAAATGCTCCCAGCAGGAAGGCTGGTCCCTTTTCTCTTTTCCCAAGTTTGCCAGTGTACCCTTTGCCATATCAGTTGCATTATTTACAGTCATCCTTCCTGCCTTCAGAGGAGCCAAGGCCACCCATTCACCCGC
The DNA here is from genome assembly GCF_963662255.1 of Cinclus cinclus. NCBI lineage: Eukaryota > Metazoa > Chordata > Aves > Passeriformes > Cinclidae > Cinclus > Cinclus cinclus. The sequence goes on along the minus strand of NC_085051.1, from coordinate 2,287,555 downwards.
CCAAAGAAGAAAGGTGCTCTTAGAGCACATGATAATGTTAATAATAAATCACAGGATCATATAGGCTGAAAAAGACCTCAAAGAACATTGAGTCCAACAGCAACCCAGCACTGCTAAGTTCACCACTAAACCATGTCCCCAGATGCCTCATTTAAATCTCCAGGCAGCTCCTGCTTTTTGCGCTTATTGACAATTCATATAAGCAGTGAACTGCTTTGTCTTCTCAGTTTAAAAGTACCTGTCTTCATGGGAAAAATAAAGCCTAAGGAAATTTACTGTGAGGTCTGGATGAGAAAGATGCAGTCTGAAAAGCGGCTCACAGGAATCATGCAAATGAAAATAGGGGCTGACATCAATTGTGCAGTGGAAATCTGCTCTAAAAAAAGGCTGTAATATACAGGCATCATTGGGGCACAGGTTCAGGACATATGCTGTAGTTTATAGGATACATCACCGATCTGAAAACAGCTTTGGCCATAGGATTTAAACCTTTTTTACACTGTTGATCTTAGCATACTGAGGTTTTTTTAAATAAATACTTTACTTTTGCTATTAAAATTTTTAAAAGCAGGAAATGGACTGGAAGGACACTCCTGTCATGGCATTACTGTCAATGAGACATCAGAGAGCATGTTTCAATTTATAACAGGACTTTAACATGGGAGTGATCAGCATCAAAATGCTGTGTTGCAGGTCTGAAACTTCACCTTCTTCCTAGGTAAGACTCCTCCTCACAACTCAAAAACCCTATCCTAGGCTTCAGATGCCTGAGTTATCTTGTTGGATGTAGATTAGTGGTTCACTTTTCCTTGAAAGTAAGCCCAGTGAAAACAACATACTTCATCCAAGAGTAATCAGGTTGCCCAAAACACAAGAAACCCAAGAATAAAAACTCCTCAGTGAAAAAGAATTCAAAATATCTTTCACTTTCCATAAAAATGCCTTAACCTCTGGGCTGCAGGCAGCGGGATGATGAAGGAATCTGCCACCTCTCCTAGGAGAGCACACCACTGCACACACCACAGGTCCTGATCACCTGAAACAAAAACTAATATTTTCTCCTCCCTCTTATTTACATTAGCAAGTAGTTCATTATGTCTGTTTGTCCTTAGGATGAAAACATAACTGGAAAATTAAATGGTTCTCCAGCTCAGGTAAAAATAATGAGCAGCAGTTCCATCATGTCCAAAGTTGAGGACAAAAAGTGAGCAAGTTCAGAGAAAGAGGACAGGAAATAGGAAGGAATAAACACATGAAAGAACAGACTGCTTCTTCCTAATAAGTTGTCAGTCATGGTGTATAATTTTAAGTACAATGAAACAAATCTCAAAAATTCCAGCCCAAGACAATATGAGGCACATCTGTTTGCTTTTGCTAACTTCAATTGCATGATATAAATTCGTCACAGAAGCAGAATTAAATTTTAACTCTTTTCAGAAATAACAGTTCCAAAAAGCAGTAACAGGCTTCAAAAGAAAGCAAAGATCACTTCTGTCGGCATTAGTTTCTGGCTCCATTCTCTGAAATGCTATATGTTATCGTGCACATGTTTGTTTTTATCTGTCACTGTGGTTTATTGTTCAGGAAGTGTAGTATCAGCTGTCTCTTCCCTGCCATCAAAGCTACTTCGTTAAAGTTAATAGTGTTTGACTTCCAGAGGGTCTTTTACCAAGGTAACACAAAAAAACTTCTTCTTGTCACTATCTTTAAAGCAGTAAAGACACCAAATGGATGCAGGGTCCCTTTTACCTTTTAAGAAAGAAATCCACTGCATGAATTTGTTGAAAGCATTTAAGAATTCTGTTTGTCAATTGCCAAATTACTTGAGCTGAGAGGAATCAAAATGCTAACCACACACCATCAGATTTCAGAACATGCTTTTTTAATGAGTGCCTGCTTTAGCTGGTGAAAAAGTACTGTACAAAGGACCCCCTGCACCTGTGTGCACTGCATCTGCCCAGCACCACTCCTCAATGGCTTTAACTACTTGTGTTACTGTCATGTAACATTCAGCACGGTCCTTCCTCCAGCCCAGAGGAACACAATATGATAATCTTAACCAAAGAATATAGAGGGAATATCAATTTTGGCTTGATTTTAATGATTAGTTTAGAAGTGTGTGATATGTTGTATAACTTTCAATACTTTTCCTACACTTCCAAAAACATGTTCCTTTTATGATACCATCATTAGCTTTTTAGTCTCTTTGCATTTATCTCTCCCCTCATGTCTGTTTTCTGGATGGTACTGTAACCACACCTGATTTCAAGAATAAGGGTCACTCCAAACAACTGACATTATCTGGGGAGGAGGGGCAGACAGGAACTGGCAATACATTTCATGACTTTTAATCAGAAAGCTACTAATATTTAAAAGCTACTTATGTAAATTAAAATATTATTGCTTTAAATAAAAGCTTATTAATTTTCATGAAAGTACTTAAGGATTAAGTGTATAGATCTTAGCATAATACACCTGTTTACTATCATCAGTAAAATGCAAAGGCATGACACAGTAACAAGAAAATTGTTCCTGTACAAAAATAAATAACCCAAGTAATGTCTAAAAAGAAAATGTAGTTTCAGATACGGTCTCTCATGTTCACGAATATTTCTTAAGTCTAGCAAATGTTCATCAGCTCAAATATAAGTGGGCCCAAGCTCAAATCAACTTTACACCAAGTATGTAAAATATGCTCTAAAAATCTTGCATACCTCAATAACCTGTAGTAAAAGAAAAATTAAAAGTAAGATCTTATGCAGTATTAAGATATTTCTAATCTCCTAAAAGGTATTACAATAAAATATAATAAAAAGAGAAGGGATTCATCTAATGCTTGCAATAGTAGAATAAGTGTATTATAACCATTAGTTATCCCACACACACCCCCCTCAAACATGAGGAGGAATTTCTTGTTAGCCATTTTTACCTGAATAATCTCACTATCATCTTTTCAAGATGCATCAAGACTGTTCCTGATATCTGGGAATACATGAGGTCATTTGACTGAGGAACATGACACTAGGGTAGGTATGCACACCTTCAGAGCATTTTACCCTGCTTTTAAAAACACGGGTTTTTCTCAGTATGCTTTTCATTTTAATAAGTATGTTCATATATATGTGTGTATCACACTGCCTCATCTCTCAGAGAATCATGGCAGCTGAAGCGTACAGCACCCAAGTGCAGCAAAACAACATTTTGCTTCTGATTATCTGAGGCGCATTGACTCGATGATCCCCTCCATGTAAAATTATTCATGGCAACCAGGTTGAGAATAAACCAACCATGTATAAAGACGTGCCAAAGCAGGTACAAAGCAGCACCCTCCGGAGCATGGCCCGAGAGGGGCGGTGTGAGCAGAGCCGGAGGCAGCCAGCGCAAGAGGGAGCAGTCGGGTAACGCTACCGAGGCTGGTGACCCTCCTTGCCATGGCTCGGGAGAGCTTTTCAGAATCTCAGAGGTTCTGAAAAACCGGGACAGCTTCTCAGAGCCCTCCGACACGCCCTCAAAGGAGCACCCACCAGAAAATGGGAGCTCCCCACGCTCAGCCTCCACAGCATAGCCCTGGCCACTTCACCCAGCTGTCCCAAGCAAGGTTTGCAGCTCTTTGCCAAAAGCAAAATGAGTAGTTGCAGCTGCAGTCTGATTGCTGTTTCCCCCTTCCATCGCAATATCCAAATGTTTGTGGGAATGAGAGGACTTCTGTAGAGTTTTTTAATTTGGTAATACGGCAACACTGCAAATCAAGTGAATTACAAGACATCAGAGGGTATCATAAAGTCTCTATCTGCTCCTGCATTTTGATTCACTTCTAATGCTCTAAGTAAATACTGAGAGTCAGCTTTCTTTTACAGATTTTATTCAGTTCTGAGGAAACTGGTAGGTTGCAATGCATACTGAAATACACTGAGAGGAATGTATAAGTCATGTGAACTTAGTTGTTTTACTGACAAAAGTGATCCTTCTGCAGAATCTGGAAGATCCTCAGCCCCGGTTCGTTGCCACAGTTTGCTGTGATGTTCTTCCAGATTAGCACAGCTGTAGCACTTCCTGTGTCTGCAGTCTGGAAACCACCTTCTCCAATACCCAGGACTGTTCCCTCTCTAAGGACTCTGAAAACTTTCGTTTTCATGAAACTTTCGTTTCATATTTGCAAAACTTCAAGTTAGATACAACCACCTTCTCTCTGTGGTTAGCAATCTTTGCCACTACAGCTAAACACTGTTTCAAAAAAAGAGCTTGAAATGTAATAATCACTGTAAATAAGTAATATTTTACAAGGCACCTGAAGCAAACTGATTTAAAAACCCTAGAAACCAAAGACCAAGCAAGCAAATAGATAAGAAAGAGACAAGAAGCAGAAAAGCAAACAGAGTTCACTTCCAATCCAGAGCTTCAATCAATAACTATTTTTATATAACACATATATTTCATAAATTATCTATCCTATTATATTTAAATCTCCATAACAACTCTGAGAAAGAAAACTGCAAATTACCAGAGAGAAAAATCCTCCAGCCAGTGATTATTCCTACAAATACTTATTCCACTTCTCAGATAACTTTATAAAATAATCCACAAGCACAAAACCCCACCCAAATTCCACAGAAGCCAGTGTGACTCCCTCCAGAGAAACAATGAGAGCTTCCCTGACTTCACATGTCTCACTGCACCACAGACTACAATCTGTCCATTAGCATTTTGAAAGCCATTAAAATAGTAAATGTAGAATACACTAATTTTTTTTTAAAGGCCACACCTTTTCGATTCTTGCAATCAGTTTTACATAAGCTTTTTCGTAAATTGAAAGTATTATCACCCCAGACAAACCTTAAAACTACTACTCTGCAACACCTGCAAGCAATTTTTATCTCCAAAGGTTTGCCGAAGTTAAATTTTGCCAGCTGAAAAGACCATGATCATTATTAAAAGAAATGCAAGAAAATCCCCAAAGTGCAGCAGCATCCCATAAATCAGCCGGTTAGTTTAATTATAAAGAGTGTATTTATAGTGGAATCACTCCAAAAACATTACAGATAGGCCAATTAGTTACAGGCTTCCCTCAGAATACAGTGAACGTAAGCTGTATTCTTACTTCTGTAGGTTACATGAAGACTTTCATCTGGAAGAAAAAGTTCAGTTATTTAAATTCACGTTCTCCTATTTGTTTTTTACTTACTGCATGCTGTTGTTAACCAAAGGGAAGATTTAAGGGTTTTTAACTAAAGTATCTGCTGGAAGTTCCAAGTAAAGGCTTGACAGGGCCGAGCTTGCCAAGAACTGTGCTTCTACCATTAAGCAAGGAAATCCATCCAGCTGGTTTTTTGGTGGTTTTGATTTTTTTTTTTTTTTTTTTCAATTTTATTTTTCTGAGGGGGAAAAAAAAAAAAAAAAGACATTTTCCCCCAGAATTCATTTTCTCTTGTAAGGATTCTGTGTGCACACTGCCAGCCCTCTCCCGAGAGAGGGAGATCCCTGAGCAGCGGGGCCTGTGGTGGCAGCCATGCCTCAGCCAGGGCAGGGCCCTGGTAGCCGCGCTCCCCCTCAGGACACAGCCCAGCCCAGGCAGCGCTCCCCGCGTCACCGCCGCTTGTTCCATGGCGGTTTTGGAGAGGAAACCCAAGGTTTTGGCGAGGAAGACCCAACAAGGTTTTGTTCAGAAATACCGTGGCCTCCCACGGGTATGGGCCTGTGCCGCAGGCGGGAGGGGGAGCGCAGGCCGCACTGCCAGAGAGGCTGAGAAATGGCTGCGGGTAAGGAAAAGGTCCTGACCTGTGAATGTGTGTTTTAAGGAAAGGGGCAGGCTCTTCAGGCCTTGCATTTGACCTCCTTACCTCGGGGAAATGTTACGGCCTGAAGGACTGCCCTAGTATTTCCAGGATGATTTGTTATAAGTACGTGCATCATTAATATGATGGAGAAATAAAATGGGCGTGTTCCAAACCGTCCATGACACACCCTGTGCAGCACCGACCGCTCGATGAATCCAAATCACACAACATCCCTGATGTGCCCATGAAGAAAAAAGACACTTGTTTTATCCAGATTAGGCGGCATGAAGGTGGATACCGGGCTGTCACCTCATCCATGACTAGTTTCAGTACAAAGCAGATCTGTGGTGCATAGTTACCTGGTGTTTTCTTCCCTGTGGACTCTCTTGTATCCCACTGAAGGATTTGTACCATCTAACGAGAAAGTGGTGGGTGTATCAGAGCAAGACTGGCTCTCATGGAAGTATTATTAGCCCTGGGCAGGCTATTAAAAGGGCCTTTGGAACGTAGTCATACAAAGAGGGCTGAATTTCAAAGGTAACTCAGCACAACAGAGCTGAGCAGGAACAACTTCACATAACTGCCAAGGAGAATATGGCTGACACTCAACAATTCAAAAAAAAAAGCAGAAACATGATAAGAATAGAAAGGATGTTCATTTTCAAGCAGAAGATAAGATACGGAATAAAGTTCATTCTCAGAATAGTGCAGAGAAAGATTTTATGTCTGCATTATCCTCAAGCCAGAAGATTCCTTACCGAGTTATTTAAGTAATAGGGTGAACTGAGCCCCAGTGCTTACTGTACACAACGTGTGTTGCTGTGGGGTGTAAGTCCTGGCACGCTTACACCACTGGGGATTCTGACAGCCTTTATTCTGGAGCTCTGGTCGAATTCATTTTGTATATTCTTTACATGTCCATCTGATTTCATGTACATGGACATTACATTTATTTATGTTCTTTACCTCAGACATTCTGGTTTTAGCTCTCCTTCAAGAAGAAGCAATAGCCACAGAGAGGGTGACAACTCTGTAACCTCTTACATGCCATTGATGCTAACTTTCCTTCCCTTATTTCATTCTGTGTACATGATTTCTACCCATGCACATCTTGGCCTAGTTACTATATTAGTTAATACATGGGAGAACGAGAGCTGGGGAAGGGAGAGATGCTGGGTCAGCTCAGAGAAAGGATTCCTCATGTCTGTTAAGCATGGCACACCCTGAAAAATTAAAATTTACTGGAGAAGCAGAAAACAAATGGATTGGCAAGGCTTGTGACATAGGCAAGACAAGTCAGGGAAAAATTAATTAGGAAGGTAAAGGCAAAACTGCACATGGCTTTTAAGCCAAGAAAAAGAAAGTTAAAATAGAATAAAAGTGTACTAAGAAATTATAAAATTACATTAAGTTTCTTGTAGACCTCTCTGCAAGTAAACATTTAAACTTCCAGAGTGATCTAGGACACTCCTAATATGTAGCGTATGAGTATATGGAGTCTGTTATCAAACCAGGACAGGTATGAGTGATTTTTTTTGCTGTTAGGAAGCTAGCACTGCAATTGTAACCTGATGGAAGCATCGCAGGTTCGCATGCTGGGTCTCAGTTTCATCATCATTTCAGTTTCCTTCATGTCCCTGAGCAAATCACCTGATTCTGGAAGGTTTCTTTCTTCTTCTGTAATAGAAACCTGTTGGTAATATTTCCCATCACCCACTATTTGTCCAAGCACACAATAAACTCTTCCAAACAAGAACAGGCTCTTGCATAAAAGTGCTACAGTAATGAAAACACTGATTCCTGAGATTTTTCAGATTTCAGTAGATTCTTGGTTAATTAAGGAGGAATATCCTGGTTTGAAAGATCTGATGACATTTGAGAATGATATTAATTATTGTCTAAGGGGATACACCAGAATTTACCAGAAGTTCATTAGTAGGTATTAATATGTATGTTCATTAGGTGTGTTTTGATTAGTTATATGTGGAAAGGAACAGCAGACTTTTCCAGTGCCCTTCTGTCCTACTGTTCCTTTCATATTTTTCTCCCACTCTCAGCTTCACTTCTTTTTCCATGTTGCCTCTTAAAGTTTGAATAACTTCCCATCTGCCACATGCCAAATCTCCTTTAGATCCTTCCTTAAAACCACTTCCTTCTCATAGCCTACTTATGCTGATATTTTCACCAAGACATCTCCATTCATTCCTCATCTGAACTATTGTCCCATAAATCATATTTGTCTTGCTTAGTTTGTCAGCACTAAACATAAAGCATGTCCCGGACATTCTAGCAGTCATTCCTAGTCTGCTGCCACATGAATGATAGCGGGGTCTTCTATCAATTTCTGTACATTTCCCAGCAGGACAGAAGAGAAAAAATAATTCAAAGAACTTCCCAACAGCCCTCAAGGCTTGTCTGTATTACACAGCTGGGAACAAACATCTCTTCCTCCTGTGAACTACAACTCACAGCATTATTAGTTAACCAAAGGTTAAATGTAAGTAACAAATGTTGGTTCCTATTACATCTGACAGTTCCTTACACATGTACAAACATCTCGGCAGATACTTAAACATGTCTTTCTTCTTGGTTCTGGAAGCCAAGGTTCCAAATGACATGGCAACTGAAACTGAAGGGAAAAAAAGTAGTTGTTAGTCCTTAAAAGCCAATAGCAAATAAGAACCAGTTAAATTTTGATGAGAAAGATCTGTTAATGGTTTTCAAAATTAATTTTTCAGGTCATATTTAGTCAACCAGCTCTCTATTTCAATGGTGAAGATTAATGCTTTTTCCATGAAAGTAATGCCAAAACTTTGACTCACTGGAAATAAAACATTAGTTTAAAGAGCTACTCACTATCATTTGTTTTACAGTAAAAAATAAATTTCTTGCATTAAGATATAAACCATTTTGTCACATAACAGTATGCTGGAGAAGACATGGAAGGTGACCTGTGTACAAACAGCTCATCCACTGGGGCCAAGTTCCCAACTACTGTAACATTTGCACAGTTCACATGGAAAGAAAAGTTTCATTTGCTCAGACTGTTGACTTCGGTTAACTTCCCTTTGTAAAACAGAAATTCTAATGCATAACTTGCAGGAGCTGGGGATGACTGGCTGTCATTTTCCTTATCCACAGGATGTGGGATGCTCCCTTAATATCAGCAAATAAAATCCTGGCAAATAGCTTGAACAGGTTGTAACTACAAAGTAACAAGCACCTCTGGAAAATACCTTTACACCTTCAGTATGTATTGCTGCTATGTGAAAGACACTAACAATAGATCCTGAGATCATCTTCAGGTCTGCAAAGGCTTCATTCCCATAAGAAAGCAGCAAAATTTGGCAAATGGTGAATGGAAATGAATGGTGTCCAGCATCTTGCAGGATAAATTAATGTTTGATTAAATCAAAATTAAAATCTTGCTTGAGCCCTGAAAATCTGTAGCTAATATCTAAATGAGACAAGAAAAAATAAATATAGCAATGATTATTTGTTTAACATATAACTATATTAACTGTCAAGGTTGCGGTGTGGTAAAATCATACCAGAAATTCCTGCAAATTTTGCAAATACTTACCTTCAAATTCTCTCATATTTCCCAGAAAGTAGAGTGGACAGCAGTTGTTATTCTGACATGTTTAGATGGATGTATTTCATTTTATAGTGTATTCAACGTTTCATTTTTTGCTGTTGTTGTTTATTTGGTCGGTTTTTTTCTTTGGGGAATATATATTTGTGAATTTTGCTCTCAAAATGAATTATTTTTTCTGATGTTTACCCTCTACAAAATATTTAGACTCAACTTACTGAGACCTGAAACTAGTATTTTTGGCTATAAGAATACTCTAAAATGACAAAGTTGAGAAAGCACTGACAGATAATGCCTTTGGAAGTGGGGACAGATGTATTGCAAAGGCTGAGAAGCTGAGGAATACGCAGAATTCCCTAGTCCAAATGGGTTTAATACTCCTTGCTTTCTCTGAAATATCAATGCTTTGATGCGTGCCACATTTCATGGAATTACCATCACTGTGAATCTTGGATTTTTTAAGGCTGTTTTAGTTTTTGCTTCTGAATATGCATACTAAATATTTGGAAACACTGAATTATCTGAAGAAACTACTGGTGAAACTGTTGTTGAAGTAAAGGCAATTCAGAGCACATACAAACAGTATGAACTGTATTCCGTGATGCTGATGTTGCCAAAGTTCCTAATGCTGGTCATGATTTTGGTTCTACAACATGAAATGAAGGTTGGGATCTTTCAGAGAACAGATGAGTAGTTTCAGATAACTTTCTTTTAGAAAACGATATATCTTTAGCGTGTCTCCATTTGGCTGTTTAAAAATGGAAACATCCAAAGTTTCTAGCTACCACTAATAAGCTGTGCATGTCCAAAACCACTGTGGATTCTTATGCTAACTGCTTCTTATTCCACATCCAGGAGTGCTCAGTCTGGAAATAAGAAGTGATCTTTCTCTACTGACAGCTTTCCAAGTTCATTTGGATCTTCATATTTGAAAAAGAGACTTTTCATGCTTTTCACATTATTGCAGACAGTAGTTGTTCAGGTACATTTGTGAGAGCTCACCACCTTCATTTCAACCTCTCTGCTTCTAATTCAGGAATGTATTTCAGCAAATCCATCATTCCAAACCGTGGGCAGACTACAGACTTATTCAGCAATTTTGTGAATGGAAATATTTTCTTACAAACCATACAGCTGGAACCTACTAAATACTAACTGCCACACAGCACAAGAGAGAATTACATCTAATCTTCCCAGGGTTAGCTGTTCTAGGAAGAGCACACACATACAAAACAAAAACAAAAACAAAAACAAAAACAAAAACAAAAACAAAAACAAAAACAAAAACAAAAACAAAAAACCAAAAACAAAATATAAACAAAACCCCAGAGGAAAGATATTGTTTAGAAATAAAGATTCTAGATACAGCTGAAGGAACTATTTCCTTGAATGAGAAATTTTCCATTGCCATTTTGAAAGTCAGAGGGGACTTGAACAATTGAGTGAAAAACAGCAATTACCTAAATGCAGACTTAACAAAACTGGGAGCTAAGAAGGAATCTTAGACTGCTTCAAGGAGACAGTGAGATTCTGCAAAATCACATTTGATGTTCTAATAGCCTGAGTAGCAGTAGTGAGTGACACCGTTGTTAGGAAGCCAGCACTGCTGGACACAAGGCAGAGTTAAATCCCATCTCTGCTGTGTGTAAGGGAGAGATTTAGTCCCTGGCTCAGAGACAGGATGGTTACAATCTAGGATGATACCACTTACATTTCAGAAGCCTTTATGTTTTTACAAAAATAACTATCATCACCATCATCTGATGCCAACTCTGTAGCACATGCAGTGATTTCATTCACCTCCTGATTACAGCAAAATTTTTGAGGATCCACACTGCCATCCCTACATCCCTACTCAGAGTTTAGGAAAGCCTAAGTATTTTGTATCCACAGGATATTGTACCGAGCACATTGTTCATTCCTTGATTCAACCAAATGTCTGTTGCAATTACTCAGCATTGCCACAGGATTTCCAGTCTGCTAGTGAAGTTCAGATCTGTTACACCAGCAGCCTGTTCTGGCTTGCTACATGACACAGAAAATATTTCTTGTAACTGATTAGCAATAGATTGTTTTTATAACAGTGTGTTTCTGTACACATGCCCTCCTCCAATATCCCTTCCCTATTCCCAGGACAGAGATACCAACTCAGTAGTCACAGACTACTATATTACATCAGAGAGCCTCATTAAATCACAGCAGACACAATTATCTTTTGTATCCATCAAACCATGAAAGGTTACCTGAGTTACTAAAAAATTCCAGGCGTGTCTTCCTAATAAACAACAGTATAGTGATTAATTGCTGAAAGAATCTGGTGCTCTAAGAGTAGCTTTTATTTGGAAAGTTTAACATACTCATTCACCAGACAACTGAACTCTCCACTTCTCACTTTCTCAGGTCACCTGCAAGCACTAAAGATTTATGTGAGCAAGAAATATTGTTACTTTTTAACATGGTGATGTTTTTTTAAGCAACATATTTCAGATAGAGATTTAGGCCCACGATGCATACAAAGAAAGAGACTTTGCCTTGAGAGGATTTGGTATGAACTGGGTCACAAAGGCAATTAAAAGTCGTAAACCAGATGTATTATGTCTGCTCTATCCTTTTCCTTTGTGTCAACGGGTGAAATCGTAGCATGGTACGCCCTGGTTCATTTTGTCATTCTAAAGCTAGAAATGATGCAAATAAAAAAAAGTGGCTTTTTTTCTCCTCCTTTAGTATTGTGAAAGACAGTAATTTTATTCCACTTAATGATAAACTCTAAAGTGAAAATGCATGTGTATTTTTAAGGCTTCTGATTTTATAAAGTAGATGCCATTGTCTGTATTCATTTTGTGATTGATTTGTTTTCTTCTACATCCCCTAGTATCTATGTATAGGATGAAACATATGTAAATAAGCCACACCATTAAAACTGTTTTTCCATTCACCTGTGGAATCCCTCATAGGAATTGCTGGCTCATTTAAAGGACACACTTTAACTTTCACGAGACTGAGCTGCACTTCCAATGTGCTTTCTGCTTCCATGGAGGATCAGTTAAACACAGGGCAATAAGTAAATGATGTATGTTGTTGCTCAGCACAGAGTTACTCAAGTTAATTACACTTCTGTTGGTTTTGGCTAAAAACTAATGCTACAATGTTTACTTTAATAATTTGAAGTAAGCACTAAGCCTCTTTAAAATCACACTCCGTAGAGTGCAAAAACTGTAAACACTGCAGAACCAGGATTCCACTTGAAAACAGATTCATTATTTATTTGCCAAACTTCCAGCAGCTGGGGGAGGACAGCTCTTCTCAGTCAGGTATCTTTATATGTCACTGCTGGGAAAACTGCTTCGAAATCTTGGTGGCACTGTGCAGCTGTGCTGTGGCATCATTCCTAAATAAATGCTATCATTGAGAGCCCTTGGCGTCTTTGCTACCTAACAGAGTGGAGATCAGTACCTAGTAAGTTCATAAATCTACCTTAAATGTCCCCTTCTCTGCTCTAGTCCCAAAGAGCCACTGTGCCTGGCTGCTCGGGAGATCTCCAAAAGCTTAGGATGGTGTGGCATAGAGGTATTGCCTTTAATACTTCATTTTTCCTGTATTTTCTGTGACATAAACCCCTGCGATGGGACTGATCAAAATGGGTAAAGATTTCCATGGCTGCACCTCAAAAAGTTCACCTTCACAAACCATCTGGTTCTTCCTTCAGCTTGCTTTGCTTGGGTCATAGCTGTGCTCTGATCTTCACCTGAGGGACTTTCAGACTCAGGCTTGACACTGTTATCTGCATTTGGTGGTGGATAGGGAGGAAATGCCATATGTTGTCCCTAAATGCCTGACTTTCCACAGCCAGATAGAAATGTGCCTGTAATTTGCTTTATACTGCCAATACTTCTTTGTAAGAGGAAATTGTTGGGGCACTGGAAGTTATTTATTTTCCACTATATTTTATTAGGTTATTTCCTGTTTTTCTTCCTGTTCCTTTGCTCTGTCTAATTTGGCAGATTGATTTTCTTCTTGCACTTTCCTTCCTTTTAGCTTGTTCTCTGAGTCCTACTAACCATCCAAATTTTCTGGTCATCAGTTAAATCTTAAAAAGCAGAGCTGGCCAAGGATTTCAACATTTAAAACGTGGATAAAACTTTTCAGCTAGTGCAAACCTTTAGGCTTCCCATTAGTCTAATGTGCAAATCTATAAAGCAGCAACTTCCTCCGTGATTTTCTTCTCTTTTTTTGCATATTAATTTTTTCCTTTTAATTTATTTCCCCAAAAGTAGTGGTAGCCCCTGTTTTATCTTGTTCCCGTTCCCATTAAAGTCAGTTTGACCAAATTCTCCTAATTTCTATTTAAAGTATAAGCATGTTCCCAAAGACTCAAGCACCTCAGTAGCTTTTTTACATTTACACTGGGGCTGGTAGAGGGCAAAAGAACTGGAAAATGACAAAACATTACCCACCTGAAGAGTACTGGGTCAAAAAGGACATTTTTGGGCTCAGGTAAGCAAGCTTACCTGGCCTAAGACTTTCATTGCTGAACACATTCACCTTCCTTCTCCGTTAATACTCAGTTTTGGCCTCCAGCTCCACCTCTGCATATTTTATTGTTATGTTAAGAAGTGAAAACTGCTCATTGCATGATGAAAATTAAGCATATTTCTGTGAAGGTGAGTATTCCAGTCCACCAGCTCACAAATTTCTAATGAAATGCTTCAGGAAATGATCCCCTCTAAACTTATGTGTCCCTCTAGAGTGAGATAAGTTGAACAATGTTAGATGCATCTATACCTCGGGAATAGAGATCACTAAGTTCAACTCACAGAGAAATAGCCCCAAAGGACCTTGGGCTTATTCAGGCTAGCCAAAGGCCACAGCCAGCACTGCAAAAATTCCAATATTTGACATATTTAAGCCATTTATTTGAATTGCCAAATAGTCTTTAGGCATAATGTTACAGAGCCCTGAAGTGGAATTGCTCATCAGTTAATTTGACTCATCAGATGCATTGACACATGTTCAAGGATGGCAGAAATGTTGCACTCTTCCTGCAAATAATTTTAGTATTTCTTCCTCAGGAAAAAAAAAAAAAGGGTATTTGTATTTATTTTAACAAAAGCATTACTTTTGTCATAGGTCTTGAAACTAAACAGAGCTATTACAGCACTATTGATTCAAATGTCAATGGCTCATAAAACGGTTGAGGGGCTTACCAAAATGTTATCATTGCAAAACTCAAATGATGGAAACTCATCTATTTTAATTACATATTTAATAGTAACTCTGCACAAGCCATTGAAACCAGAGAGGGAAACTCCTAACATTGCTTTTCTAATCCATTTCTGAAATGTTATCCAAGTTTCAGCATTTGTTAACTAAGCACAAATTTGATAGTGAGGGTAAGCAATACATGCAAAAGAGATTACAGAGACAAGAATATGCTGATACTAAAGGCAGTGAAAAAATATTTTTTATGCCAAGAAAGAAAAAACTTGGGGTATGACCTGGAAATTTGAACACTTGAAGAACAAGGGTTCAGCATATTTTGTTTTTCACTTTTGGCACAATCCATTCACTCCAATTTACTGCTCATGTGTTTGGACACAGATTCAACTGTCTCCTGTATCCAAGGATAATGACCTAGGACTCCAGTGATTTAGCAAACCTCAACTCTGTGCAGCCACTCAGTCAGTGATGGGCTAATCCCTTAATGGCCATTTGTGTCTTTCCAGTGCATCCTAAGGAGTTCTGCAACACTCCGATTCTGCTGCACAGAATTATGTGCACTTCTTCCACCCTCGTTATCTTATCAGGTAGCTAATTCCCACAAATGATCATGCAGTTTCAAGTTTAAGATGAAATTGCAATTGAATCATAAATTTGTCACTCTCCTGACAGCTGCTAAGTCAGTAAAATCTTGATCAAGTGGGGATTAGTCACTGGATTGAACAATTAAGACCTGTGAGTGCATTTGGCCCTCTGTCAGAGACATGTTTATTGATAAAAAAATAGTTTATGTAGAGGTTTAAAATGTTATTAATTCTTAAGTGGGGTATAATCCTTTATCTAGTATATTGTGACACATAGCTAACTATCCCACTAACATCTTGTTCTGCTCAATTGATTATTTAAACAGAATTAATCTTTTGAAATAATAATGACTGTGAGCCTTAAATTACCAGAGCAGAGTGCAATGAGAGATGTCATTTACAAAAAAATTGTTTGCTTCCATGACTTATTTTTTAATTGTAACAGGAAATAGCCTTTCAGAGCATTTCCTAGTTTTTATTAAAATGTTGAGATACACTAGCAATATATTACCTAAACAAGAAAAATCTGTTTTCTGCAGAGAGCTGTTGTAGATGTGCATCTCTGAGCCTTGTTTTGGGAAAAAAAATTGAGGCACAATGGGATACTGGAGTGTTATTTTACACTGCTAATTACATAATGGAAACAAATAAAAGAGATAAGCACTTCCCTCAAGTTAGTGACCCCTGTCCAAAGTTTTCTGTTGTAGATACTTTTCCCATTGTGCCACGTATCCATGTTTTACCAGGATCTATTTTTGTTAGTTTATTGTAGGAAACAGTGGGTCTCTGAAGCATGACATGCAACTGTTCCATGGTGTAAATTTTTAACCTCTTATAATTTCAACTTCAAGACAGTTTCTTAACTACAGGTATCTGTGGACTGAGATTCTGGTGGCTTCTATAGCTCAGTTACGGAGTTTTCACTGTGTTGTCATCCAGAACTCAACTTGCAGAGCAGAGCACAGACTAAGAGCCTCATTTCAGGCATCCTACAAAGAGCAGCAGTTTTTGTTCATCTTTGTGCTGACTGAGACCTCTACTAGTAAATCAAAAGGAAGTGATTTAAGGTATGATTCACTAATGATACCATGAGTGTCTGCAGTCTTGCTACCTGACAGATTCAGTGCCTGCTAGGTCTGTAGTAGGTGGCCATTGACCAAGCTCTCCCAGCACCAGCAGTATCAGTTTTTCTGATTTATCTGGTGTAATGAAAAAAAAAAGCCAGCATTCCAGTATCTGTAGATAAAAATGTGATTTGCTTGCCTAGTGGAAATCTCCATGCTGTACTTGTTTCATAAGAAAATGATTCACTGGAATTGCACCAGAGAAAGGGGAAAACTGAACTTGCAGTTTCTGCAGCCCAAATGCTCTCATTCCATATTTCTGAATACAAAACTTCTTTGTTAAACAGATCTGTACCCTTCAATCTCTTTGCCTTTTTTTTTTTCCCTCAAGATACTGAAACAAAACATTCACTTTGGGGTTTGAAAGAAACATTTTGTTCAACTTGGCATAACTGTTTTCAGCATTTTATTTCTAAAAAATTTTAAAAAAGTCCCCAAAAGATTAAGTGTAAATTTTGCTTAATTCACTTGAAATTTGGGATAGATACCAGGGATTGGATGCCCATCTGAAAAATTATTTCATAACCCTAGTTAACTTAGAAATGTGCAATGTTTCAGAGTTCATAGCCATTCAACACAACAGCTATGCATTTATTCCACACCAGAAGCCAAGAGGAATTAATGTTATGGAGGAAATTAGTACTTCCTTATAGAAATAGAGTGGTAGTATTTTTCCTCACACATTTGCACTGAACAGCACCAAATGCAGTATCACATGCAAAAAGCAATCACCATAAAGTTTAGCTATATGAAGTGTTCACAGAGCTGGAAACAAAGCTTAGTTTAAAAAAACCCCAATCTTTTGTCAGTGCACAGTTACATTCTGTGACTTTAAAACACTATCCACCACTTGTTACTTCATGACTGGTGCAGACCCTAAGTAAGGTGCAGAAATTAAGCCAAGAATGGTTGAAAAAGTTCTCAAGGAACAGCTTAGTCAGGCAGGTACTTACACCTGCAGTGTAAATATCAGGTGGATTTAGTAGTGGGATTTGGTGGGAAATTTCATGTCTAAATCAACTCAAGGGTCCTAGCCATCTCTCAGACAGCACTTCTGCAGCCCATCTCACTGTAAAATCCTACACTTACAGGTCACAGTCATTTTATTTTGCCCTTGCCTGTGGCTAATAAATGCAAATTAAATTTTGCACCAGTCAGCTCAAGCAATCTGCGCAGTGTACAGAAGAGTCTCCAGTAGAAGGCAAAATTGTTTTCACTAGTTACTAGCATTTTCAGAAAAGGTCAGAATTCCAAATGCTCTGATATAAAAGGCATTAAACAATTCAATCACAATAATCGTTGATTTTAATGTATAATTGAAAAATACTTTTGGATTACTTGAATTTTTGCTATTTTTTTAGTTTTGTATATGTCTTAATCAAAACATTTAAAAGCTAAAACAACAACCCTGCATCTAAAGATGGCTCTCCACAAATAGAGCCAGGAATGCACTAAGTTATTTCCAGCAAATGGCCAAGCTAAACAATACAAATTGACAAAATACCCTCTGACTAAGAACAATGTTATATTTTTCATTATTATTCACTGCATTGCTTCTAAATTGACTTCATGGTTTGGGACAGTGTGGGTCTGAGGATTAGCTCATCCCTATCTTCTAAAATTTAATACTCCTTCCAGGCTGAGAGGGGAGGTTAAAGAAAAACAACAAACCAACAACAAAAGCAGCAAAAAACCTGTTCTAGCTTTCTCTGTCACCTTAAATTTTATTCTACTTATATATAATTTACAAATGTTACCATGTTAAAGGCAGAAACACATACCAGAGGTACTGGAATACAGCTGAACTATAAAATATATAGAATATAATCCCAGTACACAGAACTTCCTACAGTCTTGCTGTCCATGTGACAGAACACAACAGACAGCTGTCTACTCATGTGGAGTAACAAGGACACTAAATTTGGAACAAACACTGAGTTTTGAATCTAACCCAGGCATTTTTTTCCTAGGGTAAAAGTCTTATGTGTATTAATTAATGGACATGGGGCATTTCTAAGTAGGAGTCTTAACGCTGCAATTTCAGCAGAGGCTCATACTATTACAAGTGCATTACATTATACTACATTTATTAACAAGGGAGATTAATGTTTTCACTGGCTGGTCTCAAAATCAGGGTCTTTAGCATGTTTTTGTGCCCTGTAGGACCCAGTTTCAATAAATGCTCCAGTGATATTAGTAATTACACTGCGAAGTGTCTATTAAGTAAAACGTTTCAAGATGTAAACCCTTTAAAAAAAGCAGTATATGCTTTACTGAGGTTATCCCTCCAAAACTGATTGCAGTGGAACAATTTTTTATATCAATTTGGATATCTCGTCCACATAAAGCTTTTCATAATCTAAGTAGATAGAACGAAATAGTACACTGAAGGAAGGAAGGTGAAGTCTAGAGGCTCTTCACTAAGAAAAATTCACTTTCTTTATTTCTTTGATATTATTTCATGAAGCATTTTAGTTCTCTCTTAATGCACAATAAAATTTTGTTCCCTAGGCTAAATTCACCTGTGTATCTGTGGGGTTTTGTTATGGCTCCACAGCAATCATCACTGAATAGCTGAACAATATTGCAAAGGTATCTGCTGCTTCATGTTTGTCATTGTGGGTCTGGAATCTTCCCCTGTTAGCTGACTGCCTTTAATTTAGACCAAGCTCATGATAAAATATTTGGCTGGAGGACCAGTGGCTGATGTGAAGTGAGCCTGGGACTATGTTTCAGCTTCTAGTGGCTGTTTTCTCCACACATGCAGCCATGAAGCACAAAAGCCAAAGACTGGGAGGGCAGGAAAAGCAATCTGTTACCTCCCCACAGGGTGCAAGTCTGGGACTCTCCAATGTGGATCTGAAATACAGTGGTAAATGCCTGAAGTGAAAAATACCTGGCTATTGCCTAAGCTCTGTGCTGTATAGCTAAAAGCAAGGCTCTATCACTTGGGGCAGGAGTATTTCCTCATCAGTGCACTCATTCATTTCTTGCTTTTAATAGTTAATGATTTGTTAAGGAGACAATGGGAATCTCTTCAGTGTTTGATTCCGCTCTAGGGAAAACAGGGAATTTCTGAAAGACTAGAATAATATACCTGTGTGTGGCAGATGAGAACTAAAGGGTTAAAAAGCAGCCATCAGGCAGCAGAGAGTAGCAAACACACTGGACACAAACAGGTGATAAAAGGCGATAAGAGAGATGAAAAAATTAAGAAAATAAAGAACACTGTTACAAAGATTTATAGATCAGCTAAAGAAGAGCAAAATAAATGATAACAAACAGAGATAAAAAATAAATGGGGCATCAGCCATATAAACACGCAGGGAACTTCAATGCTTCTGTATAGTACTATGACACTGCTTTGTTTACACCAGCATTGACCTTTTGCTCCCAAAGAAGTTTATTAACCATCTTGGTCTTTCCTTGTGTTGCTTTACTCATCAAGAGAAAGTTGTACGGGGTTGATTCTGATGAATGACTTTTTCAGAAAGTCAAGTTATCCTTGACTAGATGCAGATGGCCTAGTAAAAAATGAATGCTGCCAGCAGACATTGTCTTTATCAGTAGTAAAAGTTCAGCAGGGACTAGACTTCCTCATCTCTGGCCAGGGAAACCCGGCCTTCTGTTTCAGCACCATATCACATATTGTCCTAATGAATTCTTGTAACACACTGCAGCCCAGATAAATATGCTTATATTAATGTTTTTTGGCAGTCTGGGGCATGGTACAGAATTGACACAAGTGTTTGGATTCTGCCTGCGGCAGACACTAGGAATTTATACAGCTCAGAAATACTGGACTGTTGTTAGGTTGTTCGTCCCGCGCGATGACCTTCAGTGTTGCAAACTGCAGCTCGCCCTTCCCAGACTGGCTGCACAGAAGGGGAGCCTGGAGCAAGGCATGCTGGAGTCCTGCAGCTCAGAGATGGGGAGGGAGCAGCTCACCCAGGGCTTCATCCACTCCACAACCATGCCAGAGCCATGTGACCTCTCCTTTCCTTGATTCTCAGTAATTTTTCCTTCTAATAACGGAAGCACTCATCCCCACAGTTCTGAGGTGATGAGCAGTGTTTAGATCACACACCCTCCAGAGCATGAAGCACCACCCTACGTCACTTCAAAGACAGCAGAGGATTTGGCCTTTGAAGAAGACCCTAGGCAACCAGATTTTTGAAATATTTTAATTGCCAATAGTTTACCCAGAGTCACAGGGATAGAATCTGTGTCTGTAACAGCAGCACAACAGCACACATGGGCTCTGAACTACATTTGGAGTCGTATCACATGAGAGCTCTCACTACTGCTTTCTGAGGGCTGTACCTTGCAGTTGCAAGTTTGGAAACTCCTCCAGCAGCCGCAGGGTCTTGGTGGCCCCACATTCCCGGGAAGACAGCTTTCCCAAGAGCCAGCAATCCCACAGGGCCAGCCCATCTTGTGTGGCTGGGAGCAACACTACCCTTCTGCTCTGGACAGGGCTCTGCTGGGCTGTGGTGGTGGCCATACAGCTGAGGAAAAATTTGCCTTTACAATGCACCTTTGCAGTGCTGTCACACCATAGCTTAACCTCAAAACCTCACTGATAGAGTTAAAAGTGTCAGAGACCTTCTGGGGAGGAAACATTAGGCAGATGTGATTACTGAACCAACAGAGCACATGAATGAAGACACACCATTTCCCAAGAAATTATGGGACAGGATTTTTCTGGGCAGTAAGGCTACTTTTTTCAGGTTTGTTTTTTTTTTTTTTTTTAATATATTTTTTTAATTTTATTTTTTATTTTGTGGTTATGTTTTTCAACATTTCATTCAAATGAATGGGAGTATTGGGGCATTACTCAGATGAGAATGAGCCATAAAAAAAACCAGTCTGAGAACAAATACAGTTGTATTTCTTCCTTGTACCTCTATACAAAGGTGTCTCAGTGCCCTGTGTTTTCTTACAATCCTTTTGCATTAGAAGGGCTTTTTTTTGATGCTGGGGTAGAACAGTTAGTTTTATATTAGATTTATCCAGCCATTCAAGTCAGGATGGCCAGCCAGGTTTTTCTGTTATTCTTCAGCCTTTTTTTGCAGATTAGGTCTTGGTTCTGCCAGAGTTCATCAGAACATACCAAGTCTATTTATCATTGAAATAAAACAGTGATGCAATTAAATTATATTTATACCTATGGGATAGATATTTAATTATCAGGAACAGGAAAGTCCGGACTGCAACAAGATTTTCTCATTCAAGATTTTCCATGCCTTTAAACATTTGTCTTTTAAAACATTATCTGTGTCATGCAACCTCTTTCCTGCTACTCCATTGCTACAGCACTTAGCAAAGCTCTGTCCATGTTACATATGTCTTCTAGGAGAATACCATCTTTAAGACCATCCTCACTACTCAAAGCCCTTTGGCGTACAAGAGCTAACTTTTTTTAGCTGCAGAAGCTGGCATTTGTGTTTGGATTACAATCCATATAGAAAACTGCACTTCGTTTATTTGATCCTCTGGCTTACTTCCACTGGCTATGCTGGTCTTGGTTCTGCCCCCACTTCATTTAACCACTTTGCTGTGCTGGTGGAACCAACACCTGCTTGTCAGCACAGAGATGGCCAAGCCAAGCACTTCAAACCAGGCTTCATCATACTGCTATGGGAAGCCACGGAAGTTCTGCCAACTTTTTTCTATGGGAATTGACCTAAGCTGTGCTGACAACATGAAAGTATGCAAAGTTCTGTACAAGCAGAGAATATAACCTCTGCATATTTTGTCTTTGCCTCATTTGAATCATATTCCAGCCAACCCTTTTCTTTCCTATGTTGCAAGCAGACTTTCATGAAAAACAAAAATAAATAAAAGGGGGGATTTTCTTCCTGGGATTTTCTTTTCTTTTTTTATCTCTTTCTGAGCTTTGCATTGGCAACTTGCAACAAGACAAGCTACTTGGGTAGGATTTCTTTAGAAAACTGCTTTTCAGCAAGTTTGTCAGGGAATCTCACTCGTGAAACCAAGGGCAGCACTTAGGATCAGTGCATTGAAAGCACACCCACTGAGATCACACCCTCTGCTGTCTGCCAGGCTCACCTTCCTCTCAAACTGCTCTGGCAGTTTCCCTGCACCCCTCACAGGATGCTGCCAGAGCCCTGGTAAGTCTCCCTTGAACACCAAGAGCTGCTCCACATCTCTGCTGAGCAGCTGGGGCTCTGAGCACTCTCTGAGGCTATTGGCCCACCACTGTCCTCTGGGTTTATCTCAACTCTACCCCCAGTTTTGTCACTGTATCCTTCAATCCCCTCTCTCCCCATAAAAGTGTCTAGCTGTCTCTTAAACTCACTTTACCATTTGCTTCTTTGACCTCGCTTGGCAACTTATCCTTGTGTTTATTATTTGAGGTGGAATAGTTCTGGCTACATTCCTGGTTTTACTCTTAATTGTCTAATTTTTAGAATGGTGTCAGTGGGGTTGGGGTTTGGGTTTGGGCTTTTTTTAGCTCATCACTCTTGTGACCAGGTCTTCTGTTTCATTAGGTTCCCTTGCGTCATCAGGACTTCCAATAACTCAAAGAATCCTAATGAATTTTTTATTGGGTCTTCCCAAATATTGCAGCTGGACTTTCTTGTCCATTAGTGCCATTTTGAACTGCATGAACTGCCTTTAATTACTTTTCTGCTAATTGGAGGGCAAGGAGGGAAATGAGAGTCTTCCCCTAAGGAAGGAAAATCTCCGGGATTTTCCCTACTTGTCCTAGGGGGAAGCTAAAACAAACAGGGCTCAAGCAGGACTGAGCAGTCGAACCTTTCCATGTCCTCTGGCAACTGATGGCCTTTTGGTGCCCACCTCATTCTGAGAGTAGGACCTGGGGCCTTCCTGGAGCCTCTCAACCTGCTCCAGAGGTTTCTCTTGGGCTTTTAGGCAAAGTGCAGGGAGCAGCTTGATTACCATACTGGATTTTCTGTCAGGTCCTATGGATGACAAAAAACAGGCTGTGCACCATAGGCTTTTCTCAGGGCCTGTCTGGGGAGTGGAAAGGAGGAAGAAACATTGGTTTAAAGAACCTACCTGCATCTGCAGGAACTGTTCCCAGCTGCTTGCAAGGTGATTTGTTGGAGCAGTGAAATGAATCCTACTGACATCCTGAAACAGATAGGCCTGGTTGGAGTGGCTTCTGAAATGAACAACTTGCTTAACCCACCATGGAAAGAGAAGGAAAGAGCTACTTCTTTACACATCCCCCTTCCCTTACAGGAATGGGTAACCAACCCAACCCTGAGGGATGGGTTTCTTCCAGTCTGAGGGATGGGTTTGGTCAGCCCGTGAAGACATGTACCACAAGCAGATCATGTGGCTACAGCCCAGGCAGATTAACTCTCATGCTTTCCTAAAGCACACACACATTTTGCTGGATCCACCTACCTGAAAAATATTTGTCCAAGTCAACTCTTGAATTGCAGCTGACACAATCAGAGAAGGAAGAGACCACATTCCCTTACCTACTCAATGTATTGTACTTCATGAAGTGGCAAGGAAAAGAAGTGTTATCTATATAATTCACATTCTCCATTCAGGGGGCTATAAATGCCATGGGACAGGAAGAGTGCACCAATCCCATTAAAACATTAACCATCAGCCAAAATAACATCAGTCACCATTTTCAGTTTAAGGACAGAGGGCAGAGGCATAAAAGATTTGTTCAATTAATTGTGGGATTGAAAATTTTCAAGAGAACTGGGGATATTTATAAGATATAATAGAGTGCAGCCCCCTCATCTCTCATATGGAGGTCAAGCTCACAGAAACTCAGCCTGCTGATCAATCTCTGCTTGTCCAGAAAAGAGGAATTGCATGCTGCAAGACCCAGCATCTGGGGGTTGCTTCTGAGAAATTCATGCAGCAAAGCACTTATATAAAAGTCGATTACTTTGCTGATAGAATCCCAAAAACAGGGAAATGAAAGGCAGAAACATGAAATGCCCCTCATAACAAACACTGCAAAATAACTGGGAATAAAAATTTTTAACATATTGTAAACATTTACCATTGTCCTCTCTGTGCTTGACAGGTTGGGGGGGGTGTAACGATCATCAAACAGCAGAGTAGCAGTAAGTCTTTCACTGAAAAAGTGGTGACAGCAAAAGCAAAAGGACATGCTCTGTCACTCATCAACCCACGCTTCATTTTTTGTAGCCATCTACTATTATTATTCGGCATGCGATTCCCCAGGCAGCAAACCATGGCTGCAGCTATTTACAGGTCACTGGAAGTCTGGCCTGTGCTGCAGTGGAGTTTTGGTTGGATTTCACAAAAGATAGTTTTATTTATGTTTGACTGATGCAGGCAAAACTGGAGGCTGATTTTTCTTTTTTTGGCTTTTAGTATAAACACTCCTGGCAGCTCTCTATTTTGGGTGCAGACTGAAAAACAGATTGTTTTGTAGTCGCTGAGAACTGCTGGGTAAAATCAGAGGACATTGTTATTACAGCTGAACTTTTCTTTCAAGAAAGCAGGAGGAGTTGCTTTGTTTTTTAATTCTGTGCAGTTTTATGTACACCATTCGCTCCAAATATTTGATGTTTGCCACACTTGTTATGAGTTTCTCCAGAGAGATGCTGTCTTTTGGCAGCAAAAGATAAAGTTGACTGATACAAATGAGTCACAGTACCCCAACAGTAATTAACAGTGATGCAATACCCAGGCGAAAAAGAGGACTTGAAGAATTAACTGTTGAGTTTTCTTGACGATGCAGCTGCACTTTAAGAGAGAAAGCTCAACCCATCATAGAACTCCATTGTGTACATTAGAGAAAAAAGCTTGGCAAGATACATTAAAGATTTTTGCTAAAGAGATACAAATATTTTGCAAGGGCAAAGGGCGCTGAGGCAGGCTGTACTTACTTCCAAAGAAAAGTAGGCAGTATGACAAAGAAACAGTAATATTTCTTTATCTTCGTTTTCACACTTCATCATCTATGAAAGACTGTCTTTTTCAACCTGCTGAACTGATTTAAGCCACCCCAACTCTAAATTAACTTTTACTTAAAAGTCAGTCCATGACATCCTAATCTAAGAAGTTATCTGTGCTTATGGTTTCAGCCCAGTTCTACAGAAGGCCAGTTCTGCTATTTATAAATGGGATTTTACTTGTTCTATAAAGTTCCTACACAAATCTCACCGGTCGAAAGAGAAGGAATAGTTGGGTAAGGAGACGAACGATTGAAGCAACTGCTTTATAGCACAATATGAAACTTGACACTGTTTTCTGCTGCCAGTATGATTCCCAAGTGAGATGGATAAATTGTGGTCAAGACCTGGACAGGTTAACTAGTGGTCATCAGTGCTGGTGGTACCTTTATATACAAAAAACAAACAAAAAAAAATACTATTGGATAGGGCATTTGAAATTTAATACCAGACATGAAACAAGACATCTGTTGGACTCTCATTTGTTTCTCTTTGAATGGGATTTAATTGAAAGCTCAGTGAAAAATGAAGGTTACATTCTTAGTGTTATCAATAGTTTGTAACAGCAACAACATCAGAACAGTGATGCTTCTAATATTTATACATTTTCTAACTGGAGATGTCTAAGAGCAATACATTATCAGATATATATATACACACAATTTCAAGCAATTAAAAGTAAATAATAAACCCCTCCTCCCAAAACCATGAAATAATATATTTCCTTACACTAATAATGTCTTTTTCACATATACTTGACAAAGAGTCTTTTTTAAGTTACTTATCTTAAGAGCAATCTGTTAATGGAGATCCTGGACCAGCCCCATTAGAAGTTCAGTTTTAAGTTTATACAGCTTGCTAGCCACATAACCAGTGTGGCTTTACATTGTAAACAAATCCCAAATGTCTACAATGATTTGAATTAGTTTTGTGTAAAGGAGATCTATGCATCTCATGATAGAATAAATTTAAACCAATACACTAAAAAGAGAGAGAGAAAAAGAGAGAGCTAATTGACAAACAAAACAGTTTTGAGGGTTCAATTATGCAATTCTTTAAAAACCAAGTTAACTTAATGGTAAGATTCTTATTTTTTGTACAGAGACGCTCTGGTTCATCTGGCTTTAGCTGCTCTAGAAAGACAACCTTTAAAGAAAGGTTTAACTTGTGAAATTCAAAAGCAGAGCTTCCAACTCTAAAAGTCTGCCCTTTGGCAGTAGGAGTCCAAAGGTTACCAGAAGTATCTCAGGTGACTGTTCCTTCGTTTTGTGAGGAAAGCTGTACTAGCATTCAGGAACCTCAGCATATGCAGGGGTGATGTAAATGTAGAGCTGACCTTCAACAGGGAGGAATCATCCTACCCACTGCAGGAATTAAAAAGGTACGGCAATTTGTACCTAGAAAAGTTCAAGTGAAAATAACACAAAAATCTGGAGACAGACATGAAACCTAAACGCAGTTTATAGAAATCTTGAAACTGTGGCAATCTTGCCTACTTTTGTACAAAACCACAAGTAAATATCTCTTGAACTTATTGAATAGGAACTTGTGTGGCTCCAAATAGAAGGCAAGGCTGAGCAGAAGAATCCTACGGTTTAGTTAACTTGTGTCAAATAGGACGCGAAGACGGCTGCAGCTCTCTGACAGAGGTGATCGAGGATGGCTGAGAAAGTTTGCAGTAGCTTATAATGTCCCATTTGGTTTTTTCACTTGTTTGAACTGTCTAAAGGGCCAACTGCAGTTTAGTCATGTTCCTCTGGTGCATGTTGTGATGACGAACTAATTCATCAGACCTGGCAAATTTTTTTTGACAGCTGGGCCACCGGCAGCTGAAAGGCTTTTCACCTGTTAACAAAACACCCTGTTATTAGCTGAGCACACAGCTCATCCGAGACACTGCTATTTGTTTTCTTTCTGCGGGGCTGTGAGGAGCTGGCAGAGCCCCTGTCAGGAGGAAAAGCATCCCAGGCTGTCCTGAGAGGGAGCGGGAGTGCCCCCAGCTCCTGCTCACACCAGCGCTCGATGCTTCCCTACCTCTTGCCTCAGCTGATGTTTAACAACAGCCTTTGCAGGTGACCTAGAACCCTTTGCAGTGCTTCATTCCTGAGGACAGGACCTTGCTGAACGCCCTGTTGCCGTGATATTGCTAATCTTAGCTCTCAAATGACCAAGCTTCAAAGTCACTCTGGCATTCACACAAGCTTCAGCTACACCTCGGGTGGTGGTGCAGAGGCACTCTTGGTCCTTTTGGAAACTGTCAGTGGCTTTTTAGACCTTGACCTCCAGTCAAGGGGAGGTTTTTCCAGCTAATTCAATGAATTTAGCGAAATTTCTTTGAAACTGGTGACTGCAAATGAGTATGGTAGAAGCAACAGAGTTCAGCACGAAGTCTGCTGAGCCATACTCAAAGTTTCCCACTATTATCTAAATAAAGTGGATCCACATCTATTGGAGATGTCAAATGCTCAGAACAGCATTCTTCTGACATTTTCATGAGCATGATATTCACTACAAATAACTCCAAGCAAAGCACATTCAAATTTAAAAAGAAATGACATCATTTTTTTAACCTGGTCCTTGATTTCCTACAGTGTGTAAGTGGAATTTCAGGCTGTGTTTCTGATGCCACAGGAATGTTGATGGAATGCTTTCATTAGTTCAGAGCAGTGCCCGGTGACTCATGCTTCTTTTTTCTTTTTTTTTTTTTTCTCCCTCAAAATAAATGTAATATTTTAAAGTATGCTCAGCTCTGAGGCTGGGCTCTTCAGTGCTGTCTACACACCTCATCCTCTCTAACACACTCCAGACATGCTGGGGTGGTACCACCTCACCCAGGCATCTTCTCTTCTTATTTACCTCACACTTTGGGCATTTCACAAACCAAAATCCAAATTCAGATAGATCAGGATTTGCATAAATGTGTATTTCTGTTTGCAAACTCCCATGTGAGGTCTTTTAGATGGGAGGGGGATGCCTCAAATCTACTTTATCCACTTAGCATGGATGCTGGCAAAAGCATGAGTTACATCTCATGAGTGCAAAAAACAGTGTGGGAAAAAATTGATCTGGTCAAAAACCACAGATTGTATAAAATAGTCTCCTCCCATCAGCATTAGCAAAACCATCCTGTGAGATGAAGCAAGATATCTGTAATATCTGTAACTCACCAGCTTCTCACAGAACTACCACAGAACAGCAGCACAGTTCCACAATTTCACCAGCAGCCCTGCTTGTCCTCTCCCAGCAAGGGGGATGCAATCTCTTTTAGCTCTGTGCTGGGCATCAATTACTTTGTACAGCTTCAAAGTTTGGAAGTTGACTTAAAATTGGGATAGAATTGCATGGAAGCCACCTGTGCTTTGCTTCCTCAAGATTTAACATGGAGCAAGTTAACTTGAGCTAGGTGCTTTGTCACAAAATTTAGGGGCTAAGAAAAAGAAGGAGAAACGGAGCTGCAAGGCAAGGTGAAGATGAAAAATCCCCACCCACCCCTTGTGCTCATTCCCCTCAGGAGCTGGCATTTCCAAAAGTGCTGCCAGGAGTGGCCCCCTAACATCCCGTGCCAGTGGCAGGCAGCAAAACCATGGCACTCTGAGTCTGTGGGGCTCAGATCTCAGGGAACCACGGGGAACCAGGACAAGGAGGTGCAAAAAAGAGAGCAAGTGCCTCACTGTAGCTAATCTGGGCTAAAAAAATTACTGGAGTCATGCAAGTCCTGAATAAGCAGATCAGTTAGCAATGAAATGTGAGGGGCAATGTAGTTTATCCCAGCTTGCCAGCCTGTTCCAACCACTTGCCATTTTGTCTCTCCCAGAACATTACCTCTTGCTGGTTAAGAAAACATCTTTCTTCATGCAAATGCACAGAGACCCAGGCCCTGCAGCTCAACAGGACCATGGGGACAACCCAGGAACACAGCCTTTGCCATTTGCAGATTGCAAGTGTAGATATGGCCATTGGGTGAAGCATTTATTTGGCCAGAGCCACAGAAAATGCCATTGTTCTCAGGTGAATCATTTCCTTTATTAAAATTTCTCTTTTATTTTTTGCAAGTCTGAAATGTGTGTTTTTATGGTCCGGAAGAGAAAAAAGAATTCTTAGCAGGGAGAAAAAGATTTTCAGGCTCCTTGTCCATCTGTACAGAGACTGAATTTAAAAGGTTAACACCAATATGGAAAACACCATGACATCCAACAACATGCCAAAGTGCTCAGTAAACAATTATTTGACAAAAACGCTGCATACATGGCAGAAGGAACAGCAAATGTCAGTACATAGGACTAATTCTAAAACTTACAACTAAAATACAGAGGTTGCTGCAGTTGCTCCTTAATGGTGTTTACATTTATGTGAGGCCAGAGTAGACTAAAATGGCCTCCTTTTTTCTTCTTTTCCCCCCTGCATGTATATGAAATACTACGGTTTCTAAAAAAAAAAAAAAAAAAAAAAGTCCCTGAATATTTGAGTAAGCTTTTACTTTAGTGTCTGTCAGGGTGAGCTTGCAAAAGGCACTGCTTTTATCTGCAGCAGAGATTACAGTACAAGCAGCAACAGCAAGGGCTTCACTGTGCTATCCTGCATTAGGCTCAACTGACACTTGGGAGAAGCATGAGTAGGCACGAATACTTTAGATTACAGACCCTTGGCTAAAGCTAGAATTAAAATTTCTATCTTGTAGGGTTTTTTCAGCAAAGGCGGTAGATCAACTTGACATTTGTGGGCTGAGACCATGATGCTCATTTCATAATAGCTGACAAAATTTATTTTGCCAAGCTGAAACTTCTTTAAATATGAAGGAAGAAAGCATAGTTTCTAAAATCACCTAAATCCCTTCATGAAAAGTGACTGTCACGCTTGTAGAAAGCAGCCACACTGAAAAATCAGCACACTGTGAAATTATTTCTGCTGTTTTGAATATTTAAATCCTGGTTAAGACACTTTCTAATCACACAATTTACAACAACATTGATTTAAAACTTAAAAAAAAAAGAAATATAAATGTGAAGAAAAGCTTACGCACTTGTTTTACCTGTATGAGTCCTGGTATGAGTCTTCAGATGATCAGATCTGGAGAACTTTCTCTGACAGGTTTTACACTGAAAGGGCTTCACACCTAAGTGACACAAAAAAAAAAAGAAAAAAAATTATTCTTATGTCCCAACACTTTTGGAAGGGTGAATGAAATCAGATATTTCTGAAGTTTCAAAAGCCTGGAATTTTTTTTTTTTTGGTTTTGGTTTTGTTTTTTTTTCTTTTTTGTTTGTTCTAGTTACTGTAACTGCTCCTCCCAGCCCTGTGCCTACACATTACAGAAAGTTAGTCATTAATGAGGCCACCACCCCTTATAACCTCCTCTTCCAGTGCCTGGGGCTGAAGCATCTGAACAGCTCCATCATAAACAAACCCCCCCACTTAAACCACTGCACCAAGGAAGATCTGCAAACACTGTTAATCCTGACCCTGTGGTTTGGCACTCTGGGTATCATGAAGGAGCAAATAGGGCTTAAGAAAAATCAAGGTGTGGAAATCTGTTTTCATGTACCCCCAATAGGTTTAACTTGCTTCACACCACTACTTTACACATGACACATATGTCTTGGGCAAATTTTACACATTGGCAAATTTTTCTTGCAGAACTGTTTAGTTTCAAAGGCAATATATTCTCTATATTGGGCACAATGTATAGAGCAAACAGTTTCATTATGAAAGTTGTTTCAAAAGAGGTGTCAGGATATAAAAGTCACCTAAACAACCACAGTAGTGCTAAAAGGCCAGTTAAAAAAACATAGTCACAACCTTCTCCTAAAATTCACTTCAAGAATTGGGTGTTATGAGCAGACAGCATCAGAAAAATAGGAAGGAGTTCAGGAGTATAATTTCAGGAACATAATTCCCATATACAGATGAACTCTAATGAGCAGGCAAGTCCTGTCCACAAACCTGTGTGTCGTCTTTGGTGCCTTTTGAGTTGGTCTGAACGAGAAAATCTTCGTTCACAGTCTTTAAAATCACACTGGTAAGGCTTTTCTCCTGGAGGGGAAGAAACAGTTTGTCAGACCATGTGGCAAAATGTGAGAGCACCTCAAGCCAAATCAGAAGAGGAAATGTCTTGCTCTGAAAGACTTCTCTGCAGTCTGAAGCAGCCTAGTGGCACACCAGGATCGATTTGTCATAAAGACACAACTCCGTTGAAAAGGCTGGCATAATTCTACTGCACTGACACTGGATCTGCTCACTCTAAGAAAATAGACTCTTAGGTTTAAGCTGCAAAAGATTTCCGGCTGAGTGAATTTTTAATTTTTTTCCTGCTGGAAAAGAATGTGAATTTATCTTGGTTTATATTTCTCTAAAAAACCCATTAAACCCTTTCCACTTGTTTCAGTAGCACATAATTCCTAGAGAGGAACAACTCGCAGCTTGAACCAAATTGGGTTTAAAGCAAAACTTTAATTAAAAGTTCCATCCACACAGGTGAAAATTTTAACCACACTAAATTAATGAGGAAAAAACTAGCAAAAAAAAAATCAACCTCAGAAAAAAGACATATTCTTCCCCAAAACACAAATTAGGTTGATTCCATAAAGTGCCATTAAATAGAATTTCTCACATAGCCACACAGCTCCCACAGGCAAAGCCATGAATTATTGCAAAGCCTCATGTAAATATAAACTCTTCCCCTCCTCCCATGCAGTTCAGCAGACATCCTCAGGGTGGAATTTCTCTGGGATGAAAAGTAAGATTCTGAGATCTTTTAGAAAAAGAAATCCCTACAAACCAATGTCTCAAATGAACATGGATTTCAATGCAAAGGACTTCACCAGCCACATAAATATGCAAAAAGAAATGCAGCAGCTGAGGATTCTGCGGAATGAGGGAAATACTGCCAGCAGGGCACAGAGGTGGTGAAATTTGGCCAAGTTAAGCCAAAAGAATCCTTATGCTGTTACAGGAGGAGCTCGATGATCTTCCAGGTCTGACTTCTAAACGAAGGTGTCTTTGCACAACACTGGAATCCTGCTGAAGCCTCAGATATCATTACATTCATTTAACCAGACACGAAGTCTGGTTCCAGTGCCACAGCACAGAGCTCTCAGCTGGAGCAGGAGTGAAACGTCTCTCACTGCAAGGCTGGGAGGATTTATCCTGGGCTTTTATCTGGGAGGGACACACGGGAGCAGCTGGGACCTGCCCTGTCTGCTGTGGGAAGCTGGGATGTAAACCACAGGTCCTGTGGGAAGGACCTACAGGAAAACACCACCTGGAGCAGGCAGCAGGTTTGATTTCCCTCTGTTTAATTTTAAAAACTTATCGCTTTGATAAAGCTCCGTTGCAGGTGTCTGCATTTTTGATTCTGCTGTGGTGAAGAAATAAATATGTTCTGGTTGGACTGGTATTCTGAGACACCAAAGCAAAGCAGTTTAGTTTAAAGCAGATGCCTTTTAATCCAGGTGACAGGGAATAAGAAGCTTATTAGGAGAGCTTTCCAAATTCATGTCGGTGCAGTTAAAATAAAGATTTTACAAAAGCCACAAAATCTGCAAGAACAGGCTAACTTCCTGTGACAGCCACCCCAAGGAGTATACTGATTCTCAAACCTAGGTGTGGACAATTTCTATGTCTGCTGTGCTTAATTTATTAGCATAAGAGATTAAAGTTGCCACAGGTGTTTGAAATAGTTCCATACACTTTGACCGCAAGGGCTCCCTGGGGGGTGCCTGCTTTTCAGAAACCACTTACATCCAAGGAATTCAGCCCTTTGGCAGATTTAAGAGGGGGAATGTCAGCAGAGCAGAATGCAGTGACAGGATGATTGTCTGTTAATTGCAATATAAACTTAGAAGATGGTTAAAGAGGTATTGGACTAAAACAGCATGGAGGATCTGATGGCATGCACATGAAAGTATTTCTTTAAGTACTTTGGAAAATAATCTTGATTAAATCAAAATCAGATTTAACCCATGTAGATATTAAAGGAATCAATCTGAAATGTTTACATAGGGATATGATAACACTGGGAAGAAAACAAAAGCAAATAAACAAAAAGAGGCAGAACATTTAGATAGAAATTCTGATTTCCCTGTCCTTCTACATCTTCTGTGGCAGATGCCAAAGCTGACTGCCACATGCCCGTGAGCTCTCATAAATTTCCTCAGAACAGGACAACAGGAGCATCCCAGATTACAAAAAGTCTGTTAGCCCCCCACTAAATTCCCACAGTGAGAGTGTCTCATTTCCCCAGGCCTATCAAAGCCTCTCCAGTAAAAGGCTAAAATCTCTTTATGTATAAAAATATCCAGTAATGTTGTCACCTTCCTGTATGAACATGCACTGACCCAAAACAAAACAGGAGGTGTAGATGGAGCTTCACCAGCCCTTCTACCTGAGACATGATTCCTTACATTACTGAAAGGGGGCACACAAAAGAAAGGCTGAGCTTAGGGCATAATGAAATAATAAAGATGAGAGAGGGTAGAGGGAATGCCATGGCTTTAATATTTAGGAAAATAAGTTTTTTTTAAAAGGTCAAGAATTGTAAAACAAGCGTGAATCTACCTTTGCACATATTGTAATAAATGTTTCTAATAAATCAAACCGATTTTGTCAAAAGTAGTTAATTCAAACTAAAGGAAGTGTGCACATTTTCTCTGGAGCAAATTCATTTGCTTGGGTGCATGAGAAAACAGAAAATTCTACTGCTGTAGCAGTTGCACAAATTATTCACAGTCATTGCTTTTAATTAAGGAGTTCTGCAAGAGTAAAAGCTGTCGCTAACAAGAACACATGAGTAAACAAGGCTGATTTTGAAACCAGAGACTGCAAGTGTGAATGAGTCTGAAGGCTGGACAATACATTCTTCACCAGTTTAAACCCCTTTTCTAAAATAAGTGTACCCACTTAATCAAACAAGTCCCATGATCACAACATTGCCTTGCAAATTCTACATATTTATGTAATGTATTTTGCTTTAGCAAACTCACACAAAACACATGTTTATTTATTTATTTACTAGGGAGACTTTATAGTTAGCATTTTCTGTCGTCTTCACACCATAGCTCAGCTGTGACATGTCATTACTATTCTGAAATTAATGTTGAATTTTAGATCCCTAAGTATTTTTATTTTATGCTGCAGAAATATCAGCCCAAAAGTATACAGCTTGACACCCTACCATAAAGGACAACCTTCCTGACCTACAGATTCTCATACTCCGTTGCAGATCATACCTGCAGCTGAGCCTCTTTAGGCTACAGAATATCCCTGACAAACAGGCAGAGGATATTGTCTCTGCAAACCTGCTCAGATTTGTGTTAGGATAAATCCAGCTTTCCCAATGAGTGGCACTGAACCCAAAGGGTCTCTGGCAAGAATGCTGATGCTTCCACCAGAAGTGAATTTTGTGGAGGTGTAGACATCAATTTGTTTCTGCAAGGGAGTGCCTGAAGCCTGCCACAGAATGCCAACTCACATTATTTGCTGCAAAGTTGAATAGTTAGATGTATTTCTGCATTTCCTTTCAGAGGCCTATCTGCTGCAGCCAAATACACCAAGATAAGAAAAAAGCCTTTTTGGCTATACATGTTTCAATAAAGGCATTGTTAAGAGCAGATAAGCAGCCTCAGAGGGTACGAAGTGTTAACATATTTTCAGCTAAGGCTATTTGAAACACTGGTAAAAACTGATTACAGAACCCAACTTTTTGTTTCAGGGCCTTGCTTGGTCTTGCAATACAGCACCTGGGAAAGAAGGATGGAAGATCTCATGAGCTAGTCCTTTGTATGTATCTATTATAGAAATAAAAACCATAATCTAGAGCCAGCAATATCCTGCAAATATACAATCTGTTGCTTTAATATATCACATATATGTAACTGCTTGTTTTCAAATCATGTACTCTTCATTTTAAAAATTACCAAAATCGTTGACCCACCACTACACTAAGATAGTCTAGGGTGGAAGAGCTCCAAACCCATGGGTGAGCCCAGAACCACCTTATAGGAAGATTAACATAATTTTTGTTTGATTAGGAGAGGTGTGACAAAAACAACCACATTATTTTTGAAGAGAACTGGTTCCAAATTTTGCTTTTGACATGCAGGAGAAACAAGTCAGGGTTAGACAAAGACACAAAGTTGCAAAGGAAATGGATCTGCATCACAAGAGTGGGTTTGACCGCCCTGGACTCCCGAAGAGCATGGCAGTGGAAAACCTTCATGGCCACTAAGTCCAGACCATCCACACATCAAGCAGCCAGGAAAATATGATAACTGGGAAGCTATCCCCTGCAGATGCTCCCACAGGTCACCAAACACTCCCAAAATCCAGGACTGCCAGACCACAGGAGGAGACAGGAAAGGAAGGGCATCATATTCTAAGCCTTTACAGCAGCTGGGAATTTGGTAAGCAGAATTCCCAGATCATAATAATAGGAAATGTCTAGTACCCATTCAGCAGGCTGAGGATGAAACCCTGCCACCTGATAAAGGGGGAAATCTCCCTTCTGATCCTAAATCTGAATGCATCAGCTAGGCAAGCTACCCAAGTAATTTTCATTCCAGCAGTACATCATGCCTTGCTTCCTCTCTTCAGCTACAACCAGCCTCAAAATCTTACACAGCAATGCTGGTATCAGCAAACACAAGCTTTGGGAAACAAGCTGGCCTTTTATGGAAAGAAACCTGCAAAGATTTGACGAATAAATAATTTTTGCTGTCAATATATCAAAATGTGTGTGCAGAAGGATCTGTGCCCACCTGTACAGAAAAGGTGTTTGAAGGGAAAAAAAACTTTTCCTCTACCCAGTTCCACTGCAGCATGAATCAGAGGATGGGCATGTAAGACCTCAAAGACAATGGGAGAAGCCTCTCTGGGGTGTTAGACAGACATGGGCATATCCCCTATGTCTTTTGGGGTTTTCTAACTCTACAAGCCTACATTATATATGATATAACCTCAAAAATCTTCTCCAGCTAAGGAAAAAACATAACATATGTAAGCTGAAGTCCTTGTGATTGATCCAGAAATAACACTGGGAAAGCCAAACAACTAAGTGGAATAAAATACAGGACCAGAACAAAGAAATTATGACTACTCAAACACTGAGTAAATCAATTTAGGAATGAAGGAAATTGTGATTTTGAGAAAAATTCAGAACTATTTAGACATAATAGAGAAAAATACTGAATTTAATGGTCTTCAAAAGATTTCCAAATGTTCTTAGTTCCAATTTATTTATTGAAAATAGAACAGCATTTCCGTAGACCTTCCTTTCTAAAGATGACCTTGCACTTACAGTCCAAAGTATCTTAAATTTTTAATTTCAGTGGCTCTGAAGACAGCTGTCCCAATATTTTCTGACTTGACCACTCATTAACT
Source organism: Cinclus cinclus (assembly GCF_963662255.1). NCBI lineage: Eukaryota > Metazoa > Chordata > Aves > Passeriformes > Cinclidae > Cinclus > Cinclus cinclus. The sequence goes on along the minus strand of NC_085051.1, from coordinate 2,250,943 downwards.
AAAAGTGCTTTGTGTGCATTTCTCACATTTTACACAATTAACTGACTGAATGGTCTCCAAAAGGAGAAGATTGCAACTGTCTTCTATGAAATGTTAGACAATCTGCTAGGTCACCCAGCATGGACTGCCTTCCTGTTCTCTTTCATCCCTTTGATCTTCCATCATATCAGTGGATAACTGAACATCCATATTTACAGATTATATCCACAGACTTCTAGGTAAGCACAGAAAGGACTATCTAAATAAAAATATGACAGGCAATAAAAAAATTAAAAACCCATAAGGAACATATCTAAAGATATATCATAATTTTACATATCCAACACCATAAATCTCCCAATAGGGGAAATAACTCTGTTTACTCTTTGGCAATGTTCAGCAGGGCTTTTGATTTCCACATTTTGAGGTCTTATTTCATGAACTCAGAGAGAATCCAGACATCAGCCTAAAAATGACTGGCTTCAGGCTCAATTCTTCATGGGAAGATCCCATAGCAGGGAACCTATTTGCCAATCCCTGCCTACAACCCCAAGCAGAAAAGGTTTACAGAACCAGAGGATGCTGAATGCCTAGGCTCCTCTTGAAGAGGAAACTTCTTAATAATTAATATTGGATGAGATCTGGAGTGAGATTCAATGGTCCCAAATGAGGGGGGGGGGAAAGAAGAAAAAAGTAGTTAAAAGGGAAAACAACTGATAGCCCTGTAATATAAAAAGAGGGAGGGAGGTGACCTGGTTGCTCTGTGTTTTTCTTAGCTAGATCCAGAGAGCCTTCAACTCAAAAGAGGGGTTGCTCAGCTGACAAAGAGAGGTTGCCCATATGACAAAGAGGTGTTGCCCAGATGACAGAGGGGTTGCCCAGATGACAGAGGGGTTGCCCAGATGACAGAGCACACGCTCACTAGTCTGATGGATTCTGGCCCTCCCTGACCTGGCAGAGCATTTCTTGCCCCTTGTGCCATCTCAATACCCCCCGATCCCGCTCTGCTGTGATTTATACCCACCAGTGTGTTTTCTGCTGTGCATCTGCAGGTGGGACAGCTTGAAGTATCTCTTGTTGCAGCCAGGGTAGGCACACATGAAGGGACGCTTCTCGTTGGTCTCGCTCGCCGACCGCACGATGGTCGGAGCCACTCCGGGCACGCGCCGGACATCCTGCAAGGACAGAGACCTGCTGAGGCCACCTGGGTGCTCTCAGCTCTGGCTTCACACCTTCAGGTCACCCAACACCTCCCCAGCACAAAGAGAGACTTGGATAGATCATACTGGAAACAGGAAGTTTTGTTGCGTTCTACGTCAACAACCTTAGCATGCCGTAATCGGTTCTTTGCAGAGCGTTGAAATTATCTGAAGGTGAAGCATGGTGAGCTCTGTTTAGTGAATTCTCTCACCAGTGCTTTTATGTGAGACTGAATGGCCCACACTCTGACCTCATGTATAACCACACAATCCTGGCAGAACCCTCGTTGCCACAGCAAACAGTTTTAAGTTTAAGAGTTTATAACAGGGTGAGATGTAAGGACATGACCCAGAGGAGTATCGTCCTTAATATTCTAAATACTTTCTTTTAAATATTTATTAAAATATTTATTATTTTAAATAATACAATATTCATTAAAATAAATATTTTAAATATGAAGTTGAAGAACAAGGATATGGCTGTCTTGGATTAACACGAACTGATTAACAAGAAAACAAAAAAACTGTCTAGGTGGAGCTGGTGAATAGTTCAGCCTTAATGCATTTTGGCCACTGTCACAATGTTCCATCAAAAGTGATCTCCTCCTTCTGGGATAATTAACTTCCTTAAACAATGTCAACCATTTACTTTTATTCACTCAACAAAAGCTGGGTCAGGAGCCTCTTTCTGAGAGCTTGCCACTGAATAATGACTTGCTAAACTACACAGAAAAGGAAAGGAGAAAAGATGCTATCTAAAACCATTGATGTATGTTGACAACACAGAAGAACACAGAAGAGACAGATACTCTGTAATGACTTTGCCATCAGTTTTAGCAAGGTATATCTTTTACAGGGGTATTTAATAATGATATGACTGTCTCAGAAAGGGAGGAAATGAACTCCCAGGAATGGTAAGTTCCTCCCAGATATTCACTAATTACCTAGTTATTAGGAAACAATCACATATTTCGTTTTAAGGAAATACATTTGAATTAGTAAAGTTTCAGAAACACCTAAAATCAAAATGTCATCTAGCACTTTCATATATGTAGTTATTAAATATAGCCCATCATAACCACAGAGGCTTCACGTGGCCAAGAGGGATTGGAGCTAGGAAACTGGATCATGTATTTTGGACCATTCTGAGAAGCTGGTAAGGAATATTGCCTTGCAGACATGCTTCAGAAGAAGAGATGATCAATTTTAAATGACTGTGTCAGAAAGAAATCTTATGTTAGAGTTCAGTGGCTTCAGTGAAGTCAGGACATGTACATAAAGCATTTCTTGACAACATGGGGAAGCTGCAAAACAAGGGTGGGTTTACAAATACCAGTGAAGGAATGAACAGCACTATAAACAGGCAGAGTTTTACTTCCCTGTGAAGAATGCCCCACCGTACTCACTTGTATGCCTCTGAAGACTCCATGAGTGTGTATTCTGTACTGGGCCCCACAGCTGTACAACATGGGAGCACTGTGGTTCTCATTTTCATATCCTGCTGTATGTCTGTAAGTAAAGAGTGGAATAATGAAAAAATTAACTATTTTTCAGTGCTCAGCTCCATGTGAGGGGTTTCTTTTCTTAAGCCAGTGGTGACGTATGCAGAGTTCACTATTACTGCCATGATATCCAAGTTCAAGAGAAATTCACCAAAGGAAACCTGCTCTGCCTTCATTCACATGGATCTGCTCCCACTGGCACAATGCACTGACTCCATACATACATCTATTAATATCCATTAGGGCATCCAGGGGAAAAGACAAAAGAAAGAAAGAAAGAAAGAAAGAAAGAAAGAAAGAAAGAAAGAAAGAAAGAAAGAAAGAAAGAAAGAAAGAAAGAAAAGAAAAGAAAGAAAGAAAGAAAGAAAGAAAGAAAGAAAGAAAGAAAGAAAGAAAGAAAGAAAGAAAGAAAGAAAGAAAGAAAGAAAGAAAGAAAGGAAAAGAAAGAAAGAAAGAAAGGAAAAGAAAGAAAGAAAGAAAGAAAGAAAGAAAGAAAGAAAGAAAGAAAGAAAGAAAGAAAGAAAGAAAGAAAGAAATTGTCATGATTTGAACTCTAATGTATTTCCACAAAGATTTTAGGTAAGAGGAAAAAATTCACATAGCAGCACAACGGTGTCATGTACACATGTTCACATTATTTATCAGTCAAACGTGGGGCTGGCTATTGCTAATATCTCTTGGAATGAGCAAAATGCCTCAAGTTTCACATTAAGTGCAGTGGATTTTTGTCAGCACCTCATGACTCAGATATTACCCGATACTACCAAGCAAGTGATGACATTTATAAGAATAGCAGTCATGTACTCATAAACAGAGATTACAAATCAGTGTCTAAATTATTTATCCCATGTATCAGCTTGCATGATGCACTATAAAGTAACCCTTTATAAAAATAAAATTTTAAAAAAACCCAGCCTATCCCTACTAGGTATAAATTTTCACAATAATTTTAAGAATTTGTAAATTTTGGTGTGTTTGGGGGTTGCCATACATTTTGTTTAATTATGTTCTTCAAAATCCTATATTCTCCTGCCCTGAATGTTGGAACATCTCCTGTTTGCAGTCTTCCTAATGTCACAATCACGTAAATGCATTTTAATTTTTGAACGAGTATGTTACATTATCACTTGTAGAAGTACACACTGGAAATGGTAAGTGCACATGTTTTACACAACACCAGAAATTAGAAAGCCCAGAACAAAACCCCAGGGCACACAGCTAGAGACAAAGATGGATATGTAGGATGTTATCCCAGCCTTTGCCAAATGCTTGCAATAGCAATTTGAAGGGGTCCCTGAGGTCCAGACTCTCATTTCACTGGTCCTTCCTTTCCCTTCACTCAAAGTTCATGTGCAGAGTAGAATTACAAGGAAGTTTTAAACCTCTTAAGTGATTTGCAGAACAGTCAGTGGAGCTGGAATGTGGGACATGTCCAAAGGGTTAGTGAGCCCGGTTGCAGAGGAGGGGAGCATGTCTGGGAGCAGCTCTCCCTGCAGAGGGTGGGCTGCACTCCTCACCACTCCACTGGCAGGCTGCTACCTGGCACAGGTGTTCTCTGAGGTCAGTTCTTCCACTGCTCTGCAGTGCTAGTTTCAAATCCTGCCTCCGCCTGCCTGTTCAAACCAAAGGCTACATCTTCTGGGAAGGTATGGTCTGCTTATTTCCGTTTTAAGGAAATTCAGTTTTAAGGTGATAATAATGAAGTAAGTTATGGAGGGGTGGCAAGAAAGGATCTCTGTTCTGTGGTAATGTCTGTAATAATAGATAAAGAAGATCCCATTGGCTGATTTTAATGGATTAATCTGTGGTGTAGGTGTGCACCACATCCAAATAAATAGGGTCACCTCTCTGCCCAGAGCCCACAGGTGTCCTTTTGCAGCCTAATTCAAGTAACAAATTTGCTATCACCATTTGAACAACACAGATTCCCCACCAGCATCAAATTTTCCTCTCTGTTTAAGGGCAGCAAGTCTGTACATTAAAAATAAAAATAAAAAAAATTTTTAAAAAATTTAAAAATTAAGAGAGGGGTCTTGAAATCCCCCAACCCAAGGTGATAACCATTAGATCACAAACTACACAGTGCAGCTTGAAACAGGAATGGAATGAGAACCACCATTGGTAAGGAGGTAGTTCTGCAGAAGAAGCTGTTGCTGACCTGTAGCACAGCAGTAAATCAAGGGTAAATGTGAACTTCAGCACTGGTCACCCTGAGTGTAACCTCCCCTTCACGCCTGTCCTAACAACCTTAAACTCTACAATAAACAACAGGCACAAAGGCAGATAAGAATTCCCAGGACAGAAACTTTGTAAGGAGAAGCAGGAATATGTAGTAAAATCTTATACCATAAAACACAGCCTGACTTTCCCTCCAAATTCTCATGGTTTTCATCTTCCAGTGATAACCTTTTTTGTAAAGACCAGTCAGTTCTGAAATAATTCCTCCCAGGAACGAGAGGCAGAAGACCCTGTCTGTGCCCTAAGGAATGGCTCCATGAGTAAGATGTATCCTCCAGATTATCTCCATCTCAGTTTTTATTGCACAGTTGGGAAGCCTTCCTCAACAGCCAGATTTTACATATTTCCTCCACTTATTTCTAGTTATACTCCACTAAAACTGCACATACAACTGCAAAGCCATGAAGATTAAAACCTGTTTTCTGAGCCACTTGACCCATAATATACTAAGTCCTTAACCAGCTCCCTAGGAGAGATGCTTTAATAACTAGGAGCCCTATTTCCCATTTTACACTGGGCTCATTTCCATCAGCATTGGCTGGTACTCAGCATGGCCATATGGCTGCTGACAGCAAAATGGATCATGAGAGATTTCTTGGTTAAAACACTATTTATTCATTATGGAGCTCTGTGGAATAATCTGACCTTTGGGAAGGATAGAAATTTACAGGTAGATATCCTTAACAGTCAGTGGGAAACTGGAACACTGAGGGAGGAGCTTTCACAAACTGTCCCTACACCACTGCTCTCTTGAAGTTCAGCCTTCCCTCTGCATCCTTAGTGACCTCATGGGGAAATCCAGTTCTTTCACTTCCAGCCTCTTTACTCCATGATTTACCCATGATTTATCCACAAAGTGTAGATCATAGTTGGCACAGTTGGCTTGTTTCATATGGCTGCAGTTTATATACTATAATAAAAGCAGGGATAGAATAACAGATACAAATCTAAATCCATTATTAAACTCAAACACCTGCTTTATTGAAGGCAAGAGACAAGGAGCAGATGCAATATGTGAGGAATACAAGTAATTGGTGAATTTATACCTGCAGTACATTAACTAAATGGAAATTTCCAGAGGGTAGGACACTCCTTAACTTTCACCTTTTCTAGTCAGGAGCTCTGTGTTCAAGTAGGCAAAGAGACAATGCCTTATAAGCTCAGCTGAATTAACCAAAGAAGAAAAAAATCCAGAAAAAAAATCCCCAGTAAGGCCCAGAGTCACACTTAGGAGAGACATTGGACTGTTCCCTCCACACGTCCTAGAAGGACTCAAAACTAAGCAAGACCAGTTGCAGCCAAGTTGCCCTGCCAGGACCCAGCACAGTTTTTTGTTTGAGCAGGGACTGAAGGATTTGGCCTCACAGTCATGGTACGCCACTGTTTGTAAATATGTAACTAACTTCAATCAGAGCTGCTCAAAGGCAGAAATTGTCTATGGATAGTTCGAGTTTGGGTTAGTTGGTAAAAAAAGAACTCAGTGTATTTTGTTCTCTGGATCTAGACAGCCAGACCTGGAAACACAGCCATAAAATGTAATTCTTGATAACTGGGAAACAAAGGCTGATACTTACAAAGAAAGAGCTCTGTGCTGTAGAGTATTTAGAAGCACTTGCATTTACCATTAGCCCAGCAAATCCTTAACACTCGCAGAGTAGCTCTTTTAAAATGATTAATCTCAGAGTTGTACAGATTGTACAGAGATTAATAAAAATGAAAGGTTTACAGATGAGAATGTGTGATGAAAAACAGAGCAGCTTTAGAGAGTTGTATCAATCTAAGTGGTTATAAAAAAAAAAACTCATAAAAGATGACATTCTAATCTGAATATTTAAAAAAATAATCAAGCTGCAATTTCTCTCTCACACCATTTTTACTTTGTAAAACTGAAATTGCCTGTCTAATGTATAAAGCAGCTACAACTTAATCTGAAGACTTAAGCTTCTTATTATTATTTCATAAACCGAAAAAGGGAAGCTTTAGGGCACACTGAGAAGAGCTAGACAATTTCAGATGAAACATGAATACACATTGATTCATGAGATTCAGACTTGGAAGAATAAAAAAAGCCAGAAAGCAAGATTACATAAAACAGGCACCACATTAAGCTTCAATTTAATTGTGTTTCACTGCAGGAACAGGAATTTTAGGGTTTAGAAACAGAGCCAAAAATGAGGCAAAGTGAGGGTGTGGGCTAGTCCCGTTGATAACAGAACATAAAGGAAGAGAAGTAGAGTTAATTCCCTCTGCTAAAATATTTACCATCCTAGCACCCTGGGAAAAATATGTATGGAGACAGAAAAAGATCCTGATTAGCTATATAGAAGATCCTGTTTCTGCCTGGTTTTTGTCTAATACTATTACAGAGGGTGGAGTATGAAGCTGCATTTTTATCTGCCCTTTCCAAGGCAAAGGAATATTTTAAAATGTGATTTCACGGATTTGAGCCCTTCTGCCATCCTCAATGGGACAATCAGCTGGCTAATGAAAGGAAGGCTCTAAATTTTCAGGGGACCTTTGTGTTTCTGACTTCAGTAGTCTTTCTTTGGTTTGGGGGTTTTTTTACCATCAACTTGAGTGGAATCAGGATTTCACCAAACCCTTCCCTTCAGAACAAGACCATCAGCTATGGGTGAGAAAGGATAAATTCCATATTGGAGGCTGGAGGTTATTGCCCATTACCAGCTCATCTCGACTGCAGAACTGTACCCAAGTTTTGCACCTCCTCATTTTACTAACAGTACCACCAAAGCTAAACAGAAAAACCTTTACAAACCATTCCTAAATAAGAAAGGTTTTCACTGCCTTGTTTTAGGTACAGTTTTAATAGTGCTCTACAGAGATCATATGCAATATTCCTTACAGTAAGCCTGAGAAAACAGCAATAAATACCAATTTCCATGGAACATGCTGAGTGTTTAACATCCAAGCAAAACCAAAAGGGGAAAACCAAAATGTTGTCTGGTTCTATGCCTGATTTTCAGATGACTGTTAGAAATATGGATCAAAGCCTCTTACTCGAGCAGCTGAAGGGAAAATTACACTGAGTCTTGCTGCTGGGAATGTAACTACACTTCTTGTCTACCATGCTGCATCACTTCCTGCTTGGTATCAGTTATTTCCATGTCACTTTTACACTTAACTCATCAGAATATAAAGGAGGGTTTTATACCCCTGAGATCTTCCTCTAGAACTGCTATGGAAGGAAGCAACATTTTTCATATTGGACAAATGAAGAAGCTACACAAAAATATGAAGGACAGAAACTGATGGCAATGGTGTCCACTAATGCGGAGCATGAATTTTGAGATGTCTGGGACCCACTGACTTTTCTGCAACAGAATAAATCTGATCCCAGCAGCTCCAAACAAAATACCACAAATGAGGAACAATCATCAGCAAACAGTCTGAGGAGATAAAATCCAGTCCCACAGTGAGATTCACTGCCTTAACAATGAAGGTTTCCTTTCAGATTCTAGAAGTTGCCAGTTTGTGAGACAGCTCACGGACAAGCCAGCCCTGCCTCTGGTCCACCCAAAGTTCAGAAGGTGACAGAGGGATGCCTGGACAAACAAGCCACACAATTAACACACACGAGCTCTCAAAGCACTCCTCTTCCCTCACATGACTTGTAAGAACAACTTGAGCTCAATCAGAGCTCTGTCAGTTTGCAGTTCTGAACCCAAGCAAAAATCTAAAGTGTAGATTCAGTCACTCGGGCTGTGTGGTAGCAGTAGTGGGTTGTCTTCTCAAGGGACAGCTCTTGACAGAGGGAAGGTCATCTTGGACCATCAGACATCCTTTTGGTTTACCAGCGAGTAGAAACCTCTAGAATTCATGGCTGCAGCCTTTTCTATCTGGTTTCTATCTATCTTTTTTCCTATCTGCTTCCCTGTTAACACCTCTCTCCCCTTCCCTTACCAGTCTGTCACGGTGCTGTACTCTGGAAGAAGACAGCATCTCAGTTCGTTTCAGAGGTCTCTCCTCACCATTTAGCAATGATGGTCAGGATCTCTGTTCCATACATTTTCCTGCCCACCTCTGCCTTTCTCTCAGGCCATGCCTTCCACAGATTCCTAATGCCTGCCTACACCCACTGAAAGCACTCAGACCAAACTCCACTGATACGTAGAAAACTCTTGCTCTCAGTTCCAATATCCAGTATTAAAATATCCATGGAGGGAAAAGCATTCAAGAAAAAGTTTCCCATGGCCTTAAAGCCACAAGCTGAAGCAGGCTCTGAGCAGATGAAATCATTCAAAAGTTCAGATGCCAGGCTCTTGCTGCTGCTGACATACAAGTTCATAAGCTTGCAGCTCAATGGGAATGATTTTCACAATGACTGGAAAAGGACACACCTTTGGCCACCTGACCAAAGTATTCTTTGCCCAATTTCAAACTTTTAATCTTGGTTGAGGAGATTCTGGAGCTGATCACTCAAATATTGGCAAGACTGTAAAGAGCTAGAACCAGAATGCTCTCAGATAAACTGCTAGGTACCTTCAGCACAGAAACTATCTGTACCTAAATTGCACTGTGAAAGTTTCATTTCAGTGCGATAAACTCATGCTGAACATGAACCCAGAAAAGCAAGCTACTGACCTGGTCTGCTGTCAAGTATAACCAGTATGACCCATGAGTTTTATATAACCATGGAGTTCTCTAACTATTTGCAGAACTTACTGGCAACATTTTCTTCCTTCTTATAATGTGCAAAAGTCTCACTGAAGCCAGGAAGAAGTGCTGGGGAAAACTGAAAGCAAGGAGCTGAACAGAGACTGTCATCGTTGGACAGAATCTAGAAGCTCCATATTTCAACAGGAAGATTGACTCCAAAATTCTTAAATTGCAACTACGAGATTGAGAAAAGCATCTGAAACACTAAACGCCTGGGAAACACTTATGAACAGTTCATATATTTTAAAGATGTAAATCTTGGGAAGAATACCTTATGTTCATGGCAACTGAGATTGGAGGTACTGTGCATTGTAACTCTCAGCCAGAAAAGACAGATAACTATTTTGGCTCATATTACCAGTGATGAGGCTATGTCTAGCACTGATTTTCCACAGATTCTACAATCTTGGCCTATACCAAAACTTTCAGCTTTGTTTTACCATAGATCATTCATCTTGATTCTTTCCCCCTTTCCATGCATCCTAGGTCACATACTTTACACTGCTAACAGTCTGACTCCTGGACAAGTAAGAAGCCATTTATTTTGTTCAGTACTCCTTTAATATTCCTATTGTGACTTTTTTTTTTCACTGAGTTCCCCAAAGAATAACCTCTTCCTTGCTTTAATAACTTGGACCTCAGTCAAGGTTGATGTGTTTCTCCATTTTGCAGGATATTTTCTTCAGAAGAGACAAAACAGTGTCTAATATTGCAATGACTGATCTTTAAAGGGTACAGTTTCAAGAGGAAATAAAAAATACTTACAAAAGAAAAGTAGGAAATAGCCTTTAAAAAGAGGGGATTGGCAGCAAAGGCAGTGAACTGTACACAGCTGTAGGATTTTTGGGATCTTCTTTAACCAGAAGAAAGCTCCTTGACAGATTTCTTCAGGCTCAATTCCCTTTTCCACTTCAATACAGATAGTTTACTGCACCAGTCCCTCTAACCTTCAAACACCATTGGTTTATGAGCTTCAGGGAGACCCATAATATTTTTTTTTCCTTTGTCGCAGTACAGCAGCGTACACAAAGTCCATCTTGAAGAAGATTTTCACACCTATGGATAACTGCATGTAAGCGCAGATCTGCGCAGGCTTTTATCAGCCTCTCCTGCTGTTCCCTCGAGACCGCACATGCTTGGACACTGAGAACATCTCAGAGTTGGCAATACCTGCCTTCGGTGGGGGAGTTTTCAGAGCCGATTATCTCCTCAGAGCAGCGAACTATCTACTCTGAGCAGAGCAGGCGATCTGCGGCTTTTGATCCGAAGGTGGCTCCGCCGCTCACGGCAGCGGCCGCGGACGGACCCAGGTGAGGATCCCGCTCCTGCCCCCGGCCCCGGGCGCGCCGGGGGATGCCCAGCCCTTCCAAAACCGGTGGAGGCACCGAGCACGGTGGGTGCGGAGATGGAGGCAGCGCTGCCCGCCCCGCAGCGGCCGCCACCCCGGCGGGGCCCCGCGGCGCCTCGGAGCCTTCCTGCCCTCCCGGCCGCAGGAAGCCCCGCGGGGGAGGCGGGCCGGAGCCTCTTCCCGGCAGGTGGGAGGGCGACAATGGCCGGGAGGAAGGAAGCCGGGAGGCGGCCGGGCCGGGACACAGGACGCAGGGCCTGGCGAAGGCAGGGAAAGGGAAGAGGGATGGTAGGAAGAGGCGACAGCTCAAGGAGGAGAGAGCGAAGCGGCCACGGTTGCTCCTCCGGGTGGGGCCCGGGCACCGGGAGTGGTCCCAGCCCTGCCCGGCCCGGCCCTGCCCGCTGCCACCGGAGCTCCCGGCGCAGCGCTCCCAGCCAGCATCCCGACCCTCCGCCCGGGCTGGGGCAAGGATCATCAAAACCACGGCAAACTACAGCCGCCCTCAGGACCGGACAGTATTTTTTTTTCGTGCAAGAGACCGTACTCAAATGATATAATCCAAGATAAAGTTAGCTCAGCAATGCAGCTTCACTAGGGCAACAGGTTAGAAGAGAACAAAGCTCCTTACCCTTTCAGCGTGGATCCCAAGTTCATTTGATTCCATGTCATGCATTCAAGCTGTGAGGTCATCTGGTATAAATTGTCGCTGTTGCGAAAGGACGTAGAATTAGAACTAAAATTGCAACTATCAAATAAAAACCAAAACATCAGCACTTTGTTTGTTATTTGTTTTAAATATATACCAGTAGAAAGTGAATTTATTTTATATAAACCCTTTTATCGATTCATTGTATTTTTTTTTAAATAAAAGGAAATAAAAGAAAAGGAAATCTGTCGCTCGAAAAGACGCTTTGAATCTGTAAGCCTGACGACTTGTAAAGAGCTGGAAATAGAAACATAAAACTTTTACGTTCCCGAAAAATAATATCCGATATTGACGCATTGAAATAAATGAAACGACTATAAGCAGCCTGGAGGGGTAACGCGAATGATTATTTGTTTTAAAAAGTCAAATCTGTTAACTGTTTTAACCAGGAGTGTGAGGGACCACGTGGGTAATGGAGTGAAACAGCTATCGTGACCCGTGATGGATGTTGCTACATAGAGGGGCTTGACAAGCAGGAGAAAAATGGAGTGGCTGAGCGATAAACGAAGCTCAGCGCTGGAGCAGGCTCTTTCCCCGCCGGTACACACGGCGGGCAGCCGGGGGAAAGAGGCAGCCGCGGCTTCCCCGGCTCCGCTCTGCGCTCCGAGCGGCAAACGCGGGAGCGCGGCCGCTGTGCGGGCGGAGGGCGCGGAGCCCCGCGGAGCCCCGGGAGCGCTCTCCCGGCAGGACCGGTCCCCAGGGGCCGCGGAGGTGTCGCGGCCAGGACAGGCTCCCCCGGGCCGGGCTCTCCCCGCAGCGCAGCTCCCGCAGCCCCGGCCCCTCGGGCGGGCGCTGTGACGGATGCCGGGGAACAGTAAACGCAAGTCTCCCCGCTGATTAATTACACCTAAATTCGCTGGATTTACGCAGTGAATTTATATAATTTTGTTATTGGGAGACGGTTTTTTTTTCTTCTTCTTCTTCTTTCGTGGCAGGTAGAAGCGACCTAAAAAAAAAAGCCAGAATCCAGTGGGAAGCTTTTGCATATAAAAACAAATTAAGTGACTTCAATCTCGAAGTATGCGTAATATCATTTGTCAGTATCACTGGACACTATTATTCATTAGTGTGTCTGAAGTGCTATTATGCTACTACAATGTCCTGCATATCAGCTCAGGAATTGTTAAACTCTCCTGCAGTTTCCCCATTTGCAATAGCAGTCCGTGCTGGTCTGTGCCAACTACGTTTTGCAATTCCACGAATTCTTCCTGTAATGCTGCTGTAATTAATTCCTTCAGGACCCTGATTTTTATTAGAAGTGCCCGCCCGATGCATTTACAGCAGGAGATTTCCCTTTAACTTTCTTTCGCTTGACAGTTCATTTATAAGAGCCTCCCCCACAATATCCACTTTTCCCCCCTCCTTTGCTTTTTCATAAAGCAATACACTTATTCATCTTGTCACAGCTCGCAGCCACTGTATTCCGTGCCGCCCTCGGGTGACAGTGCCCGAGGCCAGGCGCCCCGGGAGCAGCGCGGTGCCCGCCCGGCCGAATGCGCTCCCCGCGCTCCGGCCGCGCCCCGCTCCCGGCTCTGCAGCGCCGGCCGCGGCTTCTCAGCAGAGCCCCAGCTGGCTTCAGCCTCCGAAGGGAGACCCGAGAGGTTTTCGGGCAGGCTGGGCGTCGTGGAAAGCGATGGGAGACGGGTGGGAGCAGAACTCAGCTACTTCCACTAAACCCCGCTCTGCCCCGTTTGGCGTCACCTGAGCCCCAGGAGAGACCCTCAGCCCTCGCCCCTCGCCTTGTCCTCCTGCTGCGGAAGCCTGGAGCCAGGGGATGGGTGCAGGGAATGGGTGGAGAGAGCCCCCGCGGTTCGGCCTCTCGGCACCGGGATGCCCGAGGAGCGGCACCCGCGCCCCCTCCCACGGGCTGCAGGTGGGGTCTGTGCCATCTCTGCGGCCGGCAGCGGACAAGGGGAGAAATTTATTTTCTCTGCTGAGCCACGAAACTGCGAGGCTCTCATCTAGAAAAAGCCGGGATTGTCGGAGCTCCGGCTAACTGGGCTCTGGGAGGGAGGCAGGTGGGCACCGCAGGGCTTCGCTCCCCTCAAGCCCGGAGATAAGAGCTGCCCGGGGCCACCGGGCAGTGGCTCGGATTAAACACCTCACATGTGACAGGTGACAGAGAGCAGGACGTCCCTAACGCCATTTAGGCCTCGCCATGGTTTATTATTGACCGGTACCGTGAGATGATCTCATGGAACCAAGAGCTCCGCTCAAAATCTCGGGTTTGGATGGGGTTTGAATGAGGAGGAGGAAAGCGGGGTCTCCAGGGATATGCCTGCGCTGATTCCAATCTGAATCCTTGGCCCTTCGAGCGGCCACAAAGAAGACACTAAAAATAACTTATTTTCATTACAAAGATGCTTTTAAAGAGAAACGAGAGGAAGGGGGGGAAACATTTCTACAACGGGGATTAATGTAGGTTGGAGTGGAATAAAAGGAAGTCAACGCCGAGCAAAAATGGAACTTAAAAGGAAACCAGTAGTAGATCATATAGAGTTTGTTTTGGCCTGCACTGCAGTATTACCGAGTTCTTGACCTCTGCACAGAAAGAGCTATAATCTGAACCGAGACTCCTCCACTTTTAAAGTCTTTGCAAGTGTGACTCACAGTAAATTTTCAACATCGAGCATGTTTACTACATTAAACAGCGCGAGGTAGAAAAGTTTACATCACCATTTTTAATGGACTCACAAACGCAGGCTTTGCGATTTGCGAGGGTTTCTCATCCGTGTCCAGCTACCAACCACAGGCACGGGGCTCCTGGCAGCGCAACGGGCCGGGCCGTAAACACAGAGCAAGTGGTGGCCGGGGCAAGAGATTTAGGAGATAGTTTTGCTTCCAGCCTAAGAATTACGATCTTTCAACTATTTCTTTCTTCCCGACCTTGCCGCTGTACGGGAGGGAAGGCGAGGCTCTTGAGCCCCGAGTGCCTCCGCGCTGCAGACGGGTCGGACCCTCCTGCCCACGCCCACTCGGACCCGGCCCGGCTCTCCGTGGGTCGGGCTGGGGCCGCGCTCAGAGGCCAGCGGGGGAGCCGGGAGGGTCCCTCGCACCCAGCTGGGGAGATGGCGATGAGGTGGAAGCGAGAGCATGAGGTGGAGGTGACTCCCTCGGCATCCTCCCCCTCTGCTCTCTCCTCCCGCACCCTTCGGGTCCTGCTGGACGCGGAGGATCCGGGACGGGGGTGACGGAGGGATGGCCGTCCCTGCCAGGCGCTGCAAGGCGGAGCGGACCCGCAGCCTCGGCTGGGGTGAGTGGGCGAGGGACCACAAACCAGCGCAGAGAGGAGGCGGTGCAGCGAAACACCGGCCGGACACAGAGGCAGCACCACCGACCTCGTCTCCTCCGCCACATCCCCCGTCTCCGCTGCTAAAGGCGAACGGGAGCGCTTGCTGTCCCCAGGCAGTGCCAGGAACGACAAACCCCCCGTTCTGGGGCTGAGCACCATCCCCTCGAGCGCTCATTCTCTGAGCGCTCCGCGCAAAGAGCGCAGGGGTCTGGGCATGGTCGACAGCCCAGGCGCTCGGGCGCGGCGACCGAGCAATCACTTGACGGAATTGTCGAACTTGACCTGAGCTGTGAAAAGCAGAAGAAATCTTCAAGAAGGGGGTGTGGAATAAATACGGTCTTAAGGGAATAAAAAAAAAAAAAAAAGGGAAAAAAATCAAGATAAATATGAATGAGGACGGTGCGGTCGTTTTCAGGGCGTTGGCGATGTGGCAAGTGAGTCCCTCCCGTTTCTGCGCCGCAACGACTCATCCACTTTCCTGACCACATTTTCCAGGCGTTTTTGAACGTGTTCAGTAGGAGAGGACAAGGAGAGGCCGCCCCGAGCTCGGCCACCTGTGCGGGCCTCGCTGCGGGAGCAGGCTTCGTACAGCTGGGGCTGCCCTCGGCGTGGAACGAGCACTGCCTCGCTTACACCCCCACGCACCAGTATTGGCTCCTGAGAGGTTTAAAGGCTTAAATCCTTATCTCACCGGAGTAAGCCGTAAACCTCCCAGGGAGCAGGGCAGGATCAAGGCTGAGGTCGGGAGGAAATGGACCCCGTGGCGCAGCGCTGCCCACTCCCGCCGGGTGCGGGACCCCAAGAGCTGGGCGGGAGGTGGCCGCGTTAGGGAGGCGACCTCTGTGCTCAGCCCTGCCTCGGTGGAGGCACAGGGAAGAGAGAGCTCTCGACGCTATCAGCATTCTCCTATCGGAATCACACCTCCAGGTGCTGCCGCTTCCAGGAGCGGGGCGAGGGCGAGCCCCGGGGTCCGGGGGGGACTGGGGAAGGCGGCGGCTGCCCGCGGCCGCTCGGAGCTGCCCTCCCCAAGCCTCCTCCAAACCATATTTATAGATTTCCCTGCGCGGGGAGCAATCTCTGTCGCTTCAGCGCAGGAGTTCGCCCCGCCAATTATTCTGCAAGCTAATCTCTCTGGATAGCCTTCTTTCCTTCCTTCATTACCTCATTCCCTCCTTCCCTTGACGTCAACTCACGTTCATTAGCGAAGTGACTTCTGGAAGTGACAGAATTTTGTTGTCTCACGTCCAGTGTCGATTAATCTGAGGTGATATAAGCGGCCTACAAGAGGAGCCACTCGCGGCTTCCTTCGCAGAGCCACATTGTTTTGTGTGCGAGAGTTACTTAGCAACTCCAAGATACGGGACTGGCTCCAAGTTCACAAAAAGTTGAGGAATAAATTTTGGGAGAACTTCTTTTACTCACTAAACACGTTGTAAAACTCCAACGCCCAGCCCCCATGTCTGACCGAAAAAATAAACCAAGAAACAATCCGGGAAGCCGCGCTTGCCACGGGCCCGTCTGCTGGCAAAGAGATTGCGTTGCTTGCGGCAAAGCTCCAGACGCACCTTTCTCCCAGCAAGGAAATCCGATAGGTTTATTGCCCCGATTTCAATAAATAACCTCCCTGCAGGCCAGCTCCCATCACTCCTGGGAGCCATCGGAACAGCTCTTGGCCTGCAAAACGAAGCCCTTGGATGGAGCCGAGTTTTCATCGCCTGTACCACGCTCTGCCCATGGCTGCTGCTCACCAACCAGCACTTCCACACCTTCCCGGCCTCGGGGAAGAGCTTCGGGGATTCCTAAAGCCAGGAGCGGAGAGGAGGAGCGGGGCCCCGCAGCCCGAGGCTCAGCCGGGCTGCCCCAAGCGCTCCCCCTCTGCGGCTAAGGGCAAACCCCAAATTCATTGCACCGGAGGGCTACGGGACAGGCCCAAGGAGTGCGGGCAGCCCGGCTCCCGTTTCCCAGAGGTGGCCGGCACCTGCTGCCGTGCCCGGCTCTCCCGACACGAGCTCGCCGTGCCCGGCTCCACCGGGATGCTCTGCCGGGGCCGAGCGGAGCCGCCGTCCCCAGCAACCCCGGCTCGGGAGGGCGAGCCGGTCCGGGAAACCTCCGAGACACAGAGGGACCCGCGACGGAGGGCGCGGCACCTTTTTTTCGTTTTGTGGGGGTTTGGGGATTTTTTTTTTTTGGTTGTTGTTGTTTTCTTTGTTTTTGCTGGCTTTTTGCTTGTTTGTTTGTTGGGGAGTTGGGGTGGTTTTGCCTTAGTATGGTTTGTTTTTCGCGTGTTAATCTTCTTTTTTTTCGGGGGTTTTGTCGGGGTTTGTTTTTTGTTTGTTTGTTTTTGAGAAGGGAAAAATAAATCTGTTTCCTTGCATAAAGGAGAAGCTGTTTGAACGGTATGCGGGGGAGAGAGCACCAACCCAGCACCAACCCGCGCACAAGCAGGGCGGGCAAAGCTCTCTGCCGGCCGAGGTACCTGTTGTAGGGCGTCCGGAGGAGCAGCGCCTGGCTGCCTGTGCAGCTGTCGGTCGGCGTGTGACAACCGTACACCGGGGGAGGCACCGAGTACTGCTGGTCCCCTGCGGAGAGAGCAGCACAGAGTTAACCCACGGGGCGAGCGGCCACCCCTCCGCTTGCCCTGCGACGAGCAGGGGTCTCCAGGGCCCCGTCCTCCAGCTTTGGGCAGCTCCAGCTCTGAGCCAGATTTGCGGGGGCTCAGCGAGGCTCCCTGCGGTTTGCCACCGCCCGACAGAGCCCTCGGTGCGGGCCCCCGCGGAGGCAGGAATTACCTAGGGAGGGCTGCTGGCTGATGGGGTCCTCGTGTTTGAAGGAGTGGTTGGTGAACTGAGCGGCGGGGTGGGACGGCGTGTGGCCGTAGCTGGGGGTCCCGTCAAAGGCCACGGCGCTGTAACCTGGCGGAGAGAGCACAGCGGGGTTAGAGCAGGAGCTCCGCCGGGTCCCTGCGAGCGGCGAGGGGCTCATGGCCGCGCACCGCGGGCTCGAAATGCTCTGCGTCTGATCCCCCCGCGGGGCTGCTGCCCACGCCGAGGACAAGGACAAGGACAGGGCCAGGCTCCCCGAGCCCCTCCGGCCCCTCCGCACTCGCACATCCCTCTCTGCGGGGAGAGCCGCGCCGAGCCCGCGCCCAGGCGCGGAAAGTCGGAAGTCTCGTTCGTGTTTAAACAGAACAGATCGGCTTCGGCAATAAAAAGGATGTTTCCATTAATTGTTGCTCATATTAAAGGAGGAAGATTCCCATCTGCCCAGTGTACTCCTCTGGCGCTTCCAGTTTAGAAGTTACCCTTTAATCTTGCGCCTTTTTTTTTGTTTTGTTTTGTTTTTGTTTTATTTTGTTAAGAGCTGTTTTCTGAAGAGTCTGCAATAAAGAGGCGGAATGTTACGTGCAAAAATAAAACTCCTACTTTCAGCGAAAATTGCTCTCCAAAATAATAAACAGCCTATTTTGTTCCCTACACTGAGCAGATTCAGATGGAAAGAGACCACCTCTGCTGACCCCGGGCCAGCACGGAATCGTAAATCAGGTGCTTGGACACCAACTTTCATTAATGACTTGGAGCTGGCTAAACAACTTCAGCTAAAAAAGTAATTACAAAGTAATATTATCTCAGAGGTTTCTCGGCTCATCAGCATTTACCCCGAGAACCAAGCTCCTCCGAGAGTCGCTCTTTAAAACAAAAAAAAAAAAAAAAAATCCCAAAAGAAACAACAAAACCAAACAAAACAAAAAGCCCCAACCAAAACAAAAACCCAACAAAACAAAACAAGAAGTCCGACGCGGGCAGGGGAAAGAAACCAAATGGACTACGAGCGCTTTCTCCCTCAAACTCCTCTCCCTGAACCCGCTTATTCCAGCACGGGCATCCCTCAAGGACCCGTCTGTGTGGGGCGTGTGGCTGGGGAGTGATTTTGTCAGTCGAGAGGGAGCACTCGGGGCTGTTTTCAGGCTCCTGTCTCAGTTCGCTTTCGGTGCCGGGTGCTCGGCCCTGGGCGGGTCGAAACTTCACCAACGATCCGTAATCACAGCTAGCTTCAGAGAGAATAAAACTGAGAGGCAGCAAAGGGATTCGAATGCTGCTTCTCCGTTTTATTCTCTCTGCTGACAGACTGGATCCAGAGACATAACAGGACTTCATTGACCTGCGCGGGAGAAACGACGGGAGCCACGGCAGGAATGAAAATACTCCAGGAGACTTTAAAACCCTCACCTTCGCGGTGATTTTAAGTCGGCCCTTAGACTGCGGGGCGGAGATGGGAGTGGGACTGGCCTGCTCCCGGCCAAATGTCCCTCACATCCCCCTGACCCTAGGAGCAGAGCTCCTCTCGCGGCGCCGCGGGCAGCGTTGACAGGCCGGTACCTCACGGGCTCCCATCCCACAGCTGTTTCTCGCTCCTTATCTCCTCCCTCAGCCCTCAGGGTAGAGGCTCAACCTTCAACTCCCTTTTCCCCGTTTCCCTCTGTCTCTTTTTTAAGTTTCAGAAAACACTGACACGTTCTACGTTACTTTTGGCCCGCCACAGAGTTTCGGTGACCTTCAAAACTCAGCTCGGAGCAGGACGAGGTTTTGGCCGCATTTTCCGGTGTTGCCTGACCCAAAGCTTCAGGAATGTGATAAGAAAGTTGAGTTCTGAACCGAGCTGCCGATAGTGAGGTCTCTTTAATTAGGGCGTTATCAGAACTAGGCCTGATTAAAATGTGCTGAAAATAATTGAAAGCTGTACATCTGCTGGGGAACGGGGCCCGCTGGAGGCATCCAGTTGTTGGAGGAGCCCAGCTGGATGAAAGAAGCAGGCAAACGAGAAGAGGAAAATTGGACAGAGGTTTCAAAGCCTTAGTTTCCTACCCCCCACCCCATCCCAGATTTGGCAGAAATGTCATCACAGAGCCAAGGTAGCGTCTTTCCCACGGTCGGAGGAACCGAAAAATAAATAAATAAATAAATAAAGCAGGAGCTCAACCTTGAGGAGAGCCAAAGCAAGAACATTTTATCCATTAAAAAAAAAAAACAAACAAACAAAAAACCACGCGCAAAGACCCTTCGCTGAATTTCTCGTTGCCCATGGAGCTCTCTCTCTGCGTGTCACCGAAAATTGCTGTGGCTGAGCCTCAGGGCTGCACGGGCGGAAGGCAGCCCCGAGCCGAAGGGACCCTTCCGCTCCGCGGCGAGGCACCCGGCCCGGCGGAGCACGGGAGGGAGCCGGGACACGGCCCCTGCTCCCCGCCGCGGCGCCGTCCCCAGGCTCCTGCCGGGCCGGGATGCTCGGGGCTGTGCGGAGGGCTCGGTGCGTTCCCGGCCCGCACAGGTGCGGGTGTGTGCGGTGCCACGGGGACCCGAGCAGAGCCCAGCTCTGTGTTTTGGAGCCTTAAAGGCTCCGTTCCCCCTCAGGGTGGGCAAACCCGGACGTCAGGATGGCGCGGGGTCACATCTATTTTGTCCCCCGCAAAGTCGAATTTACCTCCCTCGCCCTTCTCTCCGCTTTCTCGTCGCTGTTTCCGCCCAGAGATCCTAAATCCCCTCCGATGTCTAAAATCCTTTCAGATATCTTTCAAAAGTGCCTGTCAGAGTCCCTGTCCCGGCGGGCTCTGGGCCTTTCCCGTCCCGCAGCTGGAGCTGGGACCCCGCGGGGCACGCAGCGGCTCCGGGGCCTCGGCGCGGCTGAGCCTCTCCCCAGCTCCAGGGACGCTGCCCATTTTCCCAGCCGGGATCGGCAGCACGGCCCAGGAGCCCCGCTCTGCGGTTTCCTACGTCGGAGCCCCCGGAGATGGGGAAGGCAGCAGCACGGTGGCACCGGGACCGCGACCCGGCACTGCCCGGGGGAGGGAGGCCCGTGAGCTGCCACGCTGCTGAACAACCCCTGGCACTGGCTGCGAGCATCGCCCGTGCCTCGGGCCACCCCTCGGCGGCCAGCACCGAGCGCGTCTCCGGCCTCGGCCTCTGCTCTAAACCCTCGTCCCGCAGCCCGAATCGCCCGGGACGGTCGGACCCAGCCGCTTTGTGACTACGCGATTACCCCCGCGGGGCACAGCAACCCCGAACTGCGGGCTGGGTGCGGGGAACACCATGCTAAAAGCAGAGAGACCCCCGGCCCCTCATCCCGCTCCGACAGGGCCCCGCACGCTTTACCGATCCCCCGACCCCGAGTTTTGGCTGCCCCATTCCCCTCGCCCAAATTGTCCTGGGGCCGAGCCGTGCGGGGCAAACCGCGGCGCCCCGCCGCTCCGGGGCCAGCCGAAGGAAGGAGAAGGAGACCCGAAAGGTCTCTTACAAGTTCTCCGCACGCTGGCCCCTTTTCCTTACTTCCTCGCGTTTGCACCCGCAAATATTTATACTGCAGGCACTGGAAGAAAGTGGATTAGATGCTGAGGCCGGTGCCACACGCGGGTGACACATTGGCCGCTCAGCCCTCGGGAGCTTCTCAGGGCGATGCGAACACCGGGGAACGGAGGGAGCTACGGCGCAGCCGGTCCTGGGCGCGGAGATGAGGACAAGCAAGAAACGACGAGTCGCGCCTGCTTGTGCATTCCAGCCCGCGGATATTCAGCCCTCCCGAGGTTAATTCGACAAGGGGCTTGAAACCACTAGTGTGCGGACAGCGCTTTTCGGTTCCAGGAGGAAGTTTGGAGGTTCACCCCCGCCACCACCCCATGACCCCCGAGACAGATACGCAGAGGGAATTGTCTCGGGCCACGGGACTCAGCTCCATTCCAGGACGTGTGCCGGCCCGAACAAACCTTTGCGAAGGCGAGAGGCTGCTCCAACCCGGGGAGGGGGCCGGGGGCTCCAGACCGCCTGGGAGAGCCTCCCGCTGCATCCGCTGCCCCACAGGAGGGATGGGGGGCGAGCAACTCGTGGCTCTTAAAGCTCCCGGGAGCGACGTGGCTGCCGCACAGGGAGGGAAGGGAGGCACGGGAGGGCTGGCTCGCCTAACCCGGCTCGGCTGCCGCGGAGAAAGACTGGGCTTCGCGTTTACATCAGACGCGGCCCTGCGGGGATGAGCGGGCGACTCCGGGGGCCGCCCCCCGAGCCCGGGACGCCCGGCAGCGCGGCCCTTACCCTGGTTTCGGATGGCTTGCTGGCTCTCCAAGCAGTTGGGCAGGTAGGGCCCATTGGGGAACATCCGAGCCTGGCCCGAGGGCGGCTGGCTGGGCGGCGGGGCGCCGAAAGGCCCGTAGCGGCAAGCCCCGGCCGTGCCCGTGAACTGGCCGGAGAAGTGGACGGTGAAGGCGCTCAGGTATTGCTCCTCGTGCGGATCCGATCCGTTCCAGCTCGGCTCCTGCTTGATGAAGGAGTGCGGTCCCAGCGAGCCGTAGGAGGCCCCCGGGGGAAAGTCCAGGACGGGCGCCCACTGCGCCGCGCTGCTCACCGGCATGGTGCAGTTGCTGTTGCCCGGCAGGGAGGGCACGGAGGGCAGCAGGGCGTTGAGGTCTCGGACGTCGGAGCCCATCTGCTCGCAGACCTTCTGCCTGCTGCCGGGCAGCCAGTCTCCCCCCGGGCCGCACTTGTTCCAAGACACCTGGCCCCTGCCCGCCAAGCCGGAGGCCGGCTCCGGCTGCAGGCACCAGGCCGGCGAGCTCAGCCCTTTGGGGGAAGTTTGCTCCGCGACGCAGCTCCCCGGATCCAGCCCTGCGGGAGCCGGCAGCAGCGACAGGGAAAGGTTGTTCTCCAGGATCGCCTCCGGGCTTGCACCCGCTCGCAGCGCAGGGCAGGGCGCGGCGTGCCTGTGTCTGTGAGTCCGCGCGTGTGCGTGTGTCTGTCTGTACGAATGTCCGCCTGTCGGGGCTGGTGGGGGGGAAGGGGGCACGGCCGCCGCACACGCCTCACCTCGGATGCCTGCTCACCCTCAACTTTGCAAAGCTCAAATAGAGGCGCTTGCAGGGGAGGAGGAGTCAGCCACGCCGATCCTCCATTCACACAACCTCCGCCGAGGGGCTGCCCACAGCTCGCTCTGCTGAACCCAGCCGGACCAGACGCGCAGGGGGGAGGGGAGACACAGAAGAGCCGGGGATGGAGGGGGAGAGGTGACTGTGGGAGAATATATCTCCCCTACACATCACTCCCACCCTTTTGGTGCAAGCGCCACTAAATCTCACCCTAACGTTTCCCCGCTTTAGGAGAGACTTGCGGGACTGTTAGAGGGATCCAGGTGGCCAGTAAGTACGTGCTGCCTGACTTCCCCCGCCAGCTCCGTGCATGTCCGTGGGGATTCCCGAGGGCGGCGAGGTCGCAGGCCCCGGGGACCGCGCCGAGAAGCCTCCGCCCTTGCAGGAACCGGGGGAAGTGACACGACCCGGGGCGGGCGGACCCCGATCCTCAAAGGGGAAAGCGTCTTTCCAGGTGCCTCTCCCGCTACGGGAGGAACCTGGGTCTCCACGAGCTCCTGCGGGGTGCGAGCTGCCTGCCCGGGGCGCCCCGGGGTACCGAGGGCTCTGCCGGCGAGGGGAGGGGTGGGCGTCCCTTGCAATGGGCCCGGGGCCGGCGTGTGCCCGGCCCTAGCCCTGTCCCTCCGACCTGCCTGTGTGAGAGGGGAAGGAAGCAGCTGGGCGGGCGGGGGAGGACGGCAGCACTGTGAGTAACCTGCTTTTGAGAGATTCACCTGGCACTGCTCCCGGGAAGGCCCGGAGTCTCTCTTTCCTCTCTAGCCTCCTGGACAGCGGGTCCTCAGAGTCCATCCCGGGGGCGGCGGCCGGAGGGCCCCCGAGGGCACCTTCCACGTTATCCCCGGACGGTCCTTTCTCCCGGGAAACACGGCAGGCTTCGGGTCGGCCCCGGCAGCGAGGGGTGCCGTGATTCTGGCTGTGCGGGAGCCCACCTGGACCGACTGCCCGGCCGGGAAGAGCCGGGACGGGCGGCAGAGCCCCGCGGGACGTGGCGGTACCTGCCGCGGGCAGGACAGGCTCTCTCTAAAGGCAAGGAAGGGAATCCTGCCGCTCTCCTGCCGAACTACTAATGAATAATCACCCGGGGGTGCGGGGTGCTGCTCCTACGAGGGCAGCTGCCGTCTCGGGGAACTGGCGGAGCGCTCGGGGTCGCAGCGGCTCCGCCGCCCTGTCCCCTGCGCGTTGTCACCGGCCGCTTTCAGAGCCGTGACACCGCCGGGGCCACCGCCCGGCGACACCCCCGCGGCTCTCAGCCCGCACCCTCACGGCGAGATCAGAGACAGAGGCGCCGTGAAATGTTCACCTGCCGCGGGACATTGCACCGCCGAGCCCCTTGTCTAGCCGGGGACATTGCACACCTCGGGATTTCCTTTCCCTCGCGGCATCAAAGGTTACCGCAAGCATCGCCAGCCTTGAAGAGATGCTTTAAGATTCAAAGTGTAAATGCTACAGCAAAAGAATTTAAAAGAGGTCGTTATTGGAATAGCCAAGTATAATTTCATTTCCTCTTAAAACCAATTAGTCACAACGGCCGGGTTTTGTTATTAGTGAAATTATTTTTTCGCAAACTATTTCAGATAATTCCCTTTTAAAATCTCTGTTTTGGCGCATACATCTATGTACTACAAATAGCCCCGCGTAACATAAATGCGAAAGATTTGTTAGTTATTTTTATTGATATTAAATATCCTCTAAGTTCACAGGACGGGTCAGTTCAGACTCCACGGCAAACTCAAGTACCCTCGGACGGCACCTGTGAAGGCAGCCCGTGCCCGTGCGGGGGGATCGCTCTGACCTGGCTGGCACCGCGGGCTCCGGCTCTACCTCCCGCTCTGGCCGCACCGGGGCTCCCGCACACCGCGGTCACTCCCGCGGGGAGCTGCGGGATCGGGAGAGGGGCTGCTGCTGGCTTTGCTCGTTTCGGTGACGGACCGACACAGGAGGTTGGTTGAACTCGGTACCTTAAGGGTTTTTCACAACCTAAGTTGTAACCTGATTTAATTTATGATCGATTGTATGATCTCCGGCTCTGCGATGGACAACATATGCCGAGGAATGGAAGTCTTTGGCCAGCCTAAACGGGATATTTAATTTCCCATGAAAATTAGAGCTCTCTAGGAACAAAATTAAAATGCGTTTCCTGCAGTGGGCTGTTTTTAGAGCTAGCATGGGGGTTTCCTCTTTTCTTGAAATAACCTAGCTTGATAAATCATCCTGAAAGGGAAAAAATGTTTTCTCAATCGCTTAGCTCTGCATTACTCCACCTGGGAGGAAGAACAGCCGAAGTCCTTCCAAACCTCCTCTCGCACTTTCCAGCAGTGAAACAAGACGACTCCTCGGCCGTTAGCACATCCTTCCTCCCCGCGGCTGCAGGCGAGGTCGGGGGGGACTCCGGAGCTGCCAGCTCAGCTCAGCTCAGCTCAGCTTAGCTTAGCCCTGTGCTGAGCCGAGCGCCGGCACCTGCTCCCTCGGGGCCGCCTCAGCCGTGCGGGGCACGGAGCGCGCCCGCCGCAACCGGGTCTGGGGCCGTCCCGGGAGAAATCCTCAGAGGGGCATCCTGAAGATGGGGAGGAAAGCCCGGACCCTTCTGTCTCGGGATGGGCTGAGGACTTTTGGGAAACGGCCAGCACCACTTTCCTCAGCTGTTCCCGTCTAGCCGGAGTCAAGGAGAGCGAGAGAAATCTCCCTCCCCGCTGCACTCCTCTAGCGCAGGCCGAGAGCGCTGGCAGCAGCTCCCCTCGGGGGCGCAGGGCATGCCGAGAGGAGCTGCTCCTTCTTGGCGGGAGGCATTTGCCCGCCTTTTCCCCAGAGATCCCAACCCCGATTCCAGAAGTTGGCAGTTCAGGGACAGCATTTCCTTTGTCGGTTTCCAGACCCAGGCGGTCCGGAACATTTTGCCCTGTCCCCCTCCAAACACGGCTCGATCCAAAACTCTGGCACCTTCATTGCCCGCCGTTCCCATAGCTATGGTAACTCCTGATAACGCTGTCTTCGATTGTGCTCGAAGGCATACTCTGCAAGGTTGAACGATGGCTGGAGGAGGGTTATTCTAGCGAAGAGTCCCGACAAAAACGGGCTCGGGAGCCTCCTTCAGCCTGAGCGCCGCTGCCGCACCTCCCCAGCCGACGTTTTCCCTCTGCCATGCTAACCAGTTAAGGGACCGGTGATTCTTACTAAACTCCTAAACGACCCCCCCCCGCAGCTCGGAGGTGGGCGAGACTGACTGAAACAGAGATAAATCCCCAAGCCTTCCCCTCCTGCTCAGGCCGCTCACAGCGCGCAGGGGGATCTGTCTCCTTTCACTCAGGGAGCTGATCGGAGTTTGATTATTTAAGTGCCAAGAGCAGCAGAAACAAAGCTGCGAAGCATCTTGCAGGGGGAAGAGGGGCAGGAACTCATCCCGGCGGGCCCAATCTCTCATCGCTCGCTGCCGAGCGCTGCGAGCCCCGCGGGAGCCGCCGGCAAGGCGGGACCAGCCTTCCCTGTGCGGGCTGACGTGGGCACTGGGACGCTTTCGAGCTGCGTAGAGGACATTTTGTTTATCCCCCGAGCGTAAAAGAGTTTTGTTTATTTTTTTTGTTTGTTTTTTAATGCACAAAGATGCGTGAGCTCTCCCCGCAGCTGAAGGGACCGAGGCGCTGCTGGGCCGGGCGCTGCGGTCCCTCCGAAGCGGGGACCCGGGTGCGGGGATGGCGAAAGCCCCCGCGGGATCCTGCGTATCTATCTCCATTCTCCCGGCTCTCCCCCCGCTCCGCCGGGGCAGCCTCCCCAGAGCCGGGCCCGGCCGGCGGGGATCGGGCCATTATTGTACCGTAAATCTTGGAAACGCTGGAACTAATTACGGAGAGGATATGTCTCAATTTGTTCCGCATTAGTGCCGCGCCGGGACGCAGGCACCGAGCACGGGAAATTGATGGGACCGGCCCGGCCCAGCTCCGCCGGGACGGCGGCCCTGACCCCGCGTTCAACCCGGGGGGCGGCCCCGCTCCGCCTCCCGCACCTGCGGGGCCCCGCGGCCGCCCTGCCCCCGGGCGGTGCCCGCGGCAGCGCCGAGGCTGCGGCCGGCAGCGAGGTACCCCGCGGGCTCCGCCAAATTTATTAGCGTGCTGCTAGGACGGGGCTCGGTATAAATCACCGGGCTGTATAGGGCCATAAAGCATCCCTGCGTATCCCGCCCTCGCCGGGTTTCTGGTGAATAGGAGTTCATGGAAAGCTGGGTATCAGTAACATCTTTCAGATCTGGAATATGTGACGTTTTTAAAGTCTTAGATGTACAATGGGATATACTTCTGGAGCAGCTAAAACTAATGCATAGAATTTTTATCGGTATTTTGTAATTACGTACAAAAGAAATTTTGGGGGAAAAAGCTCTTAGGTAATACGCTCAGTTCTTGGCATTACTGCTAATGGCTTTGAAAGTAAAAAAATTATTATTTCGGCAGGAGAAAATAAAAATAATCTAAAATGTAGTGCATTATAAATGGGTGTCTGGTAACTGAGACTTAAGGAATTAATTACTCCCAGTTCGTTGCATGCAGATCCCATTGTAAAGGCACATTGAACTCTAAATATAATAATATATAAACAGATCAGTAACAATACCTGGCATGGACACCGATTCAAAGAATTCTTTGAGCCACCTGGGATGCCATCTTTGAATATGGATAAGTGCTGGAAATGCAAACAAAACATCTATGCATTCAAAATAATTATAAAGGCTCCAGCTGCAGTGGACAAACACTGCGGTATCCTCGGTACCTCACAGGTAAGGAAAGGCACCCACGGCCTCAGGTCTCACTAACTGTAGGGTACTACAGAACAGAAGGGACAGAAGATGAATTGCCCTTTACCAGGCCATGAACATGTTTCCCTAAACACTAACCATCCATGCCTTTTATTTATCAATTTATTTCTTTAACAAACACACTTCAACAATGCAAAGCAAAGTCCAAATCTCCCTTTGTTCTTGCAAAGCCCTTTTGCAGCTCTGTGGAAAGATACCTTGTTGTCCTCAATGGGAAACAAGAGGGCTCCAGCAGCTGTCTTAGCTGAGGGTCCAAACCCCTTTTCATTGGGTTTTGTTCATTGCACGCACCTCAGAGGAATTAATCCATGTAAGCCCCCGATTAAAAGGGCTGTGGGGCAGGTGTTCTCACCGAAATCTGTGCCTAAGCATGTCAGTCCACCAGGACTCGTACCACACAGTGGGGAAGGCCAAGCACATCCTCTGCCTGAGGGTGTTTGGTGAGCGTAGAAGACAAGCCGTGGGGACAATGTGCCTGATGCCTAAAGCAGAAGAGAACCAAAAGCTCCTGGGTTCTGTTCAACACCTTCTGCTCACCGCAGAGAAATGGAAGAGGTGACAGCAGTTTTGCCAGAAAATTTGGGGACTCCCACAGTATTTGTGGAGTGCTTGGGTAAGCAAAGAAAGGCAGATGGTTGCATTTTGCAGCAGAGCTCTGTGTCAGTGATGTGACCTGTGAGGGGGTGGCAGGGCTGGAGTTGGAGAGCTGTTGCAACACGGCGAGTCCCTCCTCCCAGCCCCAGCAGCACAGCACAGCCAACACCCACGACTCTGCAGCCGGGGCAGACATTCCACTGCCCCCAGCCCCCCAGCACAGCCCTTTGGCTTCCTTAGAA
The DNA here is from genome assembly GCF_963662255.1 of Cinclus cinclus. NCBI lineage: Eukaryota > Metazoa > Chordata > Aves > Passeriformes > Cinclidae > Cinclus > Cinclus cinclus. The sequence continues at coordinate 2,222,465 of NC_085051.1, read as the reverse complement.
ACTGAGCAAACCCAGTCCTCCGTAACCACAGCTACATGAAAGGTGTGTGTGTGTGTGTGTGTGTGTGTGTGTGTGTGTATGTGTGTGTGTCTTCTTTCTCTGGACTGCACATGCTGATACGTGTGGATTGCAGCAATACACATGAGGTAGAGAAGCTCATTTTACTCATATGGATGGCTGGAAGCAACAGGCAGCAAAAATGTACCCCCAATTGAAACAAGAGTTTTCCCATTTGTTAATTCCAAGGCTTCCCACTCAATGTGGCTTTTGGTCAAACCTTGAAGGTTTACAGTCAGTGTCTCTCTCTCCCTTGTGTGGGTGTGGGATATCTGGTCTGAATATAAGTGTGAATGGCCATCTGAAAAGTTCATGGTTTCAGGGCATCAACCCAAGAGAGATCTGCTGCAAGCAGGGACAGAAGCCACAGCATCAGATGCAATTCAGATGGGCTGCAGCTGTCAGTGCTTTCTGATTTGTGACCGTCACTGTCCAGCTGCAGCCTCTGCTGCCCCTGCTGCCAGTGTCCCACTCAGCTCATGCTGAGACGAGCTATGCAGGGACAGACCGCTGGAGATGAAGCTGCTGCGGGGAGAGGTGGGGGAAGAAAAGAGAGGAGGGAGGGAACCCACGTGTTGAACTTGCTTTAGAAGTCAAATTTCTTCTTCATGAGATGCAGGACATTCCTTTCCCTTCAGATTTTATGTCCGTTTGATTGCACTAAATTCATCTGAGTCTGCTGTGACACAGGAATTAAAAGCACCGAGGGTTTGCTGTAGCTGTTGAGTCATGGGCTCAGACTGATCAAATCTACCGCTTGTTTTTCTTCCTATTACATGAAAGCAGAGTTCAATAAAGTTCAGATTGGAACTAAGACCTACTTTGTGATGTCTTGACAAACCTTTCCTGATATATTTATCACATATTAGTCAGAAAGAAAGAAGCACAAAGGAACCTTGTCAACTTGTTATTTATGCTTTTTAAATGAAATAGTGAAAGGAATGAGCAAGTAAGTGTGATTCCTTTCTCTAGATTGCAGTATCATAGATTAATAGCTCTATGAACAGATTTGCAAGTAGCACCATCATGCTAGTCAAGATATTAAAAAAGTTTATGAGCAGTTGCTAAGGAAAAACAAGATAAAGCCTACGGAAATCTGATACTGGTCAATGGTGCATTTATTCCAAACATAATATTCACTTCAAGTCCTCATAAATCCTTTGCAAATGAAACTTCCATTGTGATCACTGTTCCAGATCTAAATGATTTATTTTTTTTCCTTTGGTAGACATTAGATAGATCTCAGAATGTACAAGTAATGTACATACTGATACGGAGTTAATCATGCACCCATGAGATAATAAATATTAAATTCAAATAAGATATTTGAAAGAAGGACTATCTTCACAAGAAATTTTTTAAAAATTTATTTGTGGATGAACTTGCATGAAAGATCTCACATTTCTGTTTGATTTGTTTCAAAATTCAGGGCTTCCACAGTTCAAAACTGTGAATGTTCTCAGGACCAACGCAGACATTGGATCATGTGCAGTTTCAAAATTGAGTTCTTAGCAATATTTAGAATCACAGAATGCTTTGGGCTGGAAATGGCCACAAAGATAATCTCATTCCAAACCTCCTGGCATGGTCAGGAACACCTTCCAGTCCATGAGGTTGCTTCAAGCTCTTGGCCTTGAACTCTTCCTGGAATAGGACAGCTACAGCTTCTCTGGGCCACCTGTGCCAGGGCCTCACCAGCCTCACAGTAAAGAATTTCTTTCTAACAACCAATCTAACCCTGCCCTCTGTCAGTGTGAAGCCATTCCCCAGTGTCCTGCTTCTCCATGCCTTTGTTGAAAAGTCCCTCTCCAGCTCTCTTCTAACCCCTTTAGGGACTGGAAGGCTGCTGGAATGTCCCCCCAGAGCCTTCTCCTCTCCAGGCTGAATAACCCCAATTCTCAGCCTCTCTTCACAGTAGAGGTGCTCCAGCCCTCTGAGCATCTTTGTGGCATCCTCTGTACTCAATCCATCAGGTCTGTGCCCATTTTTTGTTGGGTGTCCCAGAGCTGGATGCAGTGCTCCAGGTGGGATCTGAGCAGAGCAGAGCAGAGCAGAGCAGAGCAGAGGGGCAGGATCCCCTCCCTTGCCCTGCTGCTCAAGGTGCTCTGGATGCAGCCCAGGGCACATTTGGCTTTCTGGGCTGTGAGTGCACATTGCTGGGTCCTGCTGAGCTTCCTGTCAACCAACACCCCCAAGCCCTTCTCCTCAGGGCTGTTCTCAATCCATTCTCAGCCCTGCCTGTGTTCCTGCTGGGCATTGCCCAGCCCAGGTGCAGGACCTGGCTCTTGGCCCTGCTGAACTGCACGAGGTTCCCCAGAGCCTCTCCAGGCTGTCAGTGTCCCTTTGGATTGCATCCCTGCCCTCCAATGTCCCCCCTGCAGCATACAGCTTGGTGTTTTTAGCCAGCTCACTAAGGGCACCCTTCATCCCACTGTCCATGTCACTGACAGAGATGTTGAACAGCACTGATCCCAGTTTAGCTCAGTTTCACCCTGAGCAGCAGCAGCCTCTGCAGTTTCTGTGTGCTTTTGAGGAAATGGGTCCTATTGCTCTGGGAAGCTGCCTGAAAACAAGGAATGTGCTTAAACGCCAAGCAGAAGAGACCCACCAGGAAAGCAGCATGTCGACCCACTTTTTTGACCTAGTGATCTGAGTCCCCAGTTTATAGAAGCCATGTGGTCTTCACTGCCTCTAGGTTTTTGAATGTTTCTTTCCTAAATGCTCAAACCCAAATGGACTCTCAGTAATAAACCCACTCTCAGAACCTATGGGCAGAAGTCAAAATAAGTTCAGCAAATCAGTTGGATATCAGCTAAAAACACTTAATTTTTCATCTGATAAACTTCTCTCAGAGGAACTACTGGAGTCAGCTTTAGCCAGACACCAGACCTATAATGAAATAATTCTATGATTGGGTAACATGAACACCCCATAATAGCTACATCTGCTTTATAATGGAATGAAAGTTCTTGAATCAGTTGGATAAGTTCGCTGGCCAAATATGGATTTCAGTGTATTTAGCACTTGCAACATGCTTTACTCCAGCACTGTGTATCAGTAATATCAATGCAGATATTGTAAAGGCTTGGGCTCAGACTTCTGAGGACATACACAAAGGCATTTGCAATTGCCACCTAATGCATCTTTCAGGGATCCTTTGGACAGCTCAATCCAACCTTGCAGTCTCCTGCCCTTAGGATCAAAGAACCAGGCTCAGCCCCACAGCCTCAGAGGAGGTAGATTTGCACACACAAGCTCAGAGGAGGTAGATTTTCTTCAAGATCTGTAATATCACTTAGATAATAATAACTAAAAGAGAAGCCAGAGGCCAGCCAGCACTCAAGAGATGCTCTGGGCTGCCCAGCAAACGCAAGGAATCCAAGGAACCTCAAACACAATTAAAAGATGGAAGCACTATCCACTGCTGGATGCCATGTTATTAGGTGACTAAGAGCTGTGCATTGTGAGACTGAACAGTCTTGTACAACTTTTCCCAAATCACAGAAATCCCGTGGGAAACCTCAGTAATCAAACAAGATCTCGCGGTCAGGAAGCTTTTTTTCATCCAGCCAATTTTACTTCCCCTTCATCATTCCATCTATTACTCATTACATCCTCCTGCCAAACTCCACATAATTCTTCTGTGTCTCTCTCATGCTTCTATGTTTCAGTTACATATAGACCACTATATTCTTTCATCCAAGCTTTTCCTACCCCTTATTCAGGCTGTACATATTTAGTCCTTCCCATTTTTCCTGCTACGCTCCTAACAGCACCTCTGCTAAATAGAAGCAAATTGAACATATATTCGACAAACAATTATATTTGGCAGTCTCTAAATGTAGAGACAAGCAAGCCAATCATTAAATCACCTTGAACAACTGAGTGAGAGTTCAAAGCCATAAAACTGTCAAATCAGGACAAGGAACTTTGGATGACACTGAAAGATCAACTTCACAGGAAGCCCTCAAGTAAAGATATATTAAAAAAAAAGCCCAAGTTTGCTTTATGGTCCTTGTCTCAAGGAATATGTTGTTAGGTACATATCTGCAGTGGTTTTTATGTACAAAATATTTAAAAAGTGTTCTGCCACAGTGACATCAGGCAGATACTGGTAAGTGCATACTACCCTTACAGTTCTACAATACATTCTTGAGCTACAAAATAATAGTTCCAAGATGTATGCTGCAGTTCATGTAAAGGCAGCTTTTTACACAATTAAAACACTTACTGTTGAGCAATTCGTGTTTCAGATGTTAGAACATCACTGTGTTACAGAGTTACAATAATTTGCTCCTGTCATCATATCCTGCTCAAAGATGCAGCTTCCACAGCCTTTCCCTTCTAGAAACTGCTAGAATGTGGGTTTCATCCATAAACAAGGCAAGATCATTCCACAGACCAGAGCATTTTGCAAATCATACTTCATCTACATAACTTAAAATTTTATAAGCTTAGCTTGAAAGACTTCAAGTTCAGTCACCTGAAGACGATGAATATAGTAGTTTATGTCTTTGAAACCTGGGAGCACTATATATTTGGAATTTGGTTTACATCCAGTTAGCAAGTACAGGTGTCTAGATACCCATTTATGATCTTTATGATGAGACATGGATAATGGGGTGTGTTTGTGTAAGGTCCTTTTGGGGTTACTGAAAGTTTCACCATGCCCAGGAGAAGGGTGATGGCTGCAGAAATAAGATAGCTCCTATGTGATCTGTGGGAGCTCCCAACCTCTGAGCAAGAAACACCTTTCAAAACAAAAAGGGCAACTGGAAGATTTAAAGGATCATGAACACCCAACAGGAGAAGGCATGCCAGTCAAGCACCTGCATCCTCCTGCCAAGCCTGGACCTCTGTGGAGCGTAAATGGCACAAAACATGCACTTCCCAAGCCAAGCACAAATATTTTTACTGGAATTACATTTTTGCAGGAAGGTTTCTGTCTTTCCATAAAGCTACTCTTTCCCTCTTTCCTCAGCTTCTGTGCTTGTTCTCTTGCCCACAAATGCATTCCAGTCACAAGAAAGAAGGATGCACACCATTCTCGTCTTCCCCAGGTAACTGAAAGGATCTACACAGCACAGAACATTTGCTGATCGTTTTTATTCCAAAGACACAAGGTGCTCTGATTCCCTGGCATATATTTACCAGGAAAAAAGGGGTGAAGAGAGCCTTGCCATCCTTGCCATGGGCTGCTGCAGCACATGGGTCCGCCTCACCTCCTGCAGGACTCCTGGCTGCTCTCTGACTTCTACTGTGAACTGGGGTCAAGTTCTCTCCTGACTGTGGCCAGGAAAAAAAAAATAGATGGTACAAGGTATGCAAGGTATCAGGCCCATGACTGCTGACAAATCTCTAAGTACTTCTGTGGATTATGTTGGAAGCATTTTCCTGGAGATACTGTTCGTGTTTATAAAGTCTTCTGGGGTGAGCATTGCTCAATGGAAAAGCAGTGCAGAAATTTAACAAAAGCTATGCTGCAAAAGGCAAAAAAGTAATTCTCCCACAGGAACTGAAAGGCATTTCATACATGTCCAATGAGACATTAAAAATAATTATGTGGAAGAGTAATAGCTCCCTTGGTTGTTTTAATATATTTTTGTCTACAAACAAGAAACGTTCTCTAAACTGCTGCCTTGGCTTGGCTTGAAAGGTCTCTCAAACAAAAGCCCTTCGAGTGACCCTTAGATTATTAAAGCTCAGTAACAATGAATGTGGATCTCAGTTCAAACAAAGACTGTAAAACTAAAAAGACAGCAGTTTTGGTCTTGGAAATGAGTGTGCCTCACTAAAATGGAAACACATAGAACGTATTTTTGATCAATAGTCATCTCTCCGTGGAACAAACTCAAAACCTTTTGTCTAAAGATTTGAACACTGGGTTTCTCTTACACAGCAACTGCAAATAGTCTCACTTCTAGTGCAAATGGAAAGGTTGGATTCCATGTCTGAATTTAAACTTCCCAGAACTCATTCAGAGAGTACTTCAGATCAGCAAGGGATTTTTCTTTTTATTCTATTCCTAATGATTTTTTCCTCCAAAACTTGCTGAAATGTCATTAGCACCATCAGAAACATCTGTGGTGGAAAAAACAAATGCCAGCATTGCCAAATTGCAAAGCTTGAACACTCTGATCTGTGTCTCCCATGAGAAAGATACAGAGGTTGAGATGTTCAATGACAGACATTAATGTCAAATGCTAAAGCAGGAAAAGCAAACATAGGAGTGGGGAGAGATATATGGACCCCACAGAATATCTTGTTTTGAAAGTCATATGTCATTTAAATGGCCTTTATAACTGAAAAAGTTAATTAAAAATGTATTTTTTTTGTAGTTTGCTGGCAGAACATGCATGGCTGCCAGTTGATAGAATCAGTTTTGCCCTTATCAGCTGGAGGCACAAGGTTTATGTATCCCCTTCATTGCTGTGAGCACCAGTGCACTGCTCTGTACAGCACTCCCTCCAAGCATAAGCCAAAAAGGGTCTTGTCAAAACAAGCAGGACAAAATGTCAAAATCATCCTAGTTTCATCTCATTTGCATCTACCAAACTTGCTCTTGCAGCCAGCAGAACTGGAGACGTAGGGATTGTAGCTATAGCTGGGAGAAGGGGACAATCTCCCTAGAGGACAGTGGTCCTCTGTCCAGCCCACCAAGAGCTTCCCAGCTTCTCACCAACTGCTCTGGCCTTCCACGTGTGCCCTGCTCCTTATTGTTTCAATATAGATCTTCATTCTGCTCTCACGCTCTTTCCTTCAGGAGCAGCCAAGCTCTCTCCTATCTCTGTGGCTCACCCACTTTTATTAGGAGCTCCATTTGCTATTATCAACACAGTGGCATGCAGCAGGCACAAGTGCTTAGCCATGACTTAGCTGGGGACACCAGGACATGCTAAAACTCTCTGATGTTTTCACAGCACAAGTTCAGCACCACTGGGAGAAACTGTAGAGCTGAGCATGTGGATAACAATGCAACACATTTTCCCTAAACCAACCCTCTATGCTTTAACAAGGACACCTAAAGGATGTGTAGAAATGATCCCAAGGCCAAACTTTGTCTTTTATTCGTCAAATTTCAGAACAGAAAATGCAAATGGTTTGATATTTGTAATAGAGAAAATACAAACAAAACTGTGTGTCTGCTTTAACATCTTGTAAGCCCTAACATCTCCTCTCTGCACAGGGATGCTTAATGGTTGGAACTGGATTAGAAACCCTTGCTGACCAAAGCTTTCTGTTCAGCCTATTTCTATTCAGAGCATTAAATTAGCTACCTTTGTGCTATGCCTGATTCCTGCACAGGGGCTTAGGGAGATGTTTGCTCTGCATAACCATGGCAACAAAGTTGGCAATTAGCATCAAGTTGGGCTATTCCCCTGAGTGGGGTTTACCCTGTGAACTTCATTTACCAGGCACCAAGCAGCCAGCAGTGTCACAGTGAAGCATTTAATACAGTCAAGGCTGGATTTGAATACAACAATAATAAGAGACAGTGTAACCTACTAATCTACATTTGTATTTCCTTTTCAGCTGCCTCAATAATCATCTCTTTGCTCTTGCATGGCAAAGCTAATGCATTAAAACTTACTTGCAGAATGGAGTGATCACATCATTCTCTCAAAGTATAATTTCTTTTAGTACATTTATACAATGCATTAAATACAGGACAAAAATAAAATATATATGCAGGAGAAAAATGTTTCTGAATGAGATCTGGAAATGAATACAGCTGAAAAGACAAAATTTAGTTCACTGAATAGATTAATAGTTGGTAGTGTCATGACTGATGGTTTTCAAAGCAGTGAGTTATTTTAAGAGATATCACAATCCTTAAGTGCAAGAATCTTCATTTTGTTCTGTGTTTATACGGTGTCTAAAACAGTATGGCACTGGTCTGCCACCAGGGTTCCAAGGTGCTTCAGTGGTACAGAAAAACCCCAGAAGCAGATGAAAAGTGATTATTAGAAAATATCAACTGTTTAGCTTAACTTCTGGTACTCTGAAATAAGGGCTTGGATTTCAACACAGTTCTGAGTTACTGATAAATTTGCCAGTTGCATCCTTTTTATAGTTTGAACTACTTTCTTTACTCTATAGTTAGATAGATTATGATAGCATTGATGGCCCTCTGAAGTAGTCTTTGTATTATTGCTCTTTCTATATTACAGTACAGAGCTCCTCGGTCAGAAAAGAAACCCTAATTGTGTTGTGTCTCTGTACTTCATGCCCTGCAGTGCAGTACAAGTTCTGGTCATAACTGTAGAATGAGTTAAGAAAAAGAAGATAAACATTCGATACAAAATGGGTCTTGTGAATGAGATATGAACTTAAGAGTTTGTTTTTTTTTTAAATGAGGATGAGCCATCTACTAATATTGATGGCTGTTATATCACAAGTATAATGATAAATACCTTTCTCATTAAATATGATATGGTAATATGTGTAAAAGGACTCTATCCCAGTATTCATTTGTGTCTGTCCAAACAGAGTGACTGTGCACAATGCCTATTCAAGAAATGGCAAACTAGGGCTTTTTATTTCTAAAGTTTATTAATACTTGCAGTGTAATTAGCCATTTCCTTATAAGTTTTGTTCTACTGTATTAGGTAAAGCTGAAACACTTGAAACCATGCTAAAGTGGGGAGAAAAATACTTTTGTACTAATATATAACCTTTTAAGAAGACAGCAAGTGCTCCAAGACATGGTGTATTTCTCCTGTAAAGACAGCAACGTTTGGGTGATCCATCAAATGCAGAGGAAGAGAAGAGGGATATAAAATAAATAGCATAATGACATCAAAAGTTATGTGAAGCCAACATAAACACAAAAACTAGGCAGGGCTAGCTGTGCCATGCTTTGCTTGTAAAACAAGTAAAGAAATAAATCCACTGCTATTAAAAAAAAAAAAAAAAAGAAAAGCATAAACTAGCAGAAGACTACTCACATGCTCACAGTATCATTTAATACACATATTTTGTTTAATCCAAGCAGTTAACGAGTCTTGGAAAACAAAGCAAAAACACTTTATATTGGTTCGAGCAAAGCATTTGAAGGCAGGTTCCCCTAGGAAATGAGGCTTGTGTGATTGCACTGCCAGTCCATCTGTCTCTCAAATAACTTCTCAACCTCAGACCTGTTTCAGCCAAATTCTGTACAGACATGACATTCCCAGCAAAGCTGAGTGAGCACAAAGTTCAAGGAGCTGGCAGCTCAAGAGAAAAGAGGGACCTACACCAGTGCCCCCACTAAAGAAGTTCTGTCGAGTGAGTTCAGCAGCTTTTGCAGTTTGCTCCCCCGGTCATTTCCTCATCAGAGCAAACTGCAATCCGTGCTGCCATTGCCCAGCTCTTATCTGGGGAGAAGGAAGGGAAGCAAAGGTAGCTGGAGGGGAGGGAATCACAGGGGAGATGGAGGGAGCAGGGGTTGAGGGGTGGGCAAAGAGCTGGGAGGCGAGGATTAAAATCCAGGCAGCCAGGATTCATTAGTTCCACTGTCACAGAACAACTTGTTTCTCAGTATTACAGTTCAGCCAAGAAACTACTAAAAGAAGTCATTTGCACAGCTCTGTTGACACTGCATTTTCTAAAGCTTTACTTGCTGGCATTTTGGATCCTGTCTCCTCCTATGGGGGTTTGCGCAGGGAGAAGATTTGATCAATCCTCAGCATGCTGAACCAAACTTGTACATGGATGGAGGAAGAAAAGATGCATGATAACATCAATCTAGAGGCACAAGCCTCAGGTTGCTTTAAATATGCCAGCGGAGAACTTGTGTCCTTCCAATGGGGGATAGTTTCTGTTTCTTTTCACGCGCACTGTTGTCTCCTACGTTTTACTCTGCTTGGGAACAGTAGAATGTGTGAGTAAGGACAGAGTTTACTAAATGCTGAATTAGTTGGGATGGATTTAACCATTTAGGCTTTTACTTGTGCTTAGGGAAATGTGTTGGACTTTGAAGAAATTGTTTGATGCCATTTTTTCTGAGTGGGATGTAAACCGATTCTCCTCCTTTTCCTGTAAAGGACCCCATAAAAAGTTGTCCTGTGACATACACAAAAGGACACCACAAAAGAAATAGCCCAGTTGACAGAAACCACCCCAGACAGTTGTATTTGTGAGCTATACATCAATTCCTTGCTCTGTCAAAAACTGACTACATAATATAAAAGTACCCAGGTCACTCTAGAATACAAAGTCTTACAAGGACAATTTCCCAGGTTTTCCCATGTGACAAGACCTGTGACACCAGCTCCATTATTATGGTACCCTTCATTCTTGAATGTCATTAAGCATCAGTGATATCCAAAATCAGCTTCAGTTTTGTTCCAGGTAGGGCAGAGACCCTGACATTAACAGGGTGCTTGACAAAGACAGAAACAGAATTATCAAAATTATGAGTTCTAGTGTCTATCAGATCAGTAGCTGTCACTTAAAACTGCAGCTGTTATTTCTTACCAAAAAAAAAAAAAAATCCCTGTAGGAATGGTACAAATTCTTGGAAAGCCTTTTGTGCTTACAGGCATTTTTTTAAGTGCAGAAATTTAACTCCCCTACAGTTTGCTCCCAATACCAGTAGTGGCTGAGGTTCCCAAAGAGCAGGTTCAATACCCATGGGATGGAGAAGTTTGGACCATTCTTCAATGCCTTGCCAGCTGCAGGGTGGGACTAGAAACACCTGGGGCTAAATCTTCCCAATAAATATTCCCATTCCAGTGCTGTGTCTGCCTAAACCATCTGAAGGGATCTCCTAGAGCTTGTCCTGAAAACGTGGCCTTGATTTACCATGTGGCTTCCAGAGGATCTCTGGGGGTTCCTTCTTAATGGCAATTGAAATGTGGGAATAGAAGAGAATGAAAAAAAACCCAACTGGTAGGTGCCGAGTTCTCTCTCAGAATAAGTGGCCAAAGCACATTGCATTGCAGAAAGGAAAAGGGTCTTGATCATTGAGTCCAGATGTAACCTGCAGTACCCTCTAGAGAGAAAGGCAGCAGAATTTGCCCATGAGCAGTTTTATCACTTGGGTTTCTGTGTTCTGCAGAGCTAAGGGGAAAGTCAAGATGCAGGAGTCAGAAAGGACCATGCAAACTCTCTCCTGAGGCTGACCTGGGCATCAAACAGTGAAGCCAAAAGTGAAGTCTTTGCTGAAGAGAAGCAGAGTTGTTTCAGGAGTGTGGAGAAGTGCAAAGAGGTCTGGGGGGAAGTTAAAGATGGCTGTGGGAGATGTCTGTACTCACTCTCCTGCCACCATCTCATGTCCAGACTATGCCAGACATATCTCTGTTCTCTAGGTGCTACCTAATTGGTGGTGTAAGGAAAAAAGATAAAACCATAAGGTGGTCATGGTAGAGAGGAATGTTCTTTCACACTAGAGAATCCACAGACGCTTTGTTGGTGGTCAAAGCTGGGTGCAATTCTTTCCCATTGCTGGCTTTCCATTGGAACTGGCACATTCACAAAGCTACAACCAAATATGTGAGAGCTGTAGGACCAAGCCTGCCCAGATCATTTTCTGTTGTCTCCATTCACCTGGCACTTGTGTTCTTAGATTTCCTTTAGTCCAGACAAGGACTATGACAGGGCTAAACAGTTCCACAGCCAGCAAATACATTCTGAGTATATCAGTGTTTCCTATGTTAGTGTCTCATATAATGCAGCACTGACTTCCCATGTGCTCAAAATAGATACAGGAAGAGACACCAGCTATGAAAATGCCCCATATGAGCTAAAGAATCCCTTGTTTAGGAAGTCAGCAGGATTCCACAGGGCTGTTCTTCAGCAGCAGACCTACCTCTATGCAGCAGCACCTAGGGTTGCCTGAAAGAAAAAAAGGGAGTTACAAGGCATTTGAAACATTGAATTTTTTCTGCTGAACAAGACTTGCATGAATCCTAGCTCAGAACAGTTCACAGCTGAAGTGCATTTAATATTTAATATCAGATGACAAGGAGAGGTGGAATTTTGTTGTGCTTCACAAGGGGAATGCAGCCATGGTTCTCTGCACTGCAAATGTAACCAAAAGTTCCCAAGATCCAAACGGGCTCTGACACAAATCCTTCCATGAATCTGTCACAGGCCTTCAACCCCTTGGTTTTCCTATGGATTCAAATCAGGATGTGAATGACAGTAATCTCAGCAAAGCGGAGATCATCCTGCAGTTCTCTGGAACTTCTGTGGTAGCATCAGGTAACTGCCTTACAAACAAAGCTTTAATTGAACTTGAGTGACTAATATGTTCAAACCAGAAATTTTCCTGTGGGTTTTAAAAATTTAATTATATTCCATCTCCAAATTTTCCTAGTGCTACTCATTGAAAATACACAGCTGCACTGGTGAAACTGTCAGTGAAAGGAAGCAAGAGGTTTTGGCAGCTGCACAGAGGGGAAGAGGTGAAGCCCTGGACTCATGAGAAGGCGTTGGAGACAGTTTAGGGTTGGAGATCTCTGGAGTCTGATGACATTTTTGGCGACCTGAAGAAAACTCATTTCATCCCCACCCTTTTGTGAATAAAGCAGAGGTGAGTAGGTTACCAGGCAGCAGGTCTTGGTCCCAGCTCTTGCTGCAGCAGAACATATGGCCACACTCAAAGCGTGCTTGGTTCCCTCTTCCATCTGCAGGAAGGAGGACATACACTTTCCAACAGGAGCATCCAAATGATCTGAGGTGCTTTGGGAGGAGGATTCTTAGCTCTAGGAATCAGATGTGTTGGAGCCCAAAAGGGCTTAAGATACATCCCAGCATGGATTTCAGTTCAGGAGCATTGCATGTCTATGTTATTGTTTCCAGCATGGATTTCAGCTCAGGAGCATTGCATGTCCACGTTAAGGTTTCCAGCATGGATTTCAGCTCAGGAGCATTGCATGTCCACGTTAATGTTTCCAGCATGGATTTCAGCTCAGGAGCATTGCATGTCCATGTTAATGTTTCCAGCATGGATTTTTAGCTCAGGAGCATTGCACACACAGTTCTAGACTTAGAGGATCTTCTCAGGAAAGATCTTCTCACCCATGCAAGGCTCTCTGAAAGAGGTGCACTGAGCAAAAGAACAGCCTTCCTGGGATTTGTCTTCCTCTGCACACCATAGAAATATATTTTTGCTCTGCCTGAAGCACTTTTTCCTACATTTATACATCCCCTGTCACTGGAGAGGGAGCCAGCAGCATGTCTCCAAGGCATTGGCACAGAATGAAACAGAAATAATAATTATTTAGGCACCTTATTTTCAATCTATATTTCAGTAATTTAAAATGTAACAGAGAAGAGTAAAACCCCAAAGACGTACCAATATTCTAATAAACACTTGGGATTGTGAAATACCATAGAGGAAAAATAAATCATTACCTTCAGAACAAGAAGTGTGTATAAAACAGGACCTTGCTGTGCAAGAGATGCTATTTCATTGGGTAAAAAGTGCTATGTAAGTATTGATTAATATTGATTCTTATTGTTGTTGCTTGAGCTGCCTACAGTAAATGTGGTAGAAATATTTCCTTCCCAGCCATGCAGTGCAGCAAGACACTTTTAGCATAGCAAAGACATTTTTCAAAGCCTGACTTTTAAGGGGTCCAATACCGAAGTCACATAATGTGACACTTTCACTGACATTAGTATCATCCTGGCAAAGAATTGCAGTAGATCTCACTATTTTGCTCCTGAACTAAGCTTAATATTAAATATGTGAACAATGTATATTCATAGAGTTTCCCTTATTCAGAGATTCTTCCCCACCCCTTTAGTGCAGTAAAACCTTTCTGGTGCTGCTTCTGAACCACTCTGCCTTACACACCTCACAGATGCTGATGAACTGGTGATATCTGAGGTGCTGTTAATCAGGACCTGCTTCTTCAGATGACACAAAAATAGCCCGTGTGCACCCCCTGACAAATATGCAACTCTCAGCAGTGTACATCAATGAGGGGACCAAAATAAGTTTATCAAAGAAAAATGTGACTCTGACCCATCCTTGGAACAAAATCAAAGAGTATCTAATGGCAGCAGCAGGTTTCCAAGAAGAAAAGAAAGCTAAACTAGTATAAAATAGATCCAAAGAAGAATATGTGGGGCTTTTTATTGTGGTCATTGCCAGCCAGATTATGATTGGTTACAAATGTTAAGGGCTCTTGAGTCGCTTGAGTTCTTAATCCATCAAATTGGTCATCACTGTGTGCCAAGCCATGACCTCAGTCAAAATCCATAAATCACTGCTCAGTTAAAGCACCAAACCTGCAAGCTCCCTCAAGTATCACTTCTCTCAGCACTTGTGCGTGGGGAAGGCAGGCTGCCCAGGGTTTGGGATTAGCTGACTGATGTGGAGGAAGACATACGAGCTCTCAACTCCGAGTACCAAGTTTTGCGTTAACAGAAGCTGGCATACAGCAGATTGAATGAAAAAAAAAGGCAATAAAAGCCAGAGTGTTTGCTTTGCATGCAGGTTAAGAGCCGTGCTTCCTTCCACACTGTGGTCCCAGTAAAAGATTTAAAGCAGTCTGTAAGAAGTTGTGTCAGATTTTGTATCTACTATCCCTCTAATTTTGTAATTGCTAATTCCTCTTCAGGGCATCGCCAGCTACCTTGCACTTACCACACTTAGCAAAGAGTGCCAAAGAGATGTGCTGTACATCAATATCAATGTAAATTCTCAGAAAGTTCACTCTCCATTCTGAAGCAGAGGAATCTCTAGCTGTGTTCTATTTGGCATCAATGCCAAAGATGATGAAGCCTTTTTTAAAGTATGAAAGTTAGTATATCTTTGCGTACGTAAAACAGGTGTTCAACTACAAAGCTTTCCACAGTAGGAACTGTATGATCAAAGTGACCTTAAAAAACACTGTTGTTATAAGGATTTTGAGGATCCAGGAGAATGTAGGGGGAGGAGGGAGAAAGGAATATTTCAAACAGTAGAGAGTAAATGTGGTTACATTTTTCACCACTGAGCACTTTACAGCAAAATGTGGTAGGACAGAGTTCATGAAGCCTTTCCCCACCTCTCTCCATTCCAGTGATTTCCAGTAGTTTTTAGGATTTATTTTTCTGCTTGTGTTTCCATACCTATATCAATGATATATATATACATATTTAAGAAACAATAAGTAACATTATAGGTTACAGTAAAAATACACATTGAGGTGCTGTACCACTAAATCCAAATATTTCCAAGGCAGTTTGGAGCTGAAGACTATGTCCACATTAATAATAACCACCAAAAAGTTTTAATCTCACAAGCTTCATGCACATTCCAAATTAGGCTGTAGCAATTACAGCAGAGGCCACTCATTAATTCAAATTTAAATACTAGAGTCAGTCTTTGGACTGTGAGAGGTAAGAATTCATTGCCAAAATACAGTCTGTTCCTGCAAAGTAGTATCTTAAATGACAATTCATTAGAATTAAAAGTGTTGGCAAAATGAGTGTTTTGGGCTTTCATACAATCTTATTTTTAAATGCTTTTGGCAGCTAACTCCATCTTTAAAATTCCATTAGAATTGTGCGGAATTGCCTTCTATGCTGAAAGGACATAAAGCAATGAGAATAGATTTACCTCTTTTCTGTTTCCGCTTCAAGAACTCCTGAGGAATAAAACCTGACACAGAAGGGATGAAGTGACTTGGCTTTCACAGCAGGATTACACAAACCACAGGAGGACAGAACCACTCTACCCACTCCAGTCCTTCAGTCCTTGAGATCCTGCCTCCAGGAAAGGGAATTCCAGGGGGATATTGCCACTATGCCAAACCTTGTCACTACTGTACCCTCCTTTTGCAAAAGGTGCCGTGACAGCTTCTTATTGCAGGCTTTTCTCCATACACCTGCCCCATCAGCTCTTTTTCAAACTTGTGGGCCTCCTGACATTTAGGAAATTGAGAAGTGCAGTCCTGCTTTGTGTGGGAATCATTGCCTATAGTAATCCAGTGCCCCAAGATGTACATGCTGGACCTCCACTGACTGCAGAAAGCCTGGGGACTGACCCGAGAAGCTCAACAGAGAAGGCAATTTAAAATATACAACTGCCAATGCAACATGGTGTCTTTTTTGGCAGAGGAGATAAAAATAGCAAAGAAACGACAGCTCTGTTCTTTTTATGAAAGCCTGGCAGTTTTCCAGTAGAGACTTAAGTACTTTTTGTACTTTGCAGGGGGAAAAAAAGGTGATGGGATGTCGTCCAAGACTGGTCATACGAACCTGAGAAATATGGAATAAGAGGCTGGGCTGAAGCAGCCAAAGTGGTACCACCAGCTGCAGCCCCATTAATTAATGCTCTGCGGTATGCAGCTGTAAGAACGACCCTGATAATTGTTGAATACGAGCAGATAACTTTAACAGAACAGCTCTGCTTTTCTTATTGTGCTGTACTTACCTTGCACATTTCCCCCATCTCACAGGGCAGTAAATTAGTTCTAATTGCAAAAGTATGTAGTAAAAACTATGCTCAGCCTTCTGCAGCATTTGAAGATTTATTTTACAGTTCTAGATTTATTCTGGATGCCTGAAACTGGGGGGAGAGAGAAACGAGAGAAAATGCAGATTTTAGAGATCTATAAAATTACCTCAGTTTAGACAATAAGTGCTTCTCTGCAACTCAAAGAATGTAACTGAAAACTACAGTTCTGTGGGTGACAGCACTGGAATAGAGATTCCTTTTTTATTTTTAGCAGTTCCTCTTTTAATTTGGAAAGAATGAAACCTTTATCTGTTTAAAGGGGAAAATATGACAGTACAATAAATTATTTTCAACGTACTCTAACTTTAGTTAGGATACTTTAAAATAATTTCTGTTCTGCCTTTTTGCTGCAAAATTCTACGGCCCCACTGACAGCACTGACTTGTGCAAACAGCAGCACCTACCCAGGATTTCAGATCCTTGTGCTGTGTCTTTAGTCTCTGTGTGGCACTCAGTCATGCTCTAAATCCTCTTTTACAAATATTTTCTTTGTTCTTTTTGTCTCCTCTAGGTTGCTGTCCCCCTGCCCCTCCTACAGGCAAGCCTCCACACTAAAATCATCAGCGAACAGCAGCTGCCAGGGCAGCTCCTCACTACTTCCAGAGCCAGATCCTTCTGGTAGTTGTGAACTTGACAAACAGCCGAGGATTTTATCTCAAAGCAAAGCTGTTGGGTCGATCCAAGGAAACAATGTCTTGGAGTGCAGAATACAAATTGCATGTCCTGTGCGGGGGGGGGGGGGGGGGGGGGCACTTAACATGTGTTAACTTTTTTCACTTAACTTTTACCTGCTCCTGTCAGTGATCTGACACACAGAGGAAAGAAATGCTGTTTTCTTGTTTCTCACCGAGAGTCAGCAAGGAACCACCTCCTCTGACCAAACCCCAGCACCCACGTGCATGACAATAGAGAGGTAGTCTTGCAAATGAAATCCACAAACAAAAAATAGTCACCCAACTCAAGGCCAAACAAAAGAAGAAAAGACAGGAGAAGGTTTTTGGACTGGCTGGTTCTTCCGGGAATGCAGCTGTGCATTCCAGCGGGCAGCAAGAATGTGGGTTTTTCCACTTCTGCTGATCACAAACTTTGCTACATTCTAGGCAAAAGCATTCATCCTCCATGAATGTGGTTCAACTAGATAGCTTCATAGAATAACACTACTCTACATTAAAGAATGGAAATTAAACAAAGATTCTTTGAAAGGCTTCTAAGCTCAGGCAGAATCATAGGGCAGAAAAATTAAGTCACTGCTAAGAACACACTTTCCTTTTTCTGGCTGTGCAAGCCTGAATATACTGGGCATATCTGACATGTAACTTGATGTTGTGTCAGGCTTTCTCCTCCCACAACCAAGTGAAACAGAATCCAGAAGTTTTGCCAAATTTATCACATGTAGTTCTTTATACCAATTTAGAATGATCAGTAAAGCCTCCTCAAGTCCTTGTGTTGCCATGTATTTTTCTGTCTCTCCAAAGAGTCATAAAGAGTTGACTTCTCTTGTGCCCCCACTTTTAGCTGAAACTTTCCTGTGCCATGAACAAAGGGATGCCAACAACAAAGGAACAAAGGAATTTCTGAGGAAGGCTGCCCCTGAGCTGCTCCCAGTGGTCATTGTTAGAGACACCACTACTCCTATAGCTAACAACTGAACTAGTGTAGAGGATCCTTGGAGCTCACCCATACTGCCAAACAGCACAAAGCTTAAACAGCATTACTATCTGCCTCAAGTGTGCTGCATTAAAAACACATCCTCCCCTCACCTTATCACACAACGTTGTAGAAAAAGAAACCAAAAACCAAAAGAACTTTTGTAGTAGCCAGCTTGTAATGACATGGCAAAAATGACCAGTGAGGGGAGAAGAATCACAAGACAATATGATCTTCAAAGTGTGTGGTTTGTCAAATTCAAAAGTGAGTTCATCACTATGAAAATGCCTAATCTTCAGTGGCATTTGATTAAATTCTCCACATTATCTAACAATGTTCTGATGTAAAACCAGGCAAAAATTGTGATGAATACTGTGACAGGACCATCATCTACTGATATTTGCTTAAAGCTCTACCTCCCCTCAGAGCAGGTGCCTACCTGCTGCACCCAGTAGATGGCCCTTTAGCAGGACTCGTTTTAAAGTTAGAGCTTTGTCACCTCTGAAAAGAGTGTTTCATCTTTTGAGCATCTACAAAAGTCTCTTTGTACTTGTTCTGGCTCTCCTTAATTCTGAGGGGAGTTGGAAAAAGGACTAGTAGAGCTCATAAAAATAACAAACAATGAGAAAGAATGGGATATAAAAATAAAATTAATTGCCTCCAAATCTGCCCCATTCTCTTTTTTTACCTTTCAGTAATGATTACATGTGTCTTCTGCACATTCAAGCATCAGAAAAACATATAAACCATTTTTATGGCATAGAGCACAAATTTATCTAGGTATTTCAGCTTAGATCTGCAAGAATACACTTAAACTTTAGAAGTGGAGCAAGAAAACAAAGACAGTTTTATTCAGGGCACAGCAATTACTCCAGCTGTCAACACAAGTCACTTTTACTGCTGAAGCAAAAGTGTGAAGCATCAAGTGGATCCCACAAAAACAATACAAGTTTATTTTAGAGGATCACACCTTCTGTTCTGTAGGTCCTTAAGTTAGGCACAAGAAAAAGCAAGTTACCAAGCAAAATTATAAGAAGTCATAATGCCATGCATTCAAGGGAGAAAGCTGTTGTTTTCCTTAACACTTAGGAGAACCAAAAATCGAATTTCAGAAATATTTACAGATCTTCTGCAACTCTCCCACGCTTTGCTGTACAGAAAAATCTTGCTGCTAGTGTAGACAACAGGAGTTTTGCTGTCAACTTCAGTGGAAGCCAGAACTGTACCTTCTCTTATTATCAAAGCCCACAAGCCCAAAATTTAGCCCTTTGTGGTTTCTTCTCAACAACAAAGAGAGATGTTAACACTTGCTGTAAGGCAGTGAGGTTTTTCAGTAGCTACTGGTTATGCTAAATATTGTTCAAACTGTGATCTCTCTCACACTGATTGTATCCATATTGCTAGAAATGTCAAATTTCAGATAATTTATCAGTATAGAAATGGCAATACCAATTTAATTCTCACAGCTCCAAAAGTCTAATTTTCTTTAAAACAAAACACAAAGATAAAAGTTCAAATTAAAGTCTAAAGTGGATGGTAAAGGTGTTATTAAAAACTCCTTCCTGGATTCTTTTCCAGGTCACACTGATGTAAACACTGTGTATTTCTAAAGCTTTTCTTGGCTTCCTGGAAGGGAGTAAATCCTAGAATAGTGTGAAATCTCTTTGAACAGTTTAGCTAGTACTGGTTGCAAAAATGCAGATTACATATGTGATGAATAAAACCAGCAGATTACAGAAAGAAAAAACCCTCTAATTAAACTCTTTGCACTCCAAACCCAGGAGGAAGCCTTATAGCCCATCTCCCATAGAAGCATTGTGTGTGAAATGGGGTAAGGTATAAACAAAGTGCTTTATCTGGGGTATGACTGGAAGCTCCAGGATTGTAACGTCCTTTAAGATAACATTCCAAACCTATCCTTTCATGATTTCAGCCAAGAATTTGTTTTTATAATTTTTTTGCTCTTGGCAAAAGGAAACTATACTTCAGGCTAAGTTTGCCCTCTCATTCCACGCCACTACCACTCCCCCATTTTTTGCCAAAGACACAAAACAAGGGTTTTGAAACCCAAAATGACAGGGAACAGACTACAGCCACTCTGTGTCATGATTTCTTAATCATATTTACCATGAGATATCCTAAGTCAGCTCATTATCAAAATGAATAATAATATTGTTGTATCTACAACTGGATCTCACCCTGCAGTTCCCACTCAGGAATCCCAGATACCACGAGTTGATCTGGGAGAAGACAACACTGGTGTGGAAAAGGCCTGACTCCTACCCTAGAGCAAGAATGCTCAGGATTTAGTACTGCTGTAATTTTGCCACCACAATATGTCTTGTAAACACAGTACTCACTTGCCATCACAAGTGACAGATTTAATCTACTTGTTCACTCAAAGATTTTGGTCTTTCTTCTTACAGGCTGGTGTCTGACACAATTTTAAGAATATGCACCATGTGATGAGGTAAATTGTTGAGCATGACCAGTAATAAAACCCCAGAAGGGAGATTTTAGGGAGAGTGGGCTTCCCTCTCTACCAGCTTCAGGGATTTTCTAAACACTTTATACTGCCATAGAAATACACAGAGACTCAGCTGTATTTCTCAAGGAAAAAAAAAAAGCCATTGCAGGGTAAATATAAGCCAACAACGAGCAGTTTGGAAGAAATCTCTGTCTTGGTTAATTACGAATAATATGACAGCAATTAGCATTTAGTGAAAGAAAAAATATGCTGCAAAAATTTTCCCTGGAAGGCACACCTACATCTGACACTAAGTAAATGATATATATCACAACAGAGGATGACTACTCATTTCATCTGGTTGAGCAATAGCAGAGGGAGAAAACCACACTGAAAAAACCATCATAAAATTTCACATTAATTTAAGCACTCGCTGTCCACAAAACTGAAACACATTTCAAGAAGTACTAAAAGCTGAAAAGAACAAAAATAAGAAATTTTAAAAAGACTAGCAGGGAATTAAACAGAAAGATTACCTGCAAATTTGAAGAGCGGAGACAAGTACAGAGGATGCGCATAAGAGTGTCTCTGTGTAAGCCTCATGCTGTCCCTTGAAGTCTCCTGATGGATGAAGCCAAGACCATCTGGTCCCTGGGCGTGCTGCTGTACGAAATGGTGTGCGGGTGCCTCCCCTTCTGGGACGACTTTGATATCGTGTCGGGGCAGCTCTTCTTTGAACACCCGATCTCTCCAGGTTGGTATCCGGCCTCGAGAAGGCAGGCCGCGGCAGGCGGCCCGGCGTGGCCCTCGCGCAGCTGGGCGCGACGTCCACGCGCCCCGCAGGGCCGGCCGCAGGAGGCGGCCCGTGCCGACGGGTTTCGGCGCGGCACGCGTGGCCCACGGAGGCGGCCGTGTCCTGCCGTGCCGCTCTCCCGCACGGGGCAGAGCGGGTCGGGTCCCGCGGGTGCCGGGGGCAGCCGGGCAGGGCCCTTCTGCCGCTGACCGGCGCTTTCTGGCTTCTCTCCCCAGAGTGCAAACATCTGATCCGCTGGTGTTTGTCCAAGCACCCCGCGGACAGGCCGCACCTGGAGCAGATCTTCAGGCACCCTTGGGTGCGGGGCGGGCGTTTCTGATGCCTTGCCGCAGCCTCTGCAGCACCCAGCGACCACGTCCCACGCAGGAGCCCAACAATAAAACACCCACCAACCCACTGCGGGCTGTCCAGTCTGGTCCTTGTCAGCAGCTTCAGCTAAAGCAAGCTCTTGGGAAAAGGGGGAATCCCAGTGCTCCCTTCAGCCTTCTTTCTTCAAGCTTTGCAGCCTTTCCTTCGGCACGGTAACTTTGTGTCTTCCAGCACAGGCCCTCCTACATGGGAGGAGGGGCTTGAAGGGGCCAAGAAAGGCAACACTGAAACAACAGCTCTCCTTTCAAGGGCATGGGGCTGCTTGGTGACTCCCGAAGTGAGACAAGGCAGGGCTCTGTGTGCATCCCAAGGGCCAGCGGGTGGCAGGGGCCCACACCTTGCTCTGCTCCCAAAGCTGGGAGAAGGACCAGAAGCACCAAAACGTCAATTCCCGTTGAGCCCTGCTGAACTCTTCCTCTTTCTTTCCCTCCAATGGCCAGCAGGCAAATGCCAGGGGCCAGGGGCCTCGTGGCAGACCCTTCCTCCTCCTCCTCCCCGGGGAGCCTCCTCACAGGAAGGGGGCGGCCCCCCAGAGCCCAGTACTCACCAGTTCAGCCCCCCCTAGAGCCAGGCGGCCACCTGAGCCCCACGTGCCCTGGGCCAAGTGGGCTTCGGCGGCCGTCCTGGCCACAGCGACAACCGAAGCATCGAGCTTCACCCCTCTGACCGGAGGAAAAGGGCCAGCCAAACCTCAGCCCGGGGCACCAGGAGAGCAGACTTCAGGCTGCAAGTTCCCCGGGGAAAATGGTTTTCAAGGTGCTGGGCTCCATCTGCGCTGCTCACTCTTTATTGCCTTCGTGTGTAACTCTGAACTTGGGATGAAGTTCTCGTCACAGTTTGGTTAGACAAAACATTCAGTCCTTTTCCAGCCTGACAAGCAAGGACGTCGTTGCAGCTTCAGGCCCAAAAGCGTAAACAAGGGCCAACTGAAGAAAGCAATGTGGCAGGAAGGAACTTCAGAACCTAAAGCTGAAATTGGACAATTCACCCCAAGACTGAAAACGGACCCAAATTCATGAGAGTGAGAAAACCTGTGACCGGTCGTCCATCTTGCGTCCATCTAGGGTAGAGCCACGGCCGCAGCCTTGTAGTGCCCAAGGTGGATCCTTTGAAGGCCTTTTAGTAAAGACCTCCTTGATTCCTTGAACACTGGCCGGCCTCTGTTCCAGGCGGCCTCTCCTAAGCATCGCCTTCCCGCTGGAAACCATTGCATTGTAGCCAGGGACACTGCAAAGTCCTTGAAGAGGGCAAGCCCTGCTCAGCAGAAAGAAAACCACCCCTGTCTGATCCACAGCATTCCCATCCGACACGCGCAACACGTGCCAGCATGTGGGAAGAAAGAAACCTTATCGCAGTCAAAACCACAGCGGTGGGGGCACCATGTGCGCCCCTTGGCAAATGCTGGTTTATTTAGAGCAGAGGCACTGCAGAAGTCAGTGAGCTGCTAAGAAGAAACTCTTGGTGGCCTCGACAGCCAGCGCAGGAGAGCTGCCCAGAGAAAGAGGAACTTCAGCTCCCTCTGCGTCTGGAGGATGTGCTCAGGCACAGAGCGGCGGGTGTTTCCAGTTGGGGATGCTGCAGCGTCCTGCGAGCCGTGGCCTTGACGCTGCTGGCACCAGCACTCCTCCTGATGTGCCGCTTGCTCCAGGGAGGGACTCCTTGCAACGGGCTGAGCTGCCCTTCTTACTTGCAGGCTTCTTACTCGCCGCCTTTCTCCGGCCACCACGTGCATCTTCAGCCATGAGCCGGTTCTGCTGATCCCTGCGGCGGGCGGGGCTGTGACGGCACAAAGGGGGCTGAGTGCTGGCGTGAGGCAGGGCTGTGATGTCCTGGCCCCAGCACTGTGACATCACCGCGCCGGCGCTATATAAGAGGGGCCGGCCCCCGCAGCTGCCAGTGCAGTCGCGATGGGACGTGCCGGAGCCATGGGTGACGGTGACGTGCTGATGATTGCACTTGTCCTGCTGCTGGCCGCTGTGGCTGCCTGCTGGGCCCTTGCCCACTGGCAACCACGTAGGCCTCGGTCCCGGACAGCAAAGAGGAGCAAGCGCCCCGGGGTCCGGCCCAGAGGCTCACGCAGGAAGCCGGGAGCCCCTGCGGCTCCCGGGTCCCGCAGGCCTCGGCCGACCCCCCGCAAGCGGCCATGTGCTCCCGCGAGCCCCCCGGGCAGCCCCTGCAGCTGCGGCCCCTTGGTGGCAGGGGCCCAGGAGCTGCAGGTTCTCATGCGGCAGCTCTGGGGTCGCAGGGGGACCCGTGCGCCGCTCTACTCTGGGATGTGGCAGGCGTTGTGGAAGGAGCTGGCGAAGCTGGTGAAGCGAGGCCACCTGCCCTGCTGTGGCTCCTTCGGCTCCTCAGGAAGCCTCCATCCCTTCCAGAGGCTTCTCTCCATCCCTGGGAGAGCCTCCAGCCCTGCAAGGATGGCACACCAGCGGACACCCTCCACGCACGCAGGGACCTCAGGCTGTCAGAGACCCTCCATCTCCCAGCCAGGAGCCTCTGCTCTCTCTGACAGCCTCCATCCCTCGCAGAGGCTCAGTGAGACCTGTCAGCCTGCGGAAGGTGCAGAGCCCGTGGACAGGTCTCCCAGCTCCCTTGGACTGACGGGCACCAGCAACACGGGCCCAACCCTGACCGCTGACGTGGCCAGGGAAAGCCCGGTAGTCCTGATGGGAGCCCAGTCCGAGCCAGGGGAGCCTTCCCAGGAGCAGCTGGCCGAGCAGCAAGCGTCCTGGAGGCAACAGTTGCCGGCCCACAGCTGCCAGGACGCTGTGCCCGTCGCGGCAGCCGGCAACAGCCCGAGCCTGGTGGTGGAGACGACCCTCGACACACCAAGGGGGTTCCTCCATCTCCAGGAAGCTGCCCCAGGACAGCCCTCGACCACCACCAAGGCCTCTCTAAGAGCAGGTGAGATCTGCCTGGGAGCTGTCTGAGGCTCCCGCGTGGCTCTTGAGGGGCATCCCCCGGCCAGGCCACGGCCCCTGATGCCAAAGGCTTCAGAGGCTTCAAAAACCCTTGTCTGCTTTGCAGCTGCTCCTGGGACGCCCCTGTGCAAAGCCTCGGGCTGTAGCCCCGGCCGCCCTGGGCAGCAGAGTGCCGCCCACGCCGCCGGGGACCGCGACGGTGCCGGCCTGCCCCGCTGCACGTCGGCCCCTGCAGCCGCCTCTGCGCACTGCTCTGCCCCAGCCGTGCCACTGCCCGGTGCGCAGCATGAAGCAGGTGAGAGCGAGGTGGCCCGCGGTGGTGCCGGCCCGCCTGACTCGCGGGTGTTTGTGGGGGGCCCTGGGCGCAAGGCTGACGGCTCTCTCTTGGACGCAGGCCAAAAGAAGCGGCTGCAGGATCTGTACCAGCTGGGCCCGCCGCTGGGGAGCGGCAGCTTCGGCACCGTTTTCTCGGGCATCTGCCTCTCGGATGGGAGCCGGGTGAGTGGCCGTGACGGCCGGGCGTGGGAGCAGGGGCAGAGCTGGGGAGGGCCAGGGCTTGAGCTCAGGCCCCCTCTCTCGATGGCTTGCAGGTGGCCATCAAACACGTGGCCCGGGAGAGCGTCCTGCAGTGGGATGTGCTGGTGCGTGAGCGGGGCCAGTGGGACGGGGCGGGGTGGGCAGGGATGAGCCCGGGGCCCCGGCACAGGCAGGCGGGGGATGGCGCGGGGGAGCGGGCGTGGGCTCAGCGTGCGGTCCGGGGCACGGTGGGCCTGGGCGTGCCAGAGACCGGTGGTGGGGCCGGGCAGCGGGCACCTCCCCAGCATCCCCTGCGGCTCGGCAGGAAGCCCAAGCACCAGGGGGGCTGCCCGGGGTGGGGGGCACTGGGGCATCCCAGGCAGGGTCAGCGCAGCCCTGTGCAGGGCAGCATGCGGCCTGCTGGAGACATTGTCTCCTCCTCACAGCCCGACGGCAGGCTTGTTCCAATGGAGATCGTGCTGATGGAGAAGGTGGGCTCTGGCTGCTGCTGCATCATCCAGCTCCTCGACTGGTTTGAGCTGCCTCACAGCTTCCTGCTGGTGATGGAGCGTCCGGAGCCATCGCAGGATCTCCTGCAGTTCCTGCGGGAGCAGGAGTTCCTGTGCGAGGAGATGGCGCGCTGGCTTTTCCGCCAGGTGCTGGAGGCCGTGCGGCACTGCACCGCCTGCGGCGTCCTGCACCGCGACATCAAGCCAGAGAACCTCCTCGTGGACCCAGAGAGTGGCGACCTGAAGCTCATCGACTTCGGTTGCGGCACCTTCCTCCAGGAGCGGGCCTTCACACGATTTGCCGGTGAGCCCGCAGCCCGAGCCCCGCTCCCGGTGCCGGGCACCGCACGGCCCCGTTCCCTCCTGGGTCTTTGGCACGGGGCAGATGCTGTGCCCCAGGAGCCGGCTGCCGGCCCTGCCGACGGGGTCGGGGGGGGGGGCGGGGGGCGCGCTGCAAAAGCCGGGCCCCAGCCCCTCGGCTGGCCCGGCCCGCAAGGGGGTGGGCTGCTCCGCTGGCCTTCTTTGCCTTGCAGAAGGGTTTCTTGGCTTTGGCCAGTCACTTGGGGGACGTGGGGTGGCCCCAGGGGGAGGTCGGGGTCGGCGGCGCAGCCCCTGCCCTCAGCCAGGAGGCTGGCGCCAGGCTCTGCAAGGCAGCGGCCTGCGCCTGGACAGCACCGCCTTTCTCCCCTAGGAACACGCGCGTACAGCCCGCCCGAGTGGATCGCCCTCGGCTGCTACCAGGGCCGTTTGGCGACCATCTGGTCCCTGGGCGTGCTGCTGTACGAAATGGTCTGCGGGCGCCTCCCCTTCTGGGACGACTGTGATATCGTGTCGGGGCAGCTCTTCTTTGAACACCCGATCTCTCCAGGTTGGTATCCGGCCTCGAGAAGGCAGGCCGCGGCAGGCGGCCCGGCGTGGCCCTCGCGCAGCTGGGCGCGACGTCCACGCGCCCCGCAGGGCCGGCCGCAGGAGGCGGCCCGTGCCGACGGGTTTCGGCGCGGCACGCGTGGCCCAAGGAGGCGGCCGTGTCCTGCCGTGCCGCTCTCCCGCACGGGGCAGAGCGGGTCGGGTCCCGCGGGTGCCGGGGGCAGCCGGGCAGGGCCCTTCTGCCGCTGACCGGCGCTTTCTGGCTTCTCTCCCCAGAGTGCAAACATCTGATCCGCTGGTGTTTGTCCAAGCACCCCGCGGACAGGCCGCACCTGGAGCAGATCTTCAGGCACCCTTGGGTGCGGGGCGGGCGTTTCTGATGCCTTGCCGCAGCCTCTGCAGCACCCAGCGACCACGTCCCACGCAGGAGCCCAACAATAAAACACCCACCAACCCACTGCGGGCTGTCCAGTCTGGTCCTTGTCAGCAGCTTCAGCTAAAGCAAGCTCTTGGGAAAAGGGGGAATCCCAGTGCTCCCTTCAGCCTTCTTTCTTCAAGCTTTCCAGCCTTTCCTTCGGCACGGTAACTTTGTGTCTTCCAGCACAGGCCCTCCTACATGGGAGGAGGGGCTTGAAGGGGCCAAGAAAGGCAACACTGAAACAACAGCTCTCCTTTCAAGGGCATGGGGCTGCTTGGTGACTCCCGAAGTGAGACAAGGCAGGGCTCTGTGTGCATCCCAAGGGCCAGCGGGTGGCAGGGGCCCACACCTTGCTCTGCTCCCAAAGCTGGGAGAAGGACCAGAAGCACCCAAACGTCAATTCCCGTTGGGCCCTGCTGAACTCTTCCTCTTTCTTTCCCTCCAATGGCCAGCAGGCAAATGCCAGGGGCCAGGGGCCCCGTGGCAGACCCTTCCTCCTCCTCCCCGGGGAGCCTCCTCACAGGAAGGGGGCGGCCCCCCAGAGCCCAGCACTCACCAGCTCAGCCCCCCCCTAGAGCCAGGCCGCCGCCTGAGCCCCACGTGCCCTGGGCCAAGTGGGCTTCGGCGGCCGTCCCGGCCACAGCGACAACCGAAGCATCGAGCTTCACCCCTCTGACCGGAGGAAAAGGGCCAGCCAAACCTCAGCCCGGGGCACCAGGAGAGCAGACTTCACGCTGCAAGTTCCCCGGGGAAAATGGTTTTCAAGGTGCTGGGCTCCATCTGCGCTGCTCACTCTTTATTGCCTTCGTGTGTAACTCTGAACTTGGGATGAAGTTCTCTTCACAGTTTGGTTAGACAAAACATTCAGTCCTTTTCCAGCCTGACAAGCAAGGACGTCGTTGCAGCTTCAGGCCCAAAAGCGTAAACAAGGGCCAACTGAAGAAAGCAATGTGGCAGGAAGGAACTTCAGAACCTAAAGCTGAAATTGGACAATTCACCCCAAGACTGAAAACGGACCCAAATTCATGAGAGTGAGAAAACCTGTGACCGGTCGTCCATCTTGCGTCCATCTAGGGTAGAGCCACGGCCGCAGCCTTGTAGTGCCCAAGGTGGATCCTTTGAAGGCCTTTTAGTAAACACCTCCTTGATTCCTTGAACACTGGCCGGCCTCTGTTCCAGGCGGCCTCTCCTAAGCATCGCCTTCCCGCTGGAAACCATTGCATTGTAGCGAGGGACACTGCAAAGTCCTTGAAGAGGGCAAGCCCTGCTCAGCAGAAAGCAAACCACCCCTGTCTGATCCACAGCATTCCCATCCGACACGCGCAACACGTGCCAGCTCGTGGGAAGAAAGAAACCTTATCGCAGTCAAAACCACAGCGGTGGGGGCACCATGTGCGCCCCTTGGCAAATGCTGGTTTATTTAGAGCAGAGGCACTGCAGAAGTCAGTGAGCTGCTAAGAAGAAACTCTTGGTGGCCTCGACAGCCAGCGCAGGAGAGCTGCCCAGAGAAAGAGGAACTTCAGCTCCCTCTGCGTCTGGAGGATGTGCTCAGGCACAGAGCGGCGGGTGTTTCCAGTTGGGGATGCTGCAGCGTCCTGCGAGCCGTGGCCTTGACGCTGCTGGCACCAGCACTCCTCCTGATGTGCCGCTTGCTCCAGGGAGGGACTCCTTGCAACGGGCTGAGCTGCCCTTCTTACTTGCAGGCTTCTTACTCGCCGCCTTTCTCCGGCCACCACGTGCATCTTCAGCCATGAGCCGGTTCTGCTGATCCCTGCGGCGGGCGGGGCTGTGACGGCACAAAGGGGGCTGAGTGCTGGCGTGAGGCAGGGCTGTGATGTCCTGGCCCCAGCACTGTGACATCACCGCGCCGGCGCTATATAAGAGGGGCCGGCCCCCGCAGCTGCCAGTGCAGTCGCGATGGGACGTGCCGGAGCCATGGGTGACGGTGACGTGCTGATGATTGCACTTGTCCTGCTGCTGGCCGCTGTGGCTGCCTGCTGGGCCCTTGCCCACTGGCAACCACGTAGGCCTCGGTCCCGGACAGCAAAGAGGAGCAAGCGCCCCGGGGTCCGGCCCAGAGGCTCACGCAGGAAGCCGGGAGCCCCTGCGGCTCCCGGGTCCCGCAGGCCTCGGCCGACCCCCCGCAAGCGGCCATGTGCTCCCGCGAGCCCCCCGGGCAGCCCCTGCAGCTGCGGCCCCTTGGTGGCAGTGGCCCAGGAGCTGCAGGTTCTCATGCGGCAGCTCTGGGGTCGCAGGGGGACCCGTGCGCCGCTCTACTCTGGGATGTGGCAGGCGTTGTGGAAGGAGCTGGCGAAGCTGGTGAAGCGAGGCCACCTGCCCTGCTGTGGCTCCTTCGGCTCCTCAGGAAGCCTCCATCCCTTCCAGAGGCTTCTCTCCATCCCTGGGAGAGCCTCCAGCCCTGCAAGGATGGCACACCAGTGGACACCCTCCACGCACGCAGGGACCTCAGGCTGTCAGAGACCCTCCATCTCCCAGCCAGGAGCCTCTGCTCTCTCTGACAGCCTCCATCCCTCGCAGAGGCTCAGTGAGACCTGTCAGCCTGCGGAAGGTGCAGAGCCCGTGGACAGGTCTCCCAGCTCCCTTGGACTGACGGGCACCAGCAACACGGGCCCAACCCTGACCGCTGACGTGGCCAGGGAAAGCCCGGTAGTCCTGATGGGAGCCCAGTCCGAGCCAGGGGAGCCTTCCCAGGAGCAGCTGGCCGAGCAGCAAGCGTCCTGGAGGCAACAGTTGCCGGCCCACAGCTGCCAGGACGCTGTGCCCGTCGCGGCAGCCGGCAACAGCCCGAGCCTGGTGGTGGAGACGACCCTCGACACACCAAGGGGGTTCCTCCATCTCCAGGAAGCTGCCCCAGGACAGCCCTCGACCACCACCAAGGCCTCTCTAAGAGCAGGTGAGATCTGCCTGGGAGCTGTCTGAGGCTCCCGCGTGGCTCTTGAGGGGCATCCCCCGGCCAGGCCACGGCCCCTGATGCCAAAGGCTTCAGAGGCTTCAAAAACCCTTGTCTGCTTTGCAGCTGCTCCTGGGACGCCCCTGTGCAAAGCCTCGGGCTGTAGCCCCGGCCGCCCTGGGCAGCAGAGTGCCGCCCACGCCGCCGGGGACCGCGACGGTGCCGGCCTGCCCCGCTGCACGTCGGCCCCTGCAGCCGCCTCTGCGCACTGCTCTGCCCCAGCCGTGCCACTGCCCGGTGCGCAGCATGAAGCAGGTGAGAGCGAGGTGGCCCGCGGTGGTGCCGGCCCGCCTGACTCGCGGGTGTTTGTGGGGGGCCCTGGGCGCAAGGCTGACGGCTCTCTCTTGGACGCAGGCCAAAAGAAGCGGCTGCAGGATCTGTACCAGCTGGGCCCGCCGCTGGGGAGCGGCAGCTTCGGCACCGTTTTCTCGGGCATCTGCCTCTCGGATGGGAGCCGGGTGAGTGGCCGTGACGGCCGGGCGTGGGAGCAGGGGCAGAGCTGGGGAGGGCCAGGGCTTGAGCTCAGGCCCCCTCTCTCGATGGCTTGCAGGTGGCCATCAAACACGTGGCCCGGGAGAGCGTCCTGCAGTGGGATGTGCTGGTGCGTGAGCGGGGCCAGTGGGACGGGGCGGGGTGGGCAGGGATGAGCCCGGGGCCCCGGCACAGGCAGGCGGGGGATGGCGCGGGGGAGCGGGCGTGGGCTCAGCGTGCGGTCCGGGGCACGGTGGGCCTGGGCGTGCCAGAGACCGGTGGTGGGGCCGGGCAGCGGGCACCTCCCCAGCATCCCCTGCGGCTCGGCAGGAAGCCCAAGCACCAGGGGGGCTGCCCGGGGTGGGGGGCACTGGGGCATCCCAGGCAGGGTCAGCGCAGCCCTGTGCAGGGCAGCATGCGGCCTGCTGGAGACATTGTCTCCTCCTCACAGCCCGACGGCAGGCTTGTTCCAATGGAGATCGTGCTGATGGAGAAGGTGGGCTCTGGCTGCTGCTGCATCATCCAGCTCCTCGACTGGTTTGAGCTGCCTCACAGCTTCCTGCTGGTGATGGAGCGTCCGGAGCCATCGCAGGATCTCCTGCAGTTCCTGCGGGAGCAGGAGTTCCTGTGCGAGGAGATGGCGCGCTGGCTTTTCCGCCAGGTGCTGGAGGCCGTGCGGCACTGCACCGCCTGCGGCGTCCTGCACCGCGACATCAAGCCAGAGAACCTCCTCGTGGACCCAGAGAGTGGCGACCTGAAGCTCATCGACTTCGGTTGCGGCACCTTCCTCCAGGAGCGGGCCTTCACACGATTTGCCGGTGAGCCCGCAGCCCGAGCCCCGCTCCCGGTGCCGGGCACCGCACGGCCCCGTTCCCTCCTGGGTCTTTGGCACGGGGCAGATGCTGTGCCCCAGGAGCCGGCTGCCGGCCCTGCCGACGGGGTCGGGGGGGGGGGCGGGGGGCGCGCTGCAAAAGCCGGGCCCCAGCCCCTCGGCTGGCCCGGCCCGCAAGGGGGTGGGCTGCTCCGCTGGCCTTCTTTGCCTTGCAGAAGGGTTTCTTGGCTTTGGCCAGTCACTTGGGGGACGTGGGGTGGCCCCAGGGGGAGGTCGGGGTCGGTGGCGCAGCCCCTGCCCTCAGCCAGGAGGCTGGCGCCAGGCTCTGCAAGGCAGCGGCCTGCGCCTGGACAGCACCGCCTTTCTCCCCTAGGAACACGCGCGTACAGCCCGCCCGAGTGGATCGCCCTCGGCTGCTACCAGGGCCGTTCGGCGACCATCTGGTCCCTGGGCGTGCTGCTGTACGAAATGGTCTGCGGGTGCCTCCCCTTCTGGGACGACTGTGATATCGTGTCGGGGCAGCTCTTCTTTGAACACCCGATCTCTCCAGGTTGGTATCCGGCCTCGAGAAGGCAGGCCGCGGCAGGCGGCCCGGCGTGGCCCTCGCGCAGCTGGGCGCGACGTCCACGCGCCCCGCAGGGCCGGCCGCAGGAGGCGGCCCGTGCCGACGGGTTTCGGCGCGGCACGCGTGGCCCAAGGAGGCGGCCGTGTCCTGCCGTGCCGCTCTCCCGCACGGGGCAGAGCGGGTCGGGTCCCGCGGGTGCCGGGGGCAGCCGGGCAGGGCCCTTCTGCCGCTGACCGGCGCTTTCTGGCTTCTCTCCCCAGAGTGCAAACATCTGATCCGCTGGTGTTTGTCCAAGCACCCCGCGGACAGGCCGCACCTGGAGCAGATCTTCAGGCACCCTTGGGTGCGGGGCGGGCGTTTCTGATGCCTTGCCGCAGCCTCTGCAGCACCCAGCGACCACGTCCCACGCAGGAGCCAAACAATAAAACACCCACCAACCCACTGCGGGCTGTCCAGTCTGGTCCTTGTCAGCAGCTTCAGCTAAAGCAAGCTCTTGGGAAAAGGGGGAATGCCGGTGCTCCCTTCAGCCTTCTTTCTTCAAGCTTTCCAGCCTTTCCTTCGGCACGGTAACTTTGTGTCTTCCAGCACAGGCCCTCCTACATGGGAGGAGGGGCTTGAAGGGGCCAAGAAAGGCAACACTGAAACAACAGCTCTCCTTTCAAGGGCATGGGGCTGCTTGGTGACTCCCGAAGTGAGACAAGGCAGGGCTCTGTGTGCATCCCAAGGGCCAGCGGGTGGCAGGGGCCCACACCTTGCTCTGCTCCCAAAGCTGGGAGAAGGACCAGAAGCACCCAAACGTCAATTCCCGTTGGGCCCTGCTGAACTCTTCCTCTTTCTTTCCCTCCAATGGCCAGCAGGCAAATGCCACTGGCCAGGGGCCCCGTGGCAGACCCTTCCTCCTCCTCCCCGGGGAGCCTCCTCACAGGAAGGGGGCGGCCCCCCAGAGCCCAGCACTCACCAGCTCAGCCCCCCCTAGAGCCAGGCCGCCGCCTGAGCCCCACGTGCCCTGGGCCAAGTGGGCTTCGGCGGCCGTCCCGGCCACAGCGACAACCGAAGCATCGAGCTTCACCCCTCTGACCGGAGGAAAAGGGCCAGCCAAACCTCAGCCCGGGGCACCAGGAGAGCAGACTTCACGCTGCAAGTTCCCCGGGGAAAATGGTTTTCAAGGTGCTGGGCTCCATCTGCGCTGCTCACTCTTTATTGCCTTCGTGTGTAACTCTGAACTTGGGATGAAGTTCTCTTCACAGTTTGGTTAGACAAAACATTCAGTCCTTTTCCAGCCTGACAAGCAAGGACGTCGTTGCAGCTTCAGGCCCAAAAGCGTAAACAAGGGCCAACTGAAGAAAGCAATGTGGCAGGAAGGAACTTCAGAACCTAAAGCTGAAATTGGACAATTCACCCCAATACTGAAAACGGACCCAAATTCATGAGAGTGAGAAAACCTGTGACCGGTCGTCCATCTTGCGTCCATCTAGGGTAGAGCCACGGCCGCAGCCTTGTAGTGCCCAAGGTGGATCCTTTGAAGGCCTTTTAGTAAACACCTCCTTGATTCCTTGAACACTGGCCGGCCTCTGTTCCAGGCGGCCTCTCCTAAGCATCGCCTTCCCGCTGGAAACCATTGCATTGTAGCGAGGGACACTGCAAAGTCCTTGAAGAGGGCAAGCCCTGCTCAGCAGAAAGCAAACCACCCCTGTCTGATCCACAGCATTCCCATCCGACACGCGCAACGTGTGCCAGCTCGTGGGAAGAAAGAAACCTTATCGCAGTCAAAACCACAGCGGTGGGGGCACCATGTGCGCCCCTTGGCAAATGCTGGTTTATTTAGAGCAGAGGCACTGCAGAAGTCAGTGAGCTGCTAAGAAGAAACTCTTGGTGGCCTCGACAGCCAGCGCAGGAGAGCCGCCCAGAGAAAGAGGAACTTCAGCTCCCTCTGCGTCTGGAGGATGTGCTCAGGCACAGAGCGGCGGGTGTTTCCAGTTGGGGATGCTGCAGCGTCCTGCGAGCCGTGGCCTTGACGCTGCTGGCACCAGCACTCCTCCTGATGTGCCGCTTGCTCCAGGGAGGGACTCCTTGCAACGGGCTGAGCTGCCCTTCTTACTTGCAGGCTTCTTACTCGCCGCCTTTCTCCGGCCACCACGTGCATCTTCAGCCATGAGCCGGTTCTGCTGATCCCTGCGGCGGGCGGGCCTGTGACGGCACAAAGGGGGCTGAGTGCTGGCGTGAGGCAGGGCTGTGATGTCCTGGCCCCAGCACTGTGACATCACCGCGCCGGCGCTATATAAGAGGGGCCGGCCCCCGCAGCTGCCAGTGCAGTCGCGATGGGACGTGCCGGAGCCATGGGTGACGGTGACGTGCTGATGATTGCACTTGTCCTGCTGCTGGCCGCTGTGGCTGCCTGCTGGGCCCTTGCCCACTGGCAACCACGTAGGCCTCGGTCCCGGACAGCAAAGAGGAGCAAGCGCCCCGGGGTCCGGCCCAGAGGCTCACGGAGGAAGCTGGGAGCCCCTGCGGCTCCCGGGTCCCGCAGGCCTCGGCCGACCCCCCGCAAGCGGCCATGTGCTCCCGCGAGCCCCCCGGGCAGCCCCTGCAGCTGCGGCCCCTTGGTGGCAGTGGCCCAGGAGCTGCAGGTTCTCATGCGGCAGCTCTGGGGTCGCAGGGGGACCCGTGCGCCGCTCTACTCTGGGATGTGGCAGGCGTTGTGGAAGGAGCTGGCGAAGCTGGTGAAGCGAGGCCACCTGCCCTGCTGTGGCTCCTTCGGCTCCTCAGGAAGCCTCCATCCCTTCCAGAGGCTTCTCTCCATCCCTGGGAGAGCCTCCAGCCCTGCAAGGATGGCACACCAGCGGACACCCTCCACGCACGCAGGGACCTCAGGCTGTCAGAGACCCTCCATCTCCCAGCCAGGAGCCTCTGCTCTCTCTGACAGCCTCCATCCCTCGCAGAGGCTCAGTGAGACCTGTCAGCCTGCGGAAGGTGCAGAGCCCGTGGACAGGTCTCCCAGCTCCCTTGGACTGACGGGCACCAGCAACACGGGCCCAACCCTGACCGCTGACGTGGCCAGGGAAAGCCCGGTAGTCCTGATGGGAGCCCAGTCCGAGCCAGGGGAGCCTTCCCAGGAGCAGCTGGCCGAGCAGCAAGCGTCCTGGAGGCAACAGTTGCCGGCCCACAGCTGCCAGGACGCTGTGCCCGTCGTGACAGCCGGCAACAGCCGGAGCCTGGTGGTGGAGACGACCCTCGACACACCAAGGGGGTTCCTCCATCTCCAGGAAGCTGCCCCAGGACAGCCCGCGACCACCACCAAGGCCTCTCTAAGAGCAGGTGAGATCTGCCTGGGAGCTGTCTGAGGCTCCCGCGTGGCTCTTGAGGGGCATCCCCCGGCCAGGCCACGGCCCCTGATGCCAAAGGCTTCAGAGGCTTCAAAAACCCTTGTCTGCTTTGCAGCTGCTCCTGGGACGCCCCTGTGCAAAACCTCGGGCTGTAGCCCCGGCCGCCCTGGGCAGCAGAGTGCCGCCCACGCCGCCGGGGACCGCGACGGTGCCGGCCTGCCCCGCTGCACGTCGGCCCCTGCAGCCGCCTCTGCGCACTGCTCTGCCCCAGCCGTGCCACTGCCCGGTGCGCAGCATGAAGCAGGTGAGAGCGAGGTGGCCCGCGGTGGTGCCGGCCCGCCTGACTCGCGGGTGTTTGCGGGGGGCCCTGGGCGCAAGGCTGACGGCTCTCTCTTGGACGCAGGCCAAAAGAAGCGGCTGCAGGATCTGTACCAGCTGGGCCCGCCGCTGGGGAGCGGCAGCTTCGGCACCGTTTTCTCGGGCATCTGCCTCTCGGATGGGAGCCGGGTGAGTGGCCGTGACGGCCGGGCGTGGGAGCAGGGGCAGAGCTGGGGATGGCCAGGGCTTGAGCTCAGGCCCCCTCTCTCGATGGCTTGCAGGTGGCCATCAAACACGTGGCCCGGGAGAGCGTCCTGCAGTGGGATGTGCTGGTGCGTGAGCGGGGCCAGTGGGACGGGGCGGGGTGGGCAGGGATGAGCCCGGGGCCCCAACACAGGCAGGCGGGGGATGGCGCGGGGGAGCGGGCGTGGGCTCAGCGTGCGGTCCGGGGCACAGTGGGAGTGGGCGTGCCAGAGACCGGTGGTGGGGCCGGGCAGCGGGCACTTCCCCAGCATCCCCCGCGGCTCGGCAGGAAGCCCAAGCACCAGGGAGGCTGCCCGGGCTGGGGGGCACTGGGGCATCCCAGGCAGGGTCAGCGCAGCCCTGTGCAGGGCAGCATGCGGCCTGCTGGAGACATTGTCTCCTCCTCACAGCCCGACGGCAGGCTTGTTCCAATGGAGATCGTGCTGATGGAGAAGGTGGGCTCTGGCTGCTGCTGCTGCATCATCCAGCTCCTCGACTGGTTTGAGCTGCCTCACAGCTTCCTGCTGGTGATGGAGCGTCCGGAGCCATCGCAGGATCTCCTGCAGTTCCTGCGGGAGCAGGAGTTCCTGTGCGAGGAGATGGCGCGCTGGCTTTTCCGCCAGGTGCTTGAGGCCGTGCAGCACTGCACCGCCTGCGGCGTCCTGCACCGCGACATCAAGCCAGAGAACCTCCTCGTGGACCCAGAGAGTGGCGACCTGAAGCTCATCGACTTCGGTTGCGGCACCTTCCTCCAGGACCGGGCCTTCACACGATTTGCCGGTGAGCCCGCAGCCCAAGCCCCGCTCCCGGTGCCGGGCACCGCACGGCCCCGTTCCCTCCTGGGTCTTTGGCACGGGGCAGATGCTGTGCCCCAGGAGCCGGCTGCCGGCCCTGCCAACGGGGTCGGGGGGGGGGCGGGGGGCGCGCTGCAAAAGCCGGGCCCCAGCCCCTCGGCTGGCCCGGCCCGCAAGGGGGTGGGCTGCTCCGCTGGCCTTCTTTGCCTTGCAGAAGGGTTTCTTGGCTTTGGCCAGTCACTTGGGGGACGTGGGCTGGCCCCAGGGGGAGGTCGGGGTCGGCGGCGCAGCCCCTGCCCTCAGCCAGGAGGCTGGCGCCAGGCTCTGCAAGGCAGCGGCCTGCGCCTGGACAGCACCGCCTTTCTCCCCTAGGAACACGCGCGTACAGCCCGCCCGAGTGGATCGCCCTCGGCTGCTACCAGGGCCGTTCGGCGACCATCTGGTCCCTGGGCGTGCTGCTGTACGAAATGGTCTGCGGGTGCCTCCCCTTCTGGGACGACTGTGATATCGTGTCGGGGCAGCTCTTCTTTGAACACCCGATCTCTCCAGGTTGGTATCCGGCCTCGAGAAGGCCGGCCGCGGCAGGCGGCCCGGCGTGGCCCTCGCGCAGCTGGGCGCGACGTCCACGCGCCCCGCAGGGCCGGCCGCAGGAGGCGGCCCGTGCCGACGGGTTTCGGCGCGGCACGCGTGGCCCAAGGAGGCGGCCGTGTCCTGCCGTGCCGCTCTCCCGCACGGGGCAGAGCGGGTCGGGTCCCGCGGGTGCCGGGGGCAGCCGGGCAGGGCCCTTCTGCCGCTGACCGGCGCTTTCTGGCTTCTCTCCCCAGAGTGCAAACATCTGATCCGCTGGTGTTTGTCCAAGCACCCCGCGGACAGGCCGCACCTGGAGCAGATCTTCAGGCACCCTTGGGTGCGGGGCGGGCGTTTCTGATGCCTTGCCGCAGCCTCTGCAGCACCCAGCGACCACGTCCCACGCAGGAGCCCAACAATAAAACACCCACCAACCCACTGCGGGCTGTCCAGTCTGGTCCTTGTCAGCAGCTTCAGCTAAAGCAAGCTCTTGGGACAAGGGGGAATGCCGGTGCTCCCTTCAGCCTTCTTTCTTCAAGCTTTGCAGCCTTTCCTTCGGCACGGTAACTTTGTGTCTTCCAGCACAGGCCCTCCTACATGGGAGGAGGGGCTTGAAGGGGCCAAGAAAGGCAACACTGAAACAACAGCTCTCCTTTCAAGGGCATGGGGCTGCTTGGTGACTCCCGAAGTGAGACAAGGCAGGGCTCTGTGTGCATCCCAAGGGCCAGCGGGTGGCAGGGGCCCACACCTTGCTCTGCTCCCAAAGCTGGCAGAAGGACCAGAAGCACCAAAACGTCAATTCCCGTTGGGCCCTGCTGAACTCTTCCTCTTTCTTTCCCTCCAATGGCCAGCAGGCAAATGCCAGGGGCCAGGGGCCTCGTGGCAGACCCTTCCTCCTCCTCCCCGGGGAGCCTCCTCACAGGAAGGGGGCGGCCCCCCAGAGCCCAGCACTCACCAGTTCAGCCCCCCCTAGAGCCAGGCCGCCACCTGAGCCCCACGTGCCCTGGGCCAAGTGGGCTTCGGCGGCCGTCCCGGCCACAGCGACAACCGAAGCATCGAGCTTCACCCCTCTGACCGGAGGAAAAGGGCCAGCCAAACCTCAGCCCGGGGCACCAGGAGAGCAGACTTCACGCTGCAAGTTCCCCGGGGAAAATGGTT